>NC_047163.1:24814919-25167419 GCF_009819705.1 Hippoglossus hippoglossus | reverse complement strand
CACACACACATGAAAATCCAACTAACAGGTGGAGTTGTTGCCTACACTATATTAAAAGCTTAATTACATTAATAACATTGATTAATATTGTTTAGAATTCTCAGACATTAGATATACAGATGTAATAATATTATATTTTATGATAAATATGTTTTATATGCACCAAAAACAGTGACCTCGATTTGCAGGTTACTTTTAATTTTCTACCAGGTTTTCATACCGACTATAAGAGTTAGTTGTATGACAATGTCTTTGTAATTAGGTCGTTCTCATACTTAAAATAATTCTCCTAAATGTTATTATAAGTAAAGTCATATTTCTGACATTTATTCTTTAAACCTAATTTTAAAAGAAAGAAAACTCAATTTGATAAACTCAGATTGAAGACGTGTCAGGTCTGCAGCAGGAGAATGCCACCACATACCTCTTTGTGATGAATTTAGAGAAAACCAGCGACTAACAATGGTTCCAACGCTTAAAGGCCTGATGTCTCCCAGGAGGGCCGAATAATCAATGAAGTGATTATGTAAGACAACTCATGTTCTACAGATAGAACATTTGTCTTTGTTTTCTCTAAGCAATGCTAGTTAAACTTTATCTATGAAACACTTTTCTCAACATTGTCCCAAAGTGCTTTACAATGGAGACATAATTTGGATGTGAAAGAGGCGTGTGCATCAGTTTAAACATGAGTTCATCTGAAAATAATGTCTGGCCGGCATCTCCATCTATTTCACAGACCGCTGACCCCCTGCTGCGTGCATGTGTGTGTCCTGCTGTCTTCTGAGGGTAGACAGATCTCTAATCCACTGCAGACAGCAGCAGGTGGGGTCTGCATGCTGTGTGTGTGTGTGTGTGTGTGTGTGTGTGTGTGTGTGTGTGTGTGTGTGTGTGTGTGTGTGTGTGTGTGTGTGTGTGTGTGTACTGTATGTGTGTGTGTGTGTGTGTGTGTGTTACTGTAACTGTCATCATTTAGCCCCCTCATTGACCACTGTCTGGGGCTTTAGCAGGTTAACACCTGTTCTCGCCCTCATACTCATACACTTGTAACAAGATAAGATGAACAAGTGCAGTATTTGCATGTCCAGACAATTTTTTAACTACTTAAAATATAATAAAGAAAATCTAACATAAAAAGAGAAAGAGAGAAGAGAGAAAAAAAGAGAGAAAAACAAAAAGAGAAATATATGGTTCAAACTATTATTTATGAGGCAAATTTCGTTAGTCACTTAATAATAAATCATTACATACAACAACTGTCGTGATTTTTCAATATTGGTAAAAATATCAGACAAAAAATATGTTTTTAAGGGAAATTTTGAATGAATTATTCTTTTAATTTGTTACATAGTATGTACGTCAGAATCCTTGTATGTAGGCTATGTAATCTGTATTTAGTTACTAGAATAAATACAATAGTAACAACAACAATAATAATAATGACAACAATAAAACCAATATAATAAGAATAATAGGAATTATATATATCTGATATAATTATTATTATTAATAATATTAATATTAATATTAATAATATTATTATTATTGTTATTATTATTGTTATTATTATTATTATTGTTAGTTGATTAATTAGGCAGCCAGGTGTATGGGTAAGGAGCAATACATACCATGCATCAATGCACATATCAGCTTTGTTTTAACAAGTTGAAGAATGTGTGTATGTGTGTGTGTGTGTGTGTGTGTGTGTGTGTGTGTGTGTGTGTGTGTGTGTGTGTGTGTGTGTGTGTGTGTGTGTGCTTGTGTGTGAGTGTGTGTGTTTCTCCTCCTCTGGGCATGTGCTCCAGCAGCATATGCATGGTGATGTGCTGGTGTGGAAGGGCATAACTGGTTCGGGTGGAGGTGGGTGGGGTGAGATTGAGTGTGTGTGTGTGTGTGTGTGTGTGTGTGTGTGTGTGTGTGTGTGTGTGTGTGTGTGTGTGTGTGGGTGGGTGGGTGGGTGTATAGCGTGATACAGTAGCTTGCACCCTACACCACCTGCACCCCCACCACCCCATATGGCAGCAGACAGCAGTAGTAATCATGGAAGTGGAGCAACAGGCCCTGAGCCTCGCTTATCCTCCGCCACACTCTGACACGTGCCACACTGATGCACACACCCCCCACACACAGACACACACATGGATACCGAAAACACACTTATATGCATTAGTTTGCATACACACACACACACACACACAAGACATACAACAGCAGCACACAAAACCATACACCAGTGCAGAATAGAATAGAGTTATGTATATTTTGTTTGCATTACTGTCTAAATGTAAGGCCAGGTGCCTTAATAAAGTGCCTGGGAATGACCCATCCTTAAGAACAGTGTCAAACATACACACACATCTTGTGACTTGCAACCTGCAGCATGCAAGACCCATAATGCACCACCTCTCACTTTAGTTGCAGCATGATTTGTTTTAAGTTGCACACAATACCAAGCCTAATTGTAGTCTCACTTATGACTATAGCGTGCATGTTCATTAAGAAACCTGCAAACACACAAGTGCAACCTGATGACAGAAAGTCACAGAGTGCTTTTTGTGCACAAAAAGCACAGTGCACGCACACACTGTTACTCGCACACTCAAACATGCACTCTCTGCAACACATACACACGCGCAAAACCCTTTAACTGTGACGCAAAACGAGACAGGGCTACAATGGTTCCCTTATTGTTAATTGGCCGTTTAATCCCAAGGAATGCGTCTGATTAGTACCCGCGGTGGGTCAGGATCTTGCTCAACACTCTCCTTCACAATGGACAGGCTGTAACAGAGATCTGGGAGCGAGTACACACACACACACACCGGTGTACACACACTCACACATTGACAAAAGGTTTGCACACAAACATTCGCAGTCCACAATGAAATACACAATCGAGCATCGTTATGTGTGTGTGTGCAGACACATGGGACCACAGTGGCCTCACATACCCTCTGCATTTGCATACCCAATTTGGCCCCACATACTCAGCGTAGATGATATAGTGAAATGCACATTATTTTATTTGAACTTTTCGAGAAGTTTAAAATCAAAATGATATGTCACACACCCTGACAGTCTTTGTGTTGTCTAGTCAATCAAGAAAGGCAGAGGAGAGGGTTTCCATAATCAATATTGATAGATTGATAGCTCACAGATTTGCTGAGCAAATTACAGAACCGACAGTTACACTATTTAATTGAAACAACTGACTGCATGTTACACAGCTTGGCCTTTGCAACATGACTTTTACTTTAGAGTTGAATTATTTAATGAATATCGATTAAAATGATAGCCTCCTCCACTTTGGAGCATTCGCTCACAGTGCTTCCTTCAACTTTAAGAGTATATGTTGTGGTAAACAATGTAAATACATGTTAAAGTTTCATTGCATTGACATTTACAACACTGATAGGGAAACCACTGACTGTCCATTTAAATGACTGAAAGTCTGTGCAAAGTTTCATTGTGGTGTGACTCAGTGATAAAGTTTCTTTTGATGCTTAGTTCCTGCTACAATGGACGACATGCATCACAGAGTTTATAGTGGCTCAGCACATTTACAGCAGAGGGACATTTCTACCTGTTACTACAACAGGAAGCATATAAATGAACGGAAGACAGGGATGATGCGGCGGTCAGACAGGTTACATGACTTTAGATAGGTGGGGTCATAGTTCACAAGGGTCTATGTATGTGTGTGTGTTTGAGTGCATGTGTGTGTGTGTGTGTGTGTGTGTGTGTGTGTGTGTGTGTGTGTGTGTGTGTGTGTGTGTGTGTTCTGTAGGAGGTCCAGGCTGGCTGCATCACTGCTGACACACTGCTGCTGGTAAATCCAGCTTAGTGTGTCTAAAACAGGCCTGCAAAATCTGCCACAGGGCCCCTAATGCTAGGACCGCTGTCACCCTCAATCACTCACACACACCTAATCCCCACGCCGTGACCCAACACGTACACACACACACACACACACACACACACACACACACACACACACACACACACACACACACACACACACACATAAACACACATATATACACATACACGTACACGTACACACACACACATACAAACACACACACACACACACACACACACACACACACACACACACACACACACACACACACACACAAAGGGCCCTGGCTTCCCGATGCTCTTGGCCCATTCAGCTAGGCAGGCAGTCCCAGTACCAGGAGACACCAGCCACCGGGTCAACTATTCATATCAGGGGAGGGAGGGAGGGAGGGAGGGAGTGAGTGAGGGGGTGAGTGAGGGGGTGATTGGGGAGAGGAAGGAGAATGTGG
Organism: Hippoglossus hippoglossus; assembly: GCF_009819705.1. Classification (NCBI taxonomy): domain Eukaryota; kingdom Metazoa; phylum Chordata; class Actinopteri; order Pleuronectiformes; family Pleuronectidae; genus Hippoglossus; species Hippoglossus hippoglossus. The sequence continues at coordinate 25,163,109 of NC_047163.1, read as the reverse complement.
AGTGGAGTTGTGCCATGTGAGGAGTTTGGGTGGGGAGGTGCTGAACAGGTGCAGGTACAAGTTATGGTCAGGTAAATGCAGGTCATGATTTGGGGAGCGACAACAGGGTGGGAGACGAAAAGTGGTATGAATGGAGGGGTGAGGCGGGGGAGGTAAAGCCATGGGGGAGATGGAAGTGGTAGTGGTTGATTAGATTCACCGAGCGTAGATTAGATTTTGAATTTGAAAACTTATTTGCAAATTAAAAACTTAGTGCTAAAACAGAAAAGTATAGTATAGTATTTCAATATTAATCAGTTTTGAATTAGGGCTGGACAACACGGTCAAAAGTTATATCAAGATGAAAATGTAAATATCAGTTGTTCTTAATAATTATCACAATAAATGTCAGATTATAATTTCTGTTAAGTTTAAATACACAATTCTGCTCCTGAATGACAGTTGTGGTTTTAAACTCTTCTTTATGAGCAGAGAACGACAAACAGTTGATCAACAGCAAAACATTTTACAAATCTGAGGGAGATCAATTATGTGTGATACCTCCTCACTGTGCTTACACAATGGTTAAGTGATATATATACAGATATTGGACTTTTGTTGTAGTGATGAAAATTATATTGCAAGCATTATTGATATTGTTTTATTACCCAGTCCCAGTTTAAATTATGTGCAGCTAAAAGTAACAGTTTTTATTTGTGGGAATAGTTAAATCAACATAAAGATAAGTACGTAATATGGTTTTAAATTATCAGGGACTACCGTCTATTACTAGTAAAGATGCATTGTGTAAGATGAAAGTAGTTCTAATAGGTTAGTGCTTTTATAGAGTTAATGGTATTTATAACTGTTTTCTGCTCCAGATACTTGGCAGCTAATGAATTCAACAAATGTGTGTGGTGATGCCTCAGCAACATGTAAAGCATGTGCAGAGGCCTTCTTCACCACAGGTTATATCTTGATGTATCACTAAATGGATAATCACGTCTGTGACTGGCTCACTGGGACACTTGGACTGAACACAGCCATTGTAAACGTCATCAGAAAGAAAAATTTCCGACTGTGACAGGTCAAAATGTCTGCTGTGAAAAAGCAAAGCAGAAGCCAGCTGGTGAAAACAATTTCCACACGAACAAGCTGCACTTCTCCAGCTCCATGTCTGAGTGCGGACAACATCACATACAGCGCTCTGACCACCGGTTTGATCCCTGTGACAACATGGTGACATGGTGTACTGATTGCTGCACTGCCCCTGTAAACAACTCTGGACGACTGCAGTGTGATGTCTCGCTGACCTCTGCGTCTATCCTCCATGTTTTCTCTGCTCCTGTGCAAAGTGCACGACTGATGGTCCTAACAAAGGCTCTGCTTTTCCCCCCTGCAGGTTATCCTGTGTCTGCAGCACCACACAGGACGGTGAAGACACAACCATTGCACACCTCCAGTTGCACGTCAACGTCTCTCTGGGTCTCCTCCATTGTTTGCAAAAGGCCAGTTAGCATCTGACCATATCCTGTTGTTTCTGTGGGTGCACGTACTTGGCTTTAAGCTGCACTTACAACCTTTCTTCACCTATATGCTCAGGCCAGCGAGGTAAAGTGGTCAAGAGAGAAAGAATTAAGTTAAGAGGCCTATCAATGTACCTCAGGGCCGTCTTTCTCTAGTAGCTTTAAGGAGACTAGCAGGGCTTTTTGCTGCTCTTGCTGAGAGTCACTGACACCAGCCTCTAAACCTAAATCCTAATTGTGTCTGCCAATACGCTGACGATCCACTATTCAACCTCCTCTAAGTATCAGACGTCTGTATTTGTGATTCATCAGGCCATTTTGTTTTATTAACAATTTGTTTTATTTTAAACTTTTTGAACGTTTCAAGTTCTATTAGTCATATGTTAACACAGGGTCAGCGGTACAATGAAACGTGTTGAGAGAAGGACAGGGCAGCTCAGCAATGCAATAAGTCAATGTCATAGAGAATATAATGTAAAAAAAAGATCATTTAAAATAAAGTCAAAAAATCTCAATATAAAAAATCTAATTCAATTCTACATTAGAGGATGAAGGTCAAATAAAGCTGCAATATGTCAATTTTCTCTGCCTTTGAAAGGACAGTGCTGGTGATCACCTGCCAAGAGCTTCATCCATTGTTGTGTTTATAAGAGGAGAGGTTATAATACACAATTCATAATGAGCAGTGCTTTTTCTTCAGCGGGGACTGGACGATACAGTGACTCACTATTGTAAAGTTATGATATGGTCTGACCAGGCTGGGACAAGCTGTTAAGTGTATGCAAACTTCAGTAGATTGATGTGATGCAAACAGTGATTGCCTTGCAGGTAAGTAAGAATGAAAACAACTTCCTAAATGAATAAATTTAGAATATTAGAATGATATATAACAGCTTCATTTGATGTAGTGTCGATCCTAAGAAGCAATAGGATTTATGTGCATTTTATTCCCACAGTGTGCTTTAAATTAAATAAAAGTTGACTCACATTGTTGTTCTCCGTCATTATATGTCTGTATATGTGTGTGCATGTGTGTGTGTTCGTGTGTGTGCATTCAGACTGCTCGTAACATCCATTAATTGAAATAGACAGACATCCGCATCCTCAGATCAGTGGTGGGTCACCATGGTCGGTCACCGTGGTGGAAACTCAGTGACGGACATGCACACCCACGCAGAGGCACACATAACAAGATGTCATGCCAAGATTGTCTGTCTGAGACGCACACGCACACGAAGGCAGTCTCTGGAAGACTTGGAAGTTTAGCTGTTTACACAAGCCAAAATAGTTTTCCGTAAATAGCAAAGTACACAGAGAAACGGTGAATTCTGTTATGGAATACTCAGGGGGAGTTATAGGCAGAGACAACAGTGCCCCCCAGTGGTTACATGAAGCAACTTGGAGCAACACACATCTAACTGGACAAACACTACAAGGTGCCACATGTATTGCATGTATTGCAAACTATTACCTCTGCTACAATAAATAAACACATTCACATTATGTTCCTCTCCTATTGTGAAAGTATTCTTCAATTGTCTTTATATGAAATCCACCGGACCTGATTCATGTCCATGGACACGTGTCCACACGCATATGATCGAAGTGGAACAATTTGTAGATTCAGAGCTGGGACAGAGCTGCTACAAGCCTATCAACTGACTTCAGGTAATGTCTCACTGATGCCACCTTCTGTTCAACAAGGGGAGTGTTGTTAATCTGGACACATTTGGTGAATTTATAAAGTATCTCACAAATTCACAACATTTTTTTAACAAAACAGTACAATATTTCAAAGTACCCTTTCTGTTGTAGTTTATTTTGACAGTAGTATTTAAAGGGTTTGAAATTGAATTTTTATTGCATCTTTACAACGGTCGGTGTTAGAAACATACTGTGTTAAATTAAGCTGTATGACAAAAAAGTCTGTTCACATCCAAGAAAAAGCTAAAGCTGTAAAAAGAGTTTAATGAGCCGGATCAGAATTTAAACGTCATGTTTGGACATTGAAATAAATCCCAGAGGAAATGTTTGGTAAGTTGCTGTGAATCCAACGTGCTTCAGTTTCTTCATGGTTGAACTTCCTGCTCTGTTGCTAAGTCAAACACAGTGGCAATGAAATATGATGATTCGTGGTCTGCTGCATGTTAACGGCAACTTTACTCGCGTTCTGCTATGGCGACCAGGTGGGCTTCTATCTCTGCCTCCGACAGCATCCTGCAGGAAGGAGGGGTAGAGGAGAAAAGTGAAAATGGGAATGAGAGGCAGAGGCAGAGGGGAAAAGAAAATGTAAGAAGTGAAAAGACGAGACAGAAAATGCAAGTTAGACATGGCAGTGTTAACTCCTCCAACATAAATTAATACATTAATCACATGAACATTCAGATCTATTCAAAAGTCAATTCACTGAGGTTCGGATTCTGTGTAAGAATGAGCTTCATTGTGGGAAAAAATTCAATATCAGACTATCAATATGAAATCCAAAACTCAACATTACACCCATGAAGTTCAGAGCAGTAGTTGTCCCTTGTTGTGTCGGTCTCTGTCTTTCCTTCCCCGTACACTGTTTACAGTCTGACGAGTTTCTTTTAGCTCATGACTCAAATCTTTCTCATCACAAAACACAAACAGTGACACTTATTGTAGGTGGTTTAGGTCCAGACGACATTTTGGCTCAATGAATGGTTAAGGGACATAATCAATTTCTGATCTGCTCCGTAATGATTACGTTCAGTTTCTATGCTCCACATATGTGGAACCAGCTCCCAGAGAACTGCAGGTCCTCTGCAACTCTTAGTTCTTTTAAATCAATGCTGAAAACGTTCCTGTTTGACACTGCCTTTCATCAAGTCTTACACTGTACTGTTACTTTCACTCTTTTTATTTATTTTAAATTTAATTATTTTTATTCTCTATGAAACTCCTTTAATTTCTTTTAGATGCTTCTTTTTGTTTCGTTTTACTTTATCAATTAATCATGATGCCTTTTGAATTTAATGTAAAGCACTTGTTGATAGCCGATGCATTTCAGTCAATATGTCGCATCTCTTCTGCTCTCCACACAGACTGTCTACCCGTGGTCATCGGTCAGTCTACAGACAGAAACCAGAAATCTTCCAGCCCCAAAAATCTTGTCCCTCACCGACAGTTTCGGCATATTCACAAGCAGAATCTGTTTATAGAGATGAACTGATGAGTGACTCCACTCACTTGAACTTAGGATTCTCTTTGGTGACCACACCAACCTCCAGTTCAATGGCCTTGAAGTCCATAGACAGGACAGAGGACAGACACGATATAGCCAACTGTAAAGACACAGGGGAAGGTAAAGTGTGTGTGATTAGTAGCTTATATACACACACAATACATACTTCTGTCTTGTCTTTTCTCTGCACCTGCACTGTCCTGTCGTGGGTCAGATCAGGCTTTTTCTTAAGTTTCTTCTCCAGGTAAGTGTTGGCCTCCGTCTGCTTGGCCCCGACTGCTGTGGCTCTGAAGCCGGAGTAGTAACCTGCAGGGTCACACTTAAACAGGACAGGTCCCTGCTGCGGGTCGACAGCCACCAGCATCATGCCTGAGACACACAGGAACATATGAGAAGAACATATGGTCCTTTGAGGAAAGAAAACAACGCAGATATATTGGCTGATATATATATATAAAACATATTTTACAGTTTAACTATACGCTTTATAATAAATAACTATAGATACAAAATCTGCAAAATAAAAGTTCTCATATCGGCACATATCTGCATTCCGAAAAAACGCATAAACCGACACAGATTTGTCTGTGAAAGGCTCATATCGGCCAATATTATCAACCTGGTGATATATCGGTCAGGCCTCTTCTACTTTTTACTTGAATCTGAACAATCAGAAAACAACACAGGTTTTGGAGTAAGGTCATCAATGGCAAGGAAAATCAAAAAGGAAGAAAACAATCAACAATCTTCTGCTGAAGTACAGAATGAGCAGTTTAACACTCACAGCAGCCCAGAGGTCTCATCTCAGCATTTTGTGTGTAGACCTGGGAGATTTCAGCCAACCTTCGACACAACACGTCTGTGGGGATGTCATAACCAAACTTATATTTCCACTCTCCTGCCTCCACCCGTCCCCGGTGAACCTGAGAACGACTGTCCCCTGCACAAGACACAGGAGGTGGGATCATTACACACGGCATGCATTACCTTTGATAAAAATCGAATCTATATAATCTTCTAGATTTCAGGGTAATAATAGTTAGTGAATAAGAAAATCCCCAAGACAAATAACTGATTTCTACAGCCTCATAAACACAATAATCCACCAGCCGGACTCTGTTGAAGATCTAATGGATTTATGGGGGGGGTGAATTGTTATAATCTTCATTAAGCGGAACAGAAAAACACTTGGCTTTCCATCGTGAACTGAAACAAAGTCATCTCAACCCCTGTAACATTGGTTCATGAACGTTCTATCAAAGTTTGACAGTGACATGTGCGGGGATGTGTGGTGTTTGTGCTGAATACACACCACCGTTTCCAGTCATCACACAGCCGATGCGAGGGGTTAATTTGAACATGTTGGTCACGGTGGACGAGTCCAGCAGCTTGTCCTGCAGGTGAGAAACGTCACAGTCACATTCACCTTGTAAAATGATGTTGTACTAACTAACTAACATAATAGTATTTGTCAACACTCAGGTTTACTGACGTCCATAATTAGTGAGATCAGACAGTGACATTGAGACGGGATGACTAAAATGTTTAATTAAAGTTTGCAAAAATGAAATTGTAAATGGAAAATTCAAGTCTTATCAACCACTGCAACAACATTCACCCGTTCACACACAGGTTCACACAGCGCGACTACTGTATATGCACCACTCTTTCTATCACGTCACCCACACAGTTGGGATGGCCGTCGGGGGGGAACTTTGGGTTGAGTATCTTGCCCAAGGACACTTCGGGATGCAAACTGGAGGAGCCAGGGTTCGAGCCACCGGCCTTTGGCAAACATGCAGAGCTCTAGGAAAGGTGTAATCTGGATGTGAACCTAAAGTGGCCCATGTGGCAAATGGTGTTAATGGTCCAATTAGCACAAAACTAATTTGGGCCACCTTTGGCCCATTTAGTTGACATGCGGTGTTGCTACGGCTTCCTTGTGGCCCAGATCTGGCAAACAGCGGACCGCCCAGGTTCCATCATTCCACGCAGTAAGTGGGCTGGATGTGGGATGCGGGCCAAATCTCCATTCTGTCTCTGGCATGGTGATGTGACTATTTGCAGCATTACAGCAGTGTCTTGTTCATATATTTGTTTGTCAAGTCATCACAACGCTAGAGTCATGACTCTATCAGGCTTCACTGTTTCGCTTCAACTCTGATCATCAGCATCCAAATGAATGTCTGTGTGTGTGTGTGTGTGTGTGTGTGTGTGTGTGTGTATGTGTATGTGTGTGTGTGTTGCCTTACGGGTATTTTCTTCTGTGTAATCACCACCACGGTGTCTGTCCCGCGGATCCCCACTGATGTCAGGCCGCTCTGGGAGATGGCTTTGAAGGCATATTCTGCAGGACAGCAAATGTAACAATGAGACAGAAGAGAAGAGAATAAACTTCATGTCGTGGTATGAAATCATTCTCTCTTTCTTTCTCTGCCAGAACAGAGCTCAGTCAATCTCACTTTGACTTTCATTCACCAATTGGACTAAACTGCAAGACTCACTGAACTTAGAATCCTCACCCTGTCTGGATCTAGTGAATTTAAATGTGTTTCAAGAATTACTCTAGTTTTAGTGTTTTAATTGACCAGCACTCTGTGGTTTTAAGAGATATTGTATCTCAATGTGACCTTCCTGGTTAATTAAAGGAGAAATACAAAAACAAAAAACTAGCAAAAATATGAGTACTATGAAGAAAATATGAATGAGCTAAGATGTGTATGTAAACTGACAGACGGTACTGTATGTAACATAGTAAAGGATGTGGCACTTTTAAGGAGCCAAAACAGCACTTGTGAGCTGTGGAGTGAAATTTAAGGTTTGCCTGTGAGGACAGATTTTTATTTTAATATCTGATCATCCAGCCACATCATAAGTGTGTGGATCTGTGTGAATGAGCAGTAGCAATGTAAAGCTGTGTAACAGTAGCAGTAGTGTGCAGTAAACCTGCTCCAGGACTGGAAGGACGGACTCGTGTTTCTTACCCACTTGGTAGAGGCGGCCCTCCGGTGAGAAGATGGTGATGTGTCGGTCGAAGCCTGCGTTTGAACCGCGCGACATTGTTTATAATCGTGACCTCAGGTGAACTTAACAGCAGCTCCTCGAGTCTCTTTATATCCAGATCAATGATCGATGATCCTTTCTTCTTCGTTTACTAGAGTTAGATGAGAGGAAAGAGTGTGTGTTAGCAGCAGCTGAACTATCAGCAGAATAATGGAGCCGTTTCCTCACAGATTATTTTACTTTCTCTTTCACTTGTTGTTCTCTATGTGTGAGGCCTGAGTGCGCGCGCGCGCGCGCGCGTGTGTGTATTTGTGTGTTCCTGTACCTTTGTGAGGACCATTTTAAGCATGGACCGCACAGAGTGAGGACATTTTTGGGAAGTGAGGACATTTTGACCTTTGATCACTTTTTCAATGGGCAGGGTTAAGACTTGATTTTAGTGTTAGAATTAGGTTTAGGATTAGGTTTAGGATTAGGGTTAGGCATTTACTTCGGATGGTTAAGGTTAGGGTAAGGGGCTAGGGAATGTGTCAACGAGTGTCCTCACTAAGATAGAAGTACAAACGTGTGTGTGTCTCTGTGCGTGTGTGTCTCCCTCTCCTGTTGAAATAGCAGCAATAAGGAAGTCAAGTGACTCTACCAGTTAAACTGGCCCTCTCTCTTTCCACGACGACTACTGTCACACACCTGAAGCAGGTCTGCTTCTTCTTCTTATACCTTCATATCAAACACACTGGGACTAGATTGAAGGGGGTGTGAGCTCAGAGTGAGGGGGAGGGAGGGAGGGTCTGTGTCTCTGCTGTCATTTGGCCCCTCACTCATTCTCTCAGCCTCATGTCAGGCCGCAGGGTGGGCTTCTGTCTCAGTGACAAGAAACGAAGGAGGATGAACCTGAATGCATTTAGAGATTTCTGTGGGTAAGTTGATTTATTTTCTTTTTGGCTTATTCTGTGTGCGTGTGTGCGTGTGTGCGTGTGTGTCTGTGTGTGTGTGTGTGTGTGAGTGTGTGTCTGTGTCTGTGTCTGTGTGTGTGTGTGTTTGTGTAATAGGGAGATCCTCTGATACCAATGTATATTGGCTGATATACATATATTTTTAAATGGCACTGATTCCTAAACCCTTATGACAAAGAAATTACATTAAGCCCTGCTACCGTTTAACCATAAACTTTATTATAAATACAGATAAAACAGCAACACATATCAGCAAACATAAATGTCGACACCGATATGTCTGTGCAAGGCTCATATTGGCCAATTCTTAACAGCCAACAAATAAATTGTTTGTGGTCTAGATATATAAATCTGTATATTGATAGATATAGAAATAGATGTTGCTAATGATCAATTGTTCAGTTTAACCATAAACGTTATTATAAATAGATTTTAAAAAACAACAACATATGCCTCTATATAGAACTTAAACATAACATGTAAACATAAATGTATGTCACACCATAAAAATGCCAGAGAAAGAATGACAAATATACACATTTTCTTAGTTTGGGAATGTTTGAGAATAACTTTTGTAAGGACAGTCAAGATCTAGTGTATACATTCATTATGTTAGCAGTAAAATATATAAATAATACAAGGATTTAATATTGCATGAGAAGCCTTGTTTATGTTTTCAACCCTGTGTAAACATCACCATTCAAATTTAAATAAGTATAAAAGATTTCTGTATTTTTCCCTGCAGGGTCCATGGAGTGGAAGTGGTGGAGGTGAGTGCTTTTCAAGATTCAAGAAGGTTTATTGTCATTCCAAAACATGAGGTGCATGAAAGGGAACGAAACTAAGTACTGAGCAATGGGATAGAACACTAGAATCTAAAAACTTTGCTGAAGCAGCAACTAAATAAAATGAAATAAAACAATAAAACAATAGAATCTCAGACTCAACAAGGATAAAAACAATTAAAATTATAAACTGCAAATGAGTATCGATAAATATGGGAGTTTGTGAGTCATATATGAAATCAATATGAATATGTGTGTGTGTGTGTTTAAGAGAATATTTCTGAATGCATATAAAAGGTCTTTGTACACTTGCCATAACACACACACAGCCGGAAAAACATAGGTTAGAGAAGAAATAGTGGAAATAGTTAGAAAAAGCATCCACAGAGAAACACACACAAGTGTCATATACAGACGTCGACAACTTTAGTAATCCATGTCACAGCCACCTGCCTCCGCCTCTTACATTTGGCTTGTAGCAAACCCTCAACAATGGCTGTCTGTTTGTACCTGCTCAGTAAAGTTACCATTGCAGAGAAGACACACAGCCTCAATCAACCTCTATAGCACATTCAACACTGTTGATTCATGACTTCACAGATACATGCTGCTATGTACAGAGTGTTGATGTGTACTTTTCCAGGTCAGAGATAAAAACTGAGAACCCTGTCCATAGCTCAGCAGCATCAGTGAGGGTCTGTGTGACCAGACAGTAAGAGCACAAACACGTTACAGTAAATATGTTGTGCTGCCATGACTTTTATGTGCAGAGAGGCATTTTAGATTTACTGTATCATTTATAAAAATTCACAAATATGTAAGGGGAGATTCGAAGGTTCGGGACTTTTAAGTATGGAGTTCTAAAAGGACTAAATAGGGTGTAAATGAGTGTTTCATCCGTGGCAGATTGACCTCACTCAGCCGCTGATACCCCAGGGACCCTTCAATGTCATCGTTCACAAGCTGTCTGATGTCATCGTGGAGGCTGAGCACGACAGCCGATCACAGCAGCTGCTCGCCAACTTCCAGGTAAGGCTGGAGAAGTAACTTCTGCTGGAGCTATTCAGGGAGGATTGTTATTGCTGCTGCTGACAGAGTCCAGGCTCGATTACAGATTAAATACAATGTATGCAATGCAGGTAAAAAACAATCAGAGTCAATGTGGATTTTTGGGGACCAATAACAATATTAGTGAGTAATAGGGAGACCCTCTGATACAACACATATCAGCGTTTATGCTTTTTTTAAATTGAAAATGATTCCTAAGGTTTAATAACGACTTATTAAACCCTTATGACAAAGAAATTACATTGAGCCTTGCAATGTGACAGTTTAACCATAAACTTAATTAAAAATAAATATAAATAAAAAAAATAACACACGCCTGTATATAGAACTTGTAAATGATATAGAATTTACATTTGTAAGGTATATCTTTTTTGCATTTTTAACTCTGTAGATTAAATGTTTACATATCAGCACATGTCAGCAAACATAAATGTCATATGGGCCAACCAATAAATAGTTTGAGCTCTAGAAACAAATGTGTTCATAGATAGATGGATAAAGAAATGGATAGATTTAGCTGATGATCAGCAATTCACTGTTTCATATTTTCATGCTGACAGTGGTTATGTTTTCTTTTGCATGACAGAGCTATGTGTCAACTCATCCTGGTACAGTTCTCCTGGACCCACTGCCTGCGATGACCCAGCTGCTGGACAGATTTGTGTCTTACATGATCATGAGCAAGTTGCACAACTCCCTCCGAGGTCAATGGTACCCTCACGTTCTAATTACTGTCCTTCACTGTCGTGTACAGATGTTAACACCTGCCTTTCCTATGTATTTCTGTACAGACTGGCATGTTTGCAGCCCTCCTTACCTAGAGGTCCCCAGTGCCGCTGACCTGTCGACCATCAAGCAGACTGTGATGTCTCAGGGCCTCAGCTTTCCCCTCAGTCAGTTCACTCTTCGTCTGTGGCCTTTTACTGTCCTAGTACCTACTTTATTTTGTTCCTATAAATAATAATAGTAATAATATGTATATAATTTGTGTTACATAGATTCATTGACTGCATATATAACCACTGAGGTCATTGTCTATAAATGAAGCCTTAAAGTTAATCTGTTGCATTTAAAAACGACAGCAGTCAGATTCTTTGGGACTAGATTTATGGTCAGTGGCATGCTAACGTTAAAGTGTTGTAAATGTTATCATGTTTCTCACTCTACTGAATTCAAAAAGTCTCTGAATAATTTCCTCTCTTTCTCTGCTGACTCCAGTCTGCAAAACCAGAGTGGCACATGGCTCACTTTCCCATGAGGTAAAGGGTTTTATTAAGTTTTTTATTTTACAAATTTTTAGTTTATTTTCTCTCAACATCTGTCCACCCTCTCTATCTCTTCAGATGTCTCTGATCTTCAGTGCCGGCCATCTGGCTGATATCCATCCTCCCTGTGTGCTCCAGAGCTTCGTCAACCACGGAGCGGTTCTGCACAAGGTCTTCGTGGTGGGAGACAAACACTTCTGCGTAGAGAGACCCTCCCTCAAGAACTTCCCCTCAGGTCCCTGTGGTTAGTGTGCACCTCACTAACACACACAGAATAGTTTATTTCATTTCATTTCCTTTACTCTCTGGTCTTTACTTTCCTTCTCTTTTTCTTGCTTTGTCCTCACCTTCTGTCTTTTGCCCTCCTTCCCCATTTCTATCTTGTTCTTTCCTTCTCTTCCTTGTCCTGTCCTGCCATGTCCTGCTGTCTGGCCCTCTCCTCTACTGTGTTTTTTTTGTTTCCCAATATCTGCATCCACTGTAGCTCTGGTTTCTCTCTGCTTCCAGACAGGAAAACCATCTTCTTCAACAGCCACCAGGTGTCCAAGCCAGAGTGCAACTCTAATCTCACAGCTGTGAGTATTAGAAATCAGAACTGACAAACCACACTGGACTTATAGCAGACTGTTCTTCTTCATGTGTCCAAATATAATTTCACATCCCCTAAACCATTTTAGATACAGTCTACAGAGGAGTAACACTGGCACCAGATGGCAGTGGTGAATTGTGACAAAGTACAATTACTTTATTGCTGTACTGAAGTACATTTTTCATGTATATGTACTATACTTAAGTAGATTTATGTTCAGGTCCACTATATATATCAGCAGATACCTATACGTTGTATTCCACAACATCTTTACAATGCAGTACCTAGCATGTTCAAATTTTTTTAAAGTGATAGTATGACAGAGACTGAATTTTCAAAAAATAAACAATTATTGATATAGTTGTAGCATTAGGGAATAGGTTGCACTCTGCGTGTACAAATACTTTATGTTTATTTAAAAGCAAGTACTTCCTTTAACTGAATTAGAAAAGTTGTTGTGGTACTTTTGCTTTTACTTGAGTACAATTTTGTCTATTTGTTTTGTACTTTTAGTCGTAGAATGTTGGAGTATAGTCCCTCGATCACATGTAACGATACAGAAGCATGTTCAGCAGCTTTGACATGGTTATAAATGACAGTAATATTATATTAGACGTAGGCTGAAATGCAGCCTGAAATGTATTTTTGTTTCTCTAAGCTGGACGAGCAGATGCCGTGCCTGCCTCCTCTCAGCTCCCAGGCCGTGGCCGCGCTGGTCAGAGAGCTCCAGGTTCAGCTGGGCATGGCCCTGTTCGGCGTGGACGTCATCATCAACATACACACACACACCCTCACTGTCATCGACATCAACATCTTCCCAGGTATACTGCAGCTGCACGGACACAGGCACACACGGACACGCTGATATTCTGACACCCTCTTCTCTCCACCAGGGTACGAGGGAGTGCCACAGTTTTTCTCCTCCCTGCTCAGCCACATCAAGACAGTGTTAGACAAACAGACCTCCGCCTGCCCCCGGGCCACCAGCTCTCCTCAGACAACACAGACTGCAGGTGGTCCGTCTGCCGGCCTTTAAGTCGCCTTGGGAGCAGATGTGATTGATGATTGGCTTGGAACTAAATCAGCTGTTTCAAAGACTTTGCTTCATTATTTATTTACAATGTGTAACAGAGCTTGATTTTACTCTGTATCCGCTGTAAACAACAGTAATGATTCCAGAGATTCAAGTGGATCAACCAAACTGACACCGACACATACTGGTTTAAACCACTTTCTGTTTATTGATAGACAGTAAGCATATAAGTAGATACAGCAGGCACAAAATACAGCACTCTGATTGGCCAGTAACTTTACAAATGGTGTTTTTGTTATAATGTATTTTTTCCTGTCTCTAGAAATGTTCTCTATGCCCAGTATATATCAGACCCCACCCACAGACATGTCCTATATCTCTCCTGCTTGTTTGTGAGATACATTTTTGTGGAAATACATTTTGCACTTCTATATAAAAAGAAAACTACAGTACATTCATTTTTCATTTATTCCCATGTGAACAAACATCTCGTCTCCTCTTTGGAATAGACAGCAGTGAGCTCAACAGTGCTGAATGATTATTTTTCCTTATTACTATGTGTTTACACAAGTTGGCCGGCAACTTTGCCAGCATTTAAATACATAAATGTTTTTTAAATCTTGGCTGTGTAGAAAAAAAGAGAGAGTATATTTGCTAGATGAGTACTGCATGATGCACTTTGAGTACATATTAAAATACATGAATTATTTGAATAATTATTGCATTCACATGTGCTGTAGTCTACATTGTGTTATTGCAGTCAAGTGGGCCTCCAGTGGTAACCCTGTTCATCCTGCATCATGTGCATTTATACCCAGTGTCCTCTTGGGGGCGCCATTACTTCATTTTTCTTATAACCTTGGCTTAAAAACCATAATATCTGCTATTTACACAATTGACATGACAGTGAAGTAACACGACAGAGCGTTATTGTCGGTGTTGCTGTTACCAAAAGACGAAAAGAAATGGCTTTAGTGTTTCCCTCTCTTCCTTGGCTTCTCCTTGGCTTGTTAAGATAAGAGTGCAAAGCTGACTGAGAACCTGAGGTGACACTTTTAGACCTTGTAAGCTCTAAGTACATCACATCCCGTCAACACACACTAACCCACACGCAGTACAAAATCTGACATATGTGTCGGCGTGCAGATTTTACAATCACTCTCCTCTGTGGTTTATTCGTGTCACCCTGGTTCATCACAAACAGTCTGGTTTTAACAGTGCATGAGCCAAATAAAACACAATCCTCCGTTTCTACATTATCACCAAAGAAATCAAGAGGAACTAATGACTTACTCCAGTGTAGAAATACCAATAATACATATCATTAACAGTCAGAACAGCAGGTACAGCTAACACATCAATTATTGCACAAAATATATATTGAAATGCACATAGTACTTATAGTAGGGAATCTGCTTATCCCACAAGAACACACCACTGAGGATGATACCTTCAGACGAGAGTAGCACTGGCTGACGGTTGTTGTGACTCACATTTCAAAGATGATGGTGTGTGCATGGTTGGCAATCTGCTGTCAAAATGAACATTTGAATCAAAGTGCTGAATGCTTTGTGTCCATGGCGGTTTACAACTGAAGCGACATCACCTGTCTACTTCACAAACAGCATTTACAGGTACAGAGCCAGGGACACGCGTGATGGACACAACAAGCTTTCAGATCATCCAGAAAAGGCATCTCCTTCTCCTCAACACTCAGAAACATTCAAACGAACAGAGACGGCCTTTTCCAGGTCATCTAAAAGCAGGCATGAAACAACAGTGTGTACAGTTTCCACCACTGTCCACTTAAGGATTGAAAACGAAAGATATTTCTCTGAGTGCTGAAGGGACTTGAAGGCTGTTCAACGGGAGAAATGTGTGAGGTGAATGTGTGACTGTGAATACAACAAAGGGTTTTGTCAGTCCAGTGTGTGTTTGTATATGTGTGTGCATGTGTATGAGCGAGCGAGCGAGCGAGCATGTGACTTAGCCTCTGCGAAGCTCTCTCAGCTCTGCAGCCACTTTGCGCAACTCGGCTTCAATCTCCAGCAGCTCCTGAAGCAAGAAAAACAAATAAATACACTGTTAATATATAGTATTAGTACAAATGAAATACTTAATGGGTACTTAGAAAAGTTAAGAGGGACACAGAAATAAAATACAATACTTACAATAAAATACTTTAGGCAAGATTATGCAAAAACTGCAGGACAGATTACCATGAAACTTGGTGGAATGATTGGTATGGATCTGGATCAGGGGGCAGATCTATAGTTTTTTTTCACCTGACAATAGCATTTTTCAACATTTTCAATTATTTCAAAATTTGGTGCAAATAAAAGTCAGGATCTAGTGAATTTAAATGTGCTTTAATATGCGGACTGTTGGGGCCTTGGCGGAGGTTTGTGCTCCACTGAGTGCTATTCTAGTGTTTTTGTAGTTTTTACTGTGGTGATAAACTATATTATACAAACTCCACCACAGAACTGAGACCGTTTTTATAAAGGTTCTGAATTATTTTGTTTAGAAATTGATTCAGGTAGGTTTTCACTTTAGCTAAATTGGTTCAGGAGATATCTTCAAGACAGGAACAACTGGTAAATATACATGTGAATGGACAACAAGATATGTGGAGTTCCCCAAGGTCATCTTAGATTAACTTCACCTGCTCTGTAAACATATCTAGTTTTGAAAAAGTTAAAAAACAGACTTACTTTACAGTCTGCACCTCCTATAACCTGCTGTATTTCATAGCACCAGACTTATATAAGGGAGCTTGACTGACAGGACATAAAAGCTGATCTACGGTTTTACTCACTTAATCTCTAACTTCCTGTTTTTCATCCCAGTATAAAACTAATTATGTTTCAGTATATGTGCCCAGTTAGTATTTAATAAATCTTTGGGCTGTAATATTCAATGTGACCAAACCCATGCAAACATTTCAATATGTTTTGCACTTACCTCCCCTTCATCTTCTGCGGCTTCACCCTCTTCATCGTCGTCCTCCTCTTGCCCCTCCTCGTCCTCTCTGACATACTCATCCTCATCTTCCTCATCCTCCCCATTTTCCTCCTCTTCCTCCTCATCTTTGTACCTTTCCCTCTCAAACTGCCGTGTGGCCTCGTCACTGGCTTTCTCCATCACTCTCTTTTGCTGGGGCTCCTTCACCTCTGCTGGCACCTCCTCTTCTTTCTTCTTGACTTCATTCTCTACTATCTCATCAGACTCCTTTTCTCCGTCTCCCTCCTCCTGTTCGCTCTTCTCCTCCGCCGGCATGTCACCCACCCCGTCCTCTTTTGTCCCACCCTGCTTCTCCTGCTCCTCTTCCTCATTCACCCTCTTCATCTTCCTCGTAAGTTCGTCCAGCTCCTCCTGCTTCTCCTTCCTCTCCCTCTCCTGCTGTGGCTTGCTGTCCTGCTCTTTGAGAAGCTCTTTTAGCTCTTTCTCCACCTTCTCCTTCTCCACCATCAGCTCCACCTCGTTCTTCTTCCTCTCCTCAACCCTCTGCTTCTCCAAGTCCTCCACCGTTTCTCCTTTACTTCCTTTGTCCTCCTCTTCCTTCTTATCCTCCACCTCCTCCTTCTGGTCCATTTCAGAACCTTTCTGTATCTCCCTCTCCTTCACAGCCTCATATCGCTTCTTTTTCAGCTCTTTCAGCAGTTCTTTGAGCTCTTCATCATTCCTCTCCTCCTTCACTTTCTTGGTGATCTCCTCAGCCAGCAGCTCCTCAAGCTCCTTGGCTCTCTCCTCTTCATCATCCCTCCCTGTGTCATCAATACGTGGCCTCTCCATCATCTTCTCTTTGGTGTCATCTCCCTCGGTCTTGTAATTATTCTTTTCACCTGTCTTTTTCACAAGGTTGGTCAGGTCTCTCTCCTCCTTCTTGTCCTCCTCCTCATCCCTCTGCTCAAAGTTGCTCTCATCGTCGGCCAAGTTGTACTCATAACGCTCGTTCTTCCTCTCATCCTCATGCTCCCTTTCTCTCTCTGCAACATTCAGATTGCAATAGTCAGTGCTATGTTCGCTGTGGTGTTAAAATACAAGCTTGCTGTGGACATTACTTCTATACCTCTCTAAAAAGGAGGTGTGTGTGTGTGTGTGTGTGTGTGATGTGTTTGTACCATCATCAGCCAACTTCTGCAGCTCCCTGAGAAGACTCTGATGTCTTTGCACCTCGTCAAGTTCCTCTGCAGAGAATAACAACACATTAACACTCAGACACATAAACACACCAACACATTTAATGTTAGCTTTGGAAAATGCTAAATTATTTTGGAATTTGAAAGATTGGAATGATTGGAATTTAAAAGATAAGGAAAAAGACACAAGTATCTGGTGAGAGTTGAATTGCAGCAGTTCCATGTGTTATTTCATTAAAAGTGAATCAATTAACAGTTGGTCTGTAGAAAAGAAAATACTGCGGTAAACTTCCTGTCACTATTTCCCACTGCCCTATCTTGTCTTGCATCTATATGTTGTAAAAGAATTATCGATTAATGGTAATTAGTCAAATGGACTTTATTTATATAGCGCTTGCCCAGTCTTATTGACCACTCAAAGCGCTTTAAAGTACAAGTCACTATCATCCATTCACACGCTCATACACACACTCATTCATTCGGTGCTTCGAGACACAGCACTTTTTCTCTCACACCATTGGTGACAGGAGGAGCTGGGGATCGAACCACCAAATGTCTGGTTAGTGGACGGCGCTCTCTACCGTGAGCCACCGCCGCTCAATTGTCAAAATTGTTAACACATACTTTTCTATTGATGATTAAAGACGTCACCTGTGAGCTCTGGGCCACACGCATGTTGTGACCCGTCCTCATTCAGAGTTTCCTGAATAATACACTCAACCTGGAGGAACAAGACAAAAAACACACATAATTAGAGGCCTAGTCATTAAAAGGTACATATGTACAATGTGCTGAATGATAGGGGGAATTAAAAATAGTTGTTCCTGACCTTTGCATCATTAAGGGGGGTGGTGACTGGCCGGCTTCCCACTGAGGCACAAAACAAGAGGGTAGACAGTCGTAAGAAATGTGTGTGTGAATACGTATAAAAAACTATAGCGTTTCAACACAAGCAAAGGCAGCACCAATCTATACCCAAAAAGCACCACGCTACTTAGCAGTCGCTTATCCTGCATGGGCGTGGGTGGAGCTGTTCTCTTATTAAGGTTAAGCACAGTTATCTTGGTAAAGCGACACAGCAAAGAAGCTTAACCCTCTTCGCTCTCTCTCTCTCTCCAGGATGCAGATCTTCCCAAAGGCTTTATCTCACAGGTAGGTTCCAACCTGGGCTAAATCAGTCACCAATCCCTGCCTGCCAGTAGACCATTAAAGGGACACTAAGCAGTGCCCTCAGCACCCTATCTCACGGAGATACAGCAGATCTGACAAGCAGCTAAATGTCAGTGTAGATCAAAATCTTTATTCGGCTTGAAGCCCAAGACCTTTTCTTTTGTTGGGCACAAGGACTGTCTGAGGCACAAGATATGGTGCTGCTCATTTACTGCACCTTCATTTACTCATGAATCTAAATGTCATGTTGTAACATTTTCAATCTACAAATGTTTTTCAGAAAGCCATCGAAATAATGAAGTAAATGAAACTTAAATGGAGGCAAATACCTCCAAGTATGTCAATTATAAAATGGGTGCACACCTAAACTTAACTACCATCTACCAGCCATTCATCTCATCAGTTTCTGTGCATCATTTAAACACATTGGTGTTGCTTGCTACACATAAAACAATTTTTATATAAAAATAATTCTGCGTGATCTGCTGAGATTTTCACCAAAGTACAGAGTGCATTAGGTCCATTTACTGACAGGAAGTAGAAGTAGAAGCTGTAAGATTTAATCTAAACCCCGTGTTCCGTGCCCGCACACAACCAGATCAGCACAGATCAGAATCAATGGAACTAATTGATACCTTCGACCAGTGGTGAACCCCCCCATACAGACACGTGAGCTGCTGCGTACAGTCCGGCACTGTAATGCTCTGCAAGTGCATGTGACGAGGAGAGAGAGAGTGAGTGTGTATGAATGTAATCCACACTCTCTCTCTCTCTGAGCTAGGACACCCCAGCCCCATAATTACCACTGTGATGTGGCTCTGGTTTTATTGGCTTTGTCCTGCTGCTGCTGCCCATGTTCAACCAAACTCCATGTTAGAAATCAAGAAAAATAAGCATCTGCAGGTTGTAAAATAAAAAATGATGAATGCACTAAAACATGCAGTCCCATCAGAGTTATGAACATGTGCATGTACTGCAGGAACTCACAGGTACCTGCACATTGTTGAGTTTAAATGATCAGTTTCTTGGTATATTTGATGTCAAGCTGCATTGGCATTCACTGGTACACCAAGAGTATTGTATTACCTATAGATGCTGGTTCTGAGGTGATGTTGAGTCATAGTAATAGCTGTAGTTGCTCTAAATGTGAGGTTTGACTACCTTTGCCAAGGAGGTTGTTTTCAGCCCTGTCCCTTTGTTTGTTGGTTGGTTTGTTTGTAAGCAAGATTACCCTAAAACTACTGGATGGATTACCATTGTTTATTTCTCTTTCCCTAACATTGTGAGATGTTTAGTTGTTTGACATTTTCACAGTTTTTTGGAGAATAATTGTTGGGTATTGATGAAAATAATAAGACATGGGTGAACTTTAGTGAACTGATATCTATAAGTGTGTAAAATTTGGTGCAGCTTGACTGAATTTAAGGGGACTTATAAGATAAGATAAGATTTATTTGTCATGTACACAACTATACATGGTACAATGTGCATTGAAATGTGTTATTGTGCCTGCATCCAGTTTTAAAATAATAAAATAAAAGACAATATAAAATAGCACACAATAGTATTACATAATGCAAAATATTACAACGGTAAAATATAAATATAAAAATACTATATACATGTAAGGTGAGTGTGCTTCTGCTGTAGTTCAGGAACTGTGCAAGTATGCAAGTGTTCTGAGTCTGGTTTAATGCTAGAGTTGAGCAAACAGATGGCCTGAGGGAAGAAACTCCTCCTCATCCTCTCTGTGTTGGTTCTCAGGCAGCGGAACCTCCGGCCTGACGGCAGCAGGGAGA
This sequence comes from Hippoglossus hippoglossus, assembly GCF_009819705.1. NCBI lineage: Eukaryota > Metazoa > Chordata > Actinopteri > Pleuronectiformes > Pleuronectidae > Hippoglossus > Hippoglossus hippoglossus. The sequence goes on along the minus strand of NC_047163.1, from coordinate 25,142,592 downwards.
GGAGTGTGTTTCCAGGGTGGTTGGGCTGTCTGAGGATCTTCTCAGCCCTTGACCTGCATCGTCTGTTAGAAATGTCTTGCAGGTCGGAGAGGGTCATTCTGATAGCCCACTCGGCTTAGCGGAAGACCCTTTTCAGGGCCAAGACGTTCTGCTTAAGGCAGCTGCCCATCCAGGTGGTGATGCTCCCACTCAAGATGCTCTCGATGGTGCAGGTGTAAAAGTTCCTGAGCACCTTTGGGGGGAGCTTTAAGCCTCTCAGGCATCTGAAGTGGAAGAGACACTGTCTGGCCTTCTTCACTGTTCTGTTTACATGGAGTGACCAAGACAGGTTCCGTGTGATGGTCACACCAAGGTATTTAAAACTGTCCACTCTCTCCACCTCAGACCCACTGATCCAGAGTGGACGGCTGTCGCTCTGCTGTTTCCTCCTGAAGTCCACAATCAGTTCTTTAGTTTTGTTGGTGTTCAGCAGGAGATTATTCTCCCGACACCAGCTCTCCAGGTGGATGATCTCCGTCCTGTAGGCTTCCTCGTTGCTGATGGGGATTAACCCCACAACTGCTGTGTCGTCAGCTAACTTAATTATGATGATGCTGTCTGATGTGGATACACAGTCATGGATGTACAGCGAGTACAGCAGAGGGCTCAGCACGCAGCCTCGAGGGGATCCGGTGTTAAGGGTAAGGGGGCATGATGTTGTACTGAGTGGCATTAGTTGCATTAAAAAATGCAAATTATTTGGTGAATACACAAACGATTCACTTGCTTTCCTCCAGTTGATTGACTATAATGTAAATTAAATTTGACAATGAAAAAAACACCTTTTTAATTCATTGCTTCAAGGGCTGCAACCCTTGATGAAATGCCCTTCTTAGTATATAGTGTATTAAAGTACACTATTTATTATAGTATGGTGGTAGTATATAGTTCAATATAGTATAGTATAGCACAGTGCAGTATAATATAGTATAGTGCAGTGTTGTGTAGGGTAGGAGGTGGTTGTATAGTATAGTATGTTGTGGTATAGTACAGTATAGTACAATTCAGTGCAGTATATAGTATAGAGTTGTATAGTATAGTATGGTATAGTATGTACAGTAGTAAAGTATAGTGTAATGCAGTGTTGGATAGTACAGTATAGTAATCTATAATGGGTGTTATAGCATAGTACATTATAGTATATAGTATATTATATAGTATATAGTATAGTGCAGTGTTGTGTAGGGTAGGATGGGGTTGTATAGTATAGTATAGTAAGGTATAATGCAGTTTAGTATAGTCTAGTACGGTATAATGCAGTTTAGTATAGTATAGTAAGGTATAATGCGGTTTAGTATCGTCTAGTATAGTACGGAATAATGCAGTTTAGTATAGTATAGTAAGATAATGCAGTTTAGTCTAGTATAGTAAGGTATAATGCAGTTTATTATAGTCTAGTATAGTAAGGTATAATGCAGTTTAGTATAGTCTAGTATAGTAAGGTATAATGCAGTATAGTATAGTATAATAATCTAGAGTGAGTGTTATTCTTGTTGTCTTGGTCTCCAGCTCCACTAACAGTTGAGTGTTCAGCTCTATATAGAACTGCTGCCGCTGCACAATACCCTCACACACACCACATTAAACACGCACCTCTCAGGTACCCTCACCCATCTCCTAAGTAACGTGCTGTTCACAGCACCATGCAGCACGCGCACACGTGAGCGTCCCGCTTACCTGTGCGGAGATTTATGTTGTGGTCCACGCGCACGCACGCACACACAAGCAGAGAGGTGGACGCACAGCAAATTATGTAACAACGCTTTGGTTCAGTATTAGTCTGAAAGGATTTCAGTGTTATGTTGAGTAACACCTAAACGCTGCTCCATACACTGTCATTATAATCCCATGTTTTCAACAGCAGGCTGCTAACCTACTAATATACTAAATAAATACTCTTAATAAATAACATACAGCTGAGGCAGTGGTGTGTGTGTGCTGAGAGCGATTTGGATCGTCAATGCACCCAAAATAAACACACGCATACACACACATTTCCCCCGCTGCAGTTTAGTGATGGTGGATGTGGAGAACACTCACCTCCGACCACAGCCCAGACAAACACTGCGGTTATCAGAAATCCCATAAGATCCGAGCTGCGAGGTTCCTGCAGGAGATGATAACCTTGAAATAACGGAGCTGGAGCTTCTTCACACACACCCGCCGAGGGAGGTGGAGCCAATCAGTGTGTGTGTGTGTGTGTGTGTGTGTGTGCAGACTAATGACCACTGACCAGGTAGTTGGATGGTTATGTTATGTTTAAGGTTAGCAGGAAGTACATGGTTCAGATTAAGGTAGGCTAATCTCTAAGTAATGAATGAAAGTCTATGTAATGTCCACTAAAGTGTCCTGTGTGTGTGTGTGTGTGTGTGTGTGTTCTAGGTACTACCCATGTTGTGAGGACATCAATCCTTTTAGTCACATTATGGGGACAAAAAAGTCCCCATAAACTCAATAATAAAATTAGAGTAACAGTTAGGGTTAGTCAAATAGTAGTCATGGTTCAAATTAGAATACGTTTCAAGGAAATTAATTTAATGTCAATTTAATGTCCTCTGAAATCATGAAGACATGACCATGTGTGTGCGTGTGTGTGTATTCACGTGCTTCACTGTTAGAGTAGATTGAGGTGTTAGAGCTCCAAGCTCTCTTCTTCCCACAATCCTCTGCTGTCCACATCCCTCACATGTCTGGGGGTTGCCCGAAGAGCAGTTGGCAACTACATTACTAAATAAATAAAATTGTACACAATAGTGAAGAAAACAATCCAAACAAGGCCCATGAAGTATCAGAAATATATATTTAGAAGCCTGGGATGGAGCATGGACAGCTGTGCTGGGTACCTCTGCACCCGTGGCAACACACAAGATAAGATGTGTAATTGTCCAATTGTTGTAATACACAATGTACAAAATACAAAACTGCAGGTTGTGTCTTTCTCTTCCCAAGCCCCTTCTGTCACCTGTTCAACAATCCCCAGTACTACACCTCTCTCCATGATGTGTTTAATCCCTCCCACACCAGACTGCATCTTTATTTTGAACTGTCCCATCAGCCATGCCAGCTCCATACATAGGCACTGTGTCACTCTGTTTAGAAAAGCGACAATAAATAAAGTTATTACCTGTGCCACAGCAGTGTCCCCCCCCCCCCATGGCCACTTTCGATAAATAAAAGGTTGAGGCAAATACTTTAACTAGGTGAGGACAGCATCCACAGGGCACCATGTGTTACCACAACGTTGTCAAAGAGATGTTCTCATAATTATTTCACCACAGGAAATCAAACTGTTTAATTCTAACTAGGTTCCCCCACAAGAATCATTTACTTTGTTTGGTTCGTTTTTGTGGTTGTATTTCAGAGCCTCTGTATTGCTGAGTCATCTGTTTTGGACCAGCAACAGTAATGGAGGTGGAAGTCAGCATAGTTTTCCAATATTGTAATGGATAACAAACAAATGAATGCTTGCATGGGTTTTAATGGGAGTTATGATAAAGGACATTTGAAAAAAACTGCTGGAAATGAATGAAAAAGAAGCAGGATGAAAAGATCTCCTGTTCCTCCTTCAGTAAAATAATCTCTTTGGTTTTATTGAAGAACATGACCTTATATATTCTGATGTCAACCCTTCACTCCTTTGACAAAATGTCTTCAGCTGTTTGCTTGGGGAAGAACAGCAGCTTTCTGATTAAATCTACCTGATCAGACCCCAGGTTCTCATTGGATGTTGATAACCACAGATAATGATCACAACAGTCTCATACAGTTATGGATGTGTGTTGCTGCTCTTTATCTCTCCTGTGGCTCCGTCCTGATCTCAGGCCAGTCAGGTGCACCTGGCCTGAGAATTAAGGTGCTTAAAAGCTCCTGTGCCAGAATGTGAAGGGAGCACCTCCCAGCGTGAGGACTCTGCTTGTTACCTCCACCAAGCAGGTTGTGTTGTTATTCCTTATTATCCGTCTGTCTGTAGGCCAGATTACACAAAAACTACTAAACCGATTTACTTGACACTTGGTGGAAGGGTGGGCTGTGGGACAAGGAAGAACATTTACTTTTGGAGTGGATCAGGGGGCGGATCCGTGATTTTATTTTTCACTTACACTGTGAGAATTATTTTGTGTCTTTTCGTGTTCCCCTTTTTCAGTTTGTTTTAAAGGTTTTCTGCAGCTGATTTAAGACGTCAGTGTTGGTCAGTCACGTGCCGAAGTGTTCTCGAGCAAGATACTGAGCCCCAAATTGGCCCTTACAGCTGCTGGCAGTGTGTGAGTGATCTATGATAGAGAAAGTGCTGCGCATAGATGCACTGTATGAATGTGTGTGTGTGTGTGAAGGGCAAGACTGCACTTTAAAGTACTTTGAGTGGTCATCAAGACGAGAAAATAACATAAATACAGACCATTTACCATCATGGCATCTCACACAAGAAGGAATTTAAGTAATTCTTCTGTTTACTGTCACATTTATAACTGTATTCTATTTATTAAGAGGTCCATGCAGACATTATCATCTCCTCTACCAACTGGTTAAATATTTTCACTTTGTAACAGCTGGTAATGCAACAGACATTAACAACCCATTACTTAATATCACCTACAGGAGACAATAAATATTCTATTGTGCAGCATCTCCCCCATATTCACTAATTTCCACATTCCTCTTAAGGTCACACTGTCATCAAGGTCATTTTGTGTGTGTTTCTGTCATGGAGACAACACACATTCAGGCTTCCATTCACAATTTCATAGCATTTTACAAAATGACAAAAATATTTACACTGACCAGACCTCATTGACTGAGGTCTGATCCAATCATCTCAAAACACTGGTGCACTCAATTCATTCAATTCAAGGAATTTCATTTGAAGCACAAAAGAGATTATTCACAACCTTTTAAATGGACAACAAACTGTAGTCAAGATTTCCTTATGCTTATTTGTCACATATGGACTTTCTGTCTGGATGTGAAATGACACCTCAGGTGTTTGAAGATGACAGCCGGGGGTCAGAGCTCTTCACTTGCAGTCACGTCATCTAGTCTTCGGAGCAGGCCTGGGTGGTCGATTGTGCTGGTTGGGTCCAATGTATTTCAGTGCAGAGTACGTTGGCTTCTCGATCACTTCTAGACCCAAATAAGGCTGCAGGGCTCGGGGCACACGCACTGTTCCCTCCTGAGGGGAGATGGGGACAAGCGGAAAATGTTTAACAGTTTTGAAGATAAACTGTGAACGTCAAATAAGTAAAAGACAAGTGTTCATCCTTCTTTATCTTAAACTATAGTAAACAAATATTTCGAAATGTTGGACGTTCAGAGGTATAGGTATCCTTTATAGGCCAAACAAACATTCAGGTTTATAATTTTGATTCAAGTTTTTACTTATAAAGCTTTACATGCTCTAATGTTTCAAATATGCATTACTTTCCATCGTACTGTCAATTTGAAAATAATCATTAGTACTGCTTCTAGTTTATTCCTACAAAGCATATTGAAATGCTATATATTTTATTTTAAAAAAAATTAGGTGGCAACTCTTAATAACTCAGCTCTTGATGGTCTTGGTCCTACAAATGAAGTCTGATCGATTGAACTAACAACAACAGTCACTAGGGGGAGCTCCATAAACACCACACATTGCACACTAACTGCACACCAATAACACTGAGAAACACACAGAGAGGAAGCAGGATGAAGGTTGGGATTGTAAGGTCACAGTGACCTTGACCTTTGGCACAGAGGCATAACAATGTCATGTGAAATGTATTTAGTGTTTTTTCCTGTTCCAAAAAATTATTTTGAGCAGCACAAGGGATTCACATTCACCTCATTCCTGAACAGAACATTAATATCTGGTGTTTACTACTGGAGCCTTGAAATGACATCATTTTACTGCATGTTGCTGCTTTTTCAGAACAAAGTAAAGTGTTTTGGCGTCTTACTTTGGTCTGATGCGTTTCCAGGATCGCGATGATGGTTCGGGGGATGGCACATGCTGTAGCATTCACCTACAGAGGTAAAAACCCAAAGACATTATGGAAATATAGCTGGATTATAAAGTGAAACAGCAGTGGAGCCTCTCCTGCAGTCTTACTGTGTTGGCGTACTGCAGGCTGCCGTCCTCTCTCTCATACAGGATGTTGAGGCGTCTGCTCTGGTAGTCGGTGCAGTTGGATCCGCTGGAAATCTATAGACAAGAACTGCCATCAGAATCATCCGAAAAAATAAACCTCTTTCAATTCAGCTTTTTCTTAATACCTGGAAGTTAAAGACCTTCTTTTAGCTGCATGTGTAAAAACGCCAACTGCACAGCAGTAATATGTGTAATCCAATATACAATTGTACTATTTAATGTTATAATTACACAAAATCTGTGCAATATTACCTAACATGTCCAGGCAGCAACTGTCAATATGTGGAAGGTTTGAGAAAGTTTCTGTATCACAATAATGTGTGTGCCAAAATGAAAAGCAAGACGTTCTGTGACACTCACACATCCAGTGTATTAAATATTTGGGTGCAAATGTTATCTTCTATAAAGTTGAATAGAAAAAAATAATATAATATTATATCGTGCCTGTTTCAAAGTGGCAAAAGTCAAGTTTAACTTTATTTGTAGGAATGACAATGTGAGGGTGTGTCTTTGGGCGAACTTCAGATTATATGAGTTGTGGCTTAAAAGGGCAGCAAAAAGCTAAAGTCTCTTTAGACTGAAGGCAGGTTTGTGTGTCTGTTCATGCAGATCTTAGCACAAATCAACCCCTTTACATACAGAATATCATGATCAGCAGATTATCAGTTCAGTTATCATTTTACATATGTGACTTGTGATTTAGAAACAAGGGACAGTGAGTACTATAGGTAACAGTGATATGATGGGGCCCACCTCTCCGTAACTGTTCCTCCCTGGCATCCAGGCTTCTATGTCATACTTCCTGTAAGCAGGAGGACCCAGTTCCTGTGTCGGCATGTCCAGCACTCTGAGGGAAAACATATGGACAACTCACATAATGTATTCCACTATTAACATTTTATGTAAATCTAAATTGATGAATAAAATAATTGAATTACTGAGATTGTGTGTGTGTGTGTGTGTGTGTGTGTGTGTGTGTGTGTGTGTGTGTGTGTGTGTGTGTGTACTGACCTGTAGTGTAACTCCAGTGCAGAGAACATCTCTTTCTGCAAGGAGACAAACTCCTGCAGCAGCTGAGAGCTCTCCTCTCCTGTCTCATCTGCAGTCACTCCAAACATCTCTACCTGAAAACACAAAACATTCTAAAATCAAATCACCCAGTAAAATCAAAAGGCTCCTGTGTCTGTCTCGATGTGTAACTGTCCTTTCGACCTTGTTGAAGTGATGAACTCTGTAGAGGCCCCATGTCTCTCTGCCGGTGTCGGTCTCTGCTCTGTAGCAGGTGCTGCTGCACACCGACCTGCAGCGACAGATGACAGCTCCTGTCAGCTGCACTTACTTTAATATGAACACATATCCACTGCAAACTATGAGTGAAAGCTGCTCCTTACCTGACAGGCAGGTCCTTCCAGTTTACTGCATGATCCATGAAATAGCCTGAGGACAAGAGACACTCGTCAGATTATTACACACTGCAAATTGATGCATGTCCTTTTTGCTGAGGCACATTCGGACCTGTCAAGAAACACACATTTGACTATGACGGTAAAGCATAGATTTAAACTTGTTCTGCGCATCAATACTGGTTCTGATATCGAGTCTCGCTGCAAAGTCATAACTACTAGCTTCCTTAGCTTACTTTCTTCTCAGAGGCTTTTATTAGCTTTAAATGCTGATACCTCTTTTTCAGTATTGCAAGAGCATTATAGGAAAACAGAGAAAACATTTGATGAGAATAGTTGGATTCATAATTTGAGAATTTTGAGAAATGTAGAATTTAGATTCAACAAGACAAATGCAGAAACGAATGCATTATTACAATTCTGATGTCAAGACTAAAATCCCATTTTAAGATCAGTTACATTAACTATGGGATTTCAACATCATCAGAACCAGTACAAACACATGCAAAATTAACTATTTCACATACTCTTCTCCCCATTAAAAAGAGTAGAGCGTAACCAAACTTAATGAGCACATGTAGTTTAGGTCACATAGCATGAGACTAGCATAGCTCATGTTGCTCATAATACTATTGCTATGTAGATTAATAAAGATAGACCAATTAGTAAAAGCACAAACTTCACTTAAACAATGAGTCAAACACAGGGACTGATCAACTGAAAACTATGTAACTGGCCAACAATTAGTTTGTCAGTTACAATCTCTATAGTACAATTTTTTGTGCGACAGTATGACATGTTTATGGGAAGATGCGCTGTGAACCCTAATAAAACATATTTGCTTGTGTATGTAAAAGGCCCAGAAGTTTTCATCATCATTCTTCATTCAGACTACTAACACCTTAGAAGTTGGGTGGAGTGATGTTGAGAAATTTGTGAGTAGACCAAAACATGGCCGAGTTCTGAGTGTTTCAGGACGTTTTTTTTAAAATGAAAAATGACAACCAGAAGACACAGCATCTGTACTGTTCACTAGTACCAATATACAACCTTACTGGTCAGTGTTTTCCAATCTGTTACATGTGAGAGGGGCCTTCGTGCAAGTGCACCCATTACCACCACAGATTGAATACAGCAGAGGAACGCTGCTGGCCATTCATTGTTACAAGTAAACATCATTGTTGCATTAGTGCATTAACAATGAAGAACTGAGTTCAATTTCACCTGCTGTCCCAACCTCTCCAGTCCCAGCCAGGTTGAGATCCACGAACCGAGCCGGGTCCAGGGAGTAGACCTGAGAGCGGTGAGCATTGGGCTGCATCCCACAACCCTCCTGGAGGAGAGAACAGAGACATGAGTCAAAGTGAGGACAAGACTGTTACTGCCACTGGTAACCAGGGAAGGGAGCAGAGGAGCGGAGTAGTGTGAGTGAACTTAGGTAGGTAGATACATTGCTAATAAAACTAAAACTGTTTCACTTTTGATGTTTAATGTTTGAACATTTAATTCACATTTTTAGATTAGATCTCATGTTATCTTTTATCAAGTAAAATGTGTAAGGAGTTCTTCTACTCACAAACACTGCCCCCTTCAGCACGTCAGGTACAACCATGGGAATGAAGCCCTGTAGTCAAAAGGAACAGTCAAGCTTGGCTCTTCAATATATTACCAAAATACACATCCTATCCAAAATGTCCCCACATGCGCTCACCCGTTGCTGCAGTGTGTCGAGGGCGAAGTTTTGAAGAGCGATCTGAAGTCTGGCCCCTGCTCCCCTCAGATAATAGGACCTGTGGCCTGAAACGTGAGATAGATGCCTGCAGGAGAATAAAAGGAACAAAATATCATCATCAAATCAATGAGAGTAACCTAAATAGTAGCCAGAAGATTACATTTTACAGTATTTCTTTCAATCATATGAACTAAAGATTTAAAAGTATCTAATGACAAAGAACAGCCATTCTCACCTCTGCCTGATGAGACCCAACTCCTCGCCCAGTTCTACGTGGCCCCTTGGCTTGAAGTCAAACGCTACAACAAAGAGTGAGAGGATTATATCCATTGATGATTCAAAATCCATTCACCACCACATCTATAGCAGCACAGATCACGTCACTCACCAGGTTTCTCTCCGACCAGCTCCACCACCCTCGCCTGGCTCTCATCTCCAACTGGCTGAAAAAGGGAAAGGAAACTTTTACTAACAGATTTTCTTCACTCCAAATGTCTGCCCAGATGCTTTGGACAACCTGTGTGGGTGTGTGTATGTGTGCTAACCACGTCAGGGTGTGTTGTGTTGGGCAATCTGAGCGCTCGGCTGTAGTGCTCCTGATCCAGCTCAGTCTCTGCAGTGTAGAGCTGATTCAGCCTGCTGCGAATCTCTCGCCCCTTCTGCAGAGCCTGGGTGTACTCCTGAAGCTACAGGGTTGACAACAACAAATCAGAGTGAGTTACAGAGATTTAATCAGTAAATATCAAAGAGATGCAGCTCTGAGGTTAGAACTTACATTGGCAAGAGCTTTCTTGTCATTCTTCTTCTGTAGAGAAAAAAGTAAAGTGAAAATAGGGATTTGGGGTTGGAGAAAATGTTTATAAGATATCTATAATGTTATAAACAACCAACACAAACAGCATATTTTAGAAAACTGGTGATGGTGAGCCACTGCTGTAAAAACATTAACTGACCACTAGAGCTCTGACTGTGTCACTGATGTGTCTCTTCAGCTTCTCCAGCTCAGAGATCTCTGTCCTCACTGCCTGCAGCTCCTGCCACACACATACCTGTAATGTGGAGAGACACACATACACAAACACACAAACACACACACATAGGAGAATCCAGTAAAACAGTGGGCATGAAACTAAAAAAAGCATACAGTATATAAAGTTTACACAATAACTTTCCATGTTTCCGTGTGTTGCCCTTGTTTAAATGTATACGAGATAAGATCATTAATTATTGATTCATCGTTAATCATATTGAATCATTAATTAATCATATTATGGGGGAAATTTGCTGTTAGCAGCAAAGGGCTTAGTAAAAATAGACACTCAGTAAAAGAAAGAAGTAAAGATGCAATGTAAACACAAGGAAATATGTGCATTGTAAACCAAACATAAATCTATATATCGATATACTGCTCAAAAAATTAAGGGAACACTTAAATCACACATCAGATCTTGATGAACAAATTATTCATGTTAAAAATCTTTACTTATGTACGTTGTATAATTTGTTGAATCAAAATGACGTAACAATGTTCAATGGCAACCAAAATCATCAACCCATTGAGGGCTGGATTCAAAATCACACTGAAAATCCAAGTAAAAAATTGAAATCACAGGCTGATCCAACTTTTGTGAATTTCTCATAATGTGACTCAGTAGTGTGCGTCGCCCCCGCGTGCCTGTATGCTCCTGATGAGTCGGTGGATGGTGTCCTGGGCGATCTCCTCCCAGACCTGGATCAGAGCATCAGTGAGTTCCCGCACAGTCTGTGGAGGTACTTGGCACAACGGGTGCAACAATACATAACGTCTCATAGGTGCTCAATTGGATTTAGGTCATGGGAACGTGAGGGCCAGTCAATGGCATCAATGCCTTCGTCATCCAGGAACTGCCTGCACACTCTGGCCACATGAGGCCGGGAATTGTCCTGCACGAGGAGGAACCAGGGGACCACTGCACCACAATAAGGTCTGACAGTCTCTCAGAGGATTTCATCCCAGTACCTAACAGCAGTCAGGAAACCGTTGGCTAAGACATGGAGGTCTGTGCGACCCTCCAAGGATATGCCTCCCCAGACCATCACTGACCCACCGTCAAACCGGTCATGCTGGGTGATGTTACAGGAAGCATAACGTTCACCACAGCTTCTCCAGACTCTTTCTTGCCTGTCACATGTGCTCAGTGTGAATTGGCTCTCATCTGTAAAGAGAACGGGGCACCAATACCGGACCTGACAAGTCTGGTGTTCTCTGTCGAATGCCAATCAGGTGCTGGGCTGTGAGCTCAGGTCCCACTAGAGGACGTCGGGCCCTCATGCCACCTAATGCAGTCTGTTTCTGATAGTTTGGTCAGAAACGTGCACACCAGTAGCCTGCTGGAGGTCATTTTGTAGGGCTCTGGCAGAGCTCCTCCTGTTCCTCCTCGCACAAAAGGAGCAGATACCGGTCCTGCTGCTGGGTTGATGCCCTTCTATGGCCCTGTCCAGCTCTCCCCGTGTAGCAGCCGGTCTCCTGGTGTCTCCTCCATGCTCTTGAGACTGTACTGGGAGACACACAGTCCTTCTTGCGAGCGCAGGTATGGATGTGCCATCCTGGAAGAGCTGGACTACCTGTGCAACCTGATCAGGCTGCAGCTACCGCCTCATGCTACCAGTAGTGACAAGGACACTAGCAGAACACAAAACTCTCCATTGCACCTGTAGTCACTTTTTATTCAGAATCACGTGTGCTTCCTAACTGGACAGATTGGTGTCCCTGAAGTTTCACTGACTCAGTCTTGTACTGTTTTGCTTAAGTGTTCCCTTCATTTTTTTTTAGCAGTGTATGTCTAAACCTCAAGTGCAAGGACATGAAGTTGGACTTTTAATTATATAATGTCAGGGGATATCTTGTGTCCAGCAGTTAATGTTTACATGTTCATTGATTGAGGATTTCGTTTAACAAGGTGACACGACTACATCTTATAAAATCTTAACATTAGTATTAGTTTGAGTACTCTTCATGCCCATTCATCTCAGCACATGAAGCAGACTTTAGTACAACAGATCCAGCTGCCATCTCCACAAACATGAACAGAAGACGGAGTTGTTTCGTGTCACGAAGGTAAACACTTACAATCTTCCTGACATCGTCCGGCCGCAGGTCGCCCTTCCTGCGCTCCACATTAGCGATGACTTTGTCGGTCTCCTCACACACCTCCCTCATGTCCAGCTCGGGCTTGTCGCTGTACCCTTCACGGACATGGTCGTACAGGCTGCTCCGGCCGCCGTGACAGAGGCGCTGCGGGACGAACAGGCGTGTCCTCCGCCCCGCAGCCTGTCTACACACCGGCTTCAACACGCTGAGTGCGGCGCCTCCGACTCTCGCTACCACACCGATGCACGTCGCCATGTTTGTCCGGCGGTGACTGTTGCATTTACTGAGTGTAGGAATAATGGCTTCGATGGAAACTCCTGCTCAATCTTACACTGCATGCACCTAAACAGGTTCGCGTTTGAATTAATGGAAGAAATGTTGTGAATATTGAACCCTCGTATTTTTGGCCTTTTATTAGAATAGGGGTAGGACACGAAAAGCATGTTCCTTGTTCCTACTCCTTTTCGGACAGAATAAGAAATATGAATCTATGTTACTGCATATTTATGTTTTTCCACTACTTATGTTGATGATTTTTATTTTGTAATTTTTGTCCCAAAAAATAGTTTTGCTTTTACCTTTTGATGTTCGAACTAAACTCAACTATTATTTTCTTGTTTGCTCCTGAAAGCAGGGAGCACTGTGTAGAGCATATTTTCATTGAACGCAACACAAATGCGGAAGTTGTTTGTTAAAAATAAAACAATACGACAAAACGTTTAGAATATTATTTTAAAATCATAACTATATTTTATTCCACATTTGAGATAAATTAAAAATCTTGTAATTTTACCAGTAACAAAAACAAACCATCTCCGCTCCGAACTGACGTCACGAGTCAAAGGTCAGCCAATCAGAAGAGCGGAAGTTGAACGTTGCGGTAATCCGGTTCAGACATGACAAGTGCGGCCGATTGAAGCTGAGCCCAACTCCCGGTGCTCCGTTAAACCTGACCCCCCCGCACCGTCCCACCGCCGAGCCGGACCCGTGTGCCCCCTGCCATGGTGGACTGAGAGCTGCGAGGCCGAGAACCGTGACCGTCGGAGGGGAAGTGGAGCTCCTTTGTGAGCGAGTTTGCTCCTTGGGTTGGCAGTGATGTTGTGCACGGGGCTGCCGGAGCAGCAGCAGCAGCAGCAGCAGCAGCGAGGAGCCTGACGCGTCCCCACCGTAGGCCGCCGGGACGAGCACTTTCCCCCGAATGAGCCCGGGGGGTAAAGACGACCGAATGGGAGCCAGGGAAGCCCCCAGAAACTTGTGCTAATAAGCGGCCACTTGGATAGAGCGAGAGCCCGCTCCTCCACACTGCCTCACCGATTCCTGCCGAGAGGGAGACCCACAGCTTTCACGGTGGAAACTAGAAGGAGAGCGAAGGTAATGAAAGCTAAAAACAAAATCCACAATCTGATCCGGTAGAGTGATGCTACAACACCGGCCTGCTGTGTGTTTATATGGGTTTATTATGACCAGTCTTTGTTCAGGTGGTTGGAATGGAAACATATTGTGGTAACAGGGTGTGGTAAATATGTTGCTAACTTATCCGAGCAATAAGCTGTACATGACCCTAGCATGAAGTTTAGCTGTAAAGCAACATTTGTCTCATTATCTGGCTCATGACTGGTCCAGGCCTCTATCTATCGTGTGTGTGTGTGTGTGTGTGTGTGTGTGTGTGTGTGTGTGTGTGTGTGTGTGTGTGTGTGTGTGTGTGTGTGTGTGTGTGCTTCACTTATACATGCATGTATTTATATGTCTTTGCTGTGTGTGTGTCTCTGTCTCAGATGAATGCTGTGCGGGGGGGCACAGTCACCTGGCGTCCCCAGCCGTGGCAGGACGGGGACGGGGGAGGAGGGGAGCCTCTGTCCGACAGCGACTCAGAGGAGGAGGACTTCCCCGATGACAGCACCACCCCGCTGGGCGACTACATCACACATGGTGAGACAGAAGATGTTGGGACTGTTATTATGACTCATTTCTGTTCTCCTGACCTCCCTACCACGTTTAATCTGCCTTTATTTGGTCTATCTTTCTTTCTTCCCTCCCTCCTGTCCTCCCCCCTCATCTCTGGTGTTTTTAGGACTGAAGCAGCTCCTGGATGCTCAGCAGCTGTGTGATGTTACTCTGCTTGTTGAGGGGAAGAAGTTCATGTGTCACAGGTATTGTTATAAAAACATTAAATTTGTAAACTCCCTGAAGGCAGTCAATGTAGTTCTGGTAGTTTAAAGGTGACCGGGTCAGAGATATCCTAGCTAGTGATAGCTAGCGGATTCAAACACGTTGATCCAAGGGTCATTTAACCATTTATTTAGGTCACAATAGATGGATGGATCGTTGGGTGGATGCTTTTTATAGATTATGCCTCCACCAAGTCATCAGAGCATCTAGAGGAACACATGTATCTCATATATATCACCACCAACTGTTATTAGCTATTAGGAATGGTGTTCTTAAACAAAGGGATTTGGCTGAATACACCCATACCTTAAATACCCCCCCCTCACAACTCCTCCCCTTTCACAGACAGGTAAACCCCTCTTCCAGCCCTGGGCCTCGATTCTGGCTTGACATTCTTTTGACAATTGTTAAACAAATGACTGCAATATCCTGTATAGCAGTATTGTAATCGGCTCACTTTACAGATGTACTGAGAGGAACATTCAAGCCATGGGTTGCAGCTAACATATATTTTTGCACTAATATTGAATTCATAGCCATTCATAGATTTTTAGTGTGGGGTAAAAAATTGTAAGATGAACAAATAATGATGTATTCTGAATTCAAGTAGCTGGAGCTGTCATGTCTTTGATCAATGTGCAGTCCAAAGAACTTTATTTCAGTAGAGCATATACCTCTGCCAAGGTCTCCTTAAAGTCAATCAAGCTGCATTAAATATCACACACTGGAACATATCAGTGCCCTAAGTGTGTCATATTTTTAATTATTCAAGATCCATAAATAATTCCCTTGGAAATTAGTGCAAATGTAAAAAACCCTATCTTGCAATTTTAAAGAAAGTAAAAAAAATATTCCTGGATCCACCCCATGATCAGAATCCTCAGTTTCTTGTGTGTTAAAGACAGGGCAGATCTAATGTGAAGTGGTAGGTTGTTCCACAGGTTTGGGGCGGCTACTGCGAAGGTGCGATCTCCTCTGGTTACTAGCCTTGTCTGAGGTTTGTCAAGGAGCAGTTGAGTGGCTGATCTCAGTTCCCTAACTGGAGTGTGCATAAAGAGAAGTTCGGATAAGTAAGACGGTGCCAGTCCGTTAAGAGATTTAAAAGTTAAAAGTAAGATTTTAAAAACGATCCTGTGACAAACAGGAAGCCAGTGTAGGAGGCGCAACATGGGTGTGATATGGTCGGTCTCTTTTTTCCTAGTCAGTAGGCGAGCAGCAGCATTTTGGACTAGCTGCAGGCGTTTAATGGAGGATTTGTCTAAGCCTACATACAGGGAATTATGAATACATGGATAACTCTCTCTAGGTCTTTTTGTGGGAGGTAGTCCTTTACCTTGGCTATTTGTCGCAGTTGAAAAAAGCTACCTCTGACTACTGAGGAAATTTGCTTTTCAAAATTAAAAGCCCTGTCAAAAAGAACACCAAGACTCTTTACAGTGGAGTGAGTATTTGGAGCCAAAGGCCCAAGATTGTCCACATCTTGCAGTTCTGATTGTCCAAATATGATAACCTCAGTCTTATTGTTGTTTAATTTGAGGAAGTTTGAATCCATCCATGATTTTATGTCATTTAAGCAGTCAAGCAGGGGCTGCAGTGATGTCTTAGTTTTATGGTTCAGAGGCAAGTATATTTGAATGTCGTCTGCAAAGCAGTGAAAGGAGACATTATATTTTTCAAAAATTGATGCTAGGGGCAGCATATATAGGGAGAAAAGGACAGGGCCTAGAACGGATCCTTGAGGTACCCCACATGTAAGTGGGGCCTTCCCAGAGTAGTCGCCCAGGTGGACAGAGAAACTCCTATCTGTTAAGTAAGACTCAAACCACCGGAGTGCTGTCCCTTTTAATCCCTACAAAGTTTTCCAGGCGTGATATTAGGATTGCGTGATCGACCGTGTCGAAAGCGGCCGTCAGGTCTAGGAGCACTAGGACAGCAGAATCTCCTGAATCAACAGTTAAAATCAAATCGTTAAAAACTCTTAAAAGAGCTGTTTCGGTACTGTGATGCGGTTTGAAACCTGACTGGAACTTTTCATATACATTATTGTTGATAAGAAATGTCTGCAACTGGGTGAGAACTATCTTCTCTAGGATTTTGGACAGGAAGGGAAGCTTAGAAATGGGCCTGAAATTAGAGAGAACAGAGGGATCAAGGTTTTCTTTCTTTAACAAGGGCTGTACAACAGCATGTTTAAAGGCAGCTGGGACACTACCAGAGAGAAGACAGGTATTAATCAATGACATAATACATGGGCCAACAGTGTCGAAGACTTCTTTAAGAAGACTGGCGGGGATGCTGTCGGAAGGGCAATTTGTGGGTCGCTGATGGTGAACCACCTCGGATAGGAAGGATATTGATATGGGCTTGAATTGACCAAAGACAGCTGGGAGCATGGGAGGGATAGGGGGTTGATGGTCAGTGGACATAGTTAAGGATGATCTAAGAAGCGAAATTTTTTCAACAAAGAATTTAAGAAAGGAATCACAGAGGACAGGTGTAGGCAGAATAGGAGTACGACTACCGGGGTTTATGATATTATTAAAAATATTAAAAAGAACCTGAGGCCTGTGATAGTTATTGGAGACCAGGTTAGATATAAACGTAGTTTTTGCTGATTTTACTGCTTTATGGTAATCAGATAGACGGCTCTGTAAGATTTCATACGATACTCTGAGTTTGTCCTTTTTCCACCTTCTCTCTGCTTGCCGACATGCACGTCTGAGACAATAATGAAAACGTAACTTCAGATAAAGATGCTATGATACAGGCCAGTTCTGCTCTTGAGGAAATCCATGTGCAGCTTTTCGAAAGAGGGAAGATATCAAAGAGGGAACATGACAGAGGTTTACTGGTTTGAAGTTAGCTGCTTCTCCTTCACCCAAACAGAACAGTAGTTTCTGTAGACCTGTGTTCTCTGTCTTCTACAGAAACGTCTATCTTCTTTATCTTCTGTATTCCTCTCTTTTTCCTTCCAACCTTCTCTCTGCTCAGAGTCCTCTTAGCAGCCGTGAGCCCCTACTTCAGGGCCATGTTCACCAGTCCCCTGGTGGAGTCTCGCCTAACAGAGATCCGTCTGGAGGAAGTGACGCCGTCTGTCATGGAGACCGTCATCCAGTTTGTGTACACTGGCGAGGCGGGGCTCTCTCTGGACACAGCTGAGGATCTGTTTGTGGCCGCCAACCGGCTGCAGGTCATGCCTCTTCAGGACCTGTGCTCCAGGTGAAGTCACTGTGTGAAAGTGACAGATGAAGTTTATATTGATTGAGACTTTACAGATCAATCAGTTATATATTTACTAGGGCTGTAAAAATTAACGCGTTAACGCGGGATGATTTTTGGAATTAACGCATTCATTTTTTTAACGCATTAAATGCATGCGCAGAATGACCCACTCCATGTACCCATACCCGCCCCCACTCACTTGCTCAGAGCGACACACGCAGTGAGATCTGAGCTCGTTCACGTGAAGCAGCCGGTCAGTGACTTTGTAGAAGAACAGTGAAACACAGAGTTTCTCTGGTCTCAGCTGCTCAGAGATCAGCAACGCGGCGTCATGTTCAGAGCAGAAGCTGCAGCTGGTTTGTACCGAGCTGGAGTTTATGTGTCCTCCTCCACTCTGCTCTCACTGGAACACTCACTAGTTATCAGGACCTTATCAGTACATGAAGTAACTTGGTGTTTGTTTGATTGGCTCCAGACTTTATGAGGCTGCATTTAAACATCATGAAAATGACTCGTCAACATGTTGTGCTCAGTACAACACGAGACGTGACGCTCACAGTCAGGACTCAGTGTTAAAATGAGAGGAGCAACACGCAGACATGATCCGACACCATCGATTCATAACCAAACACATGACTGTACGTTTGTCACCTAAATCATCCCAATACAAAATGAACTATGAACGTGAACTAGTTCATTTTCATCTGCATGAACTGAACTTGGAACTCGTTCTTTTTAAGTGTGAACTGGCTCAACTCTGCTTCTACAGATGGGCTCAGATTCAGATTTCAAATTCACATTTAATTGTGTAAAGGTTTGGTTGTTGTTTGATTTTAAAAAAGAAAAAAGTTTTATTCAACCATCCTATATTTGCTAAAAATAAAATAAAAAAGAGCAAAGGCTAAGATGCCCCAATTGTTTAGGATAAAGGTTTCTTTGAGTTTGATTTAAAAAAACTAAAAAACTTTGGACTTGTCATCAATAAAAAGACAAATGTTAAATGTATATATCCGCCTTCTGTCATTTATCTTTCCGTTCCCACAACAATATACATAGAAAATGGGGATTTTTCAGGCATTTAGAAATGGTGATTAATCGTGAACAGCTACCCTGTGATTCATCAGATTCAAAATTTTAATTTGTTTGACAGCCATAATATTTACTTTAACTTTCCTTTGTTTTTGCCCTCCCCTTTTCCCCCCTCTTCTGTCTTTTCACCTGTCTTTCTCTCCTGTCATTTCTCTCCACTCTTCTCTCTCCAGGTTTCTATTTGAGCACCTCTCAGTAGATAACTGTCTGGGTATGTACTCTCTGGCTCGCTCTCATCACGACCAGCTGCTGCTGCGTGCCTCCCTGCGGCTGGTAGCCCAGCACTTTCCCCGGGTGGCCCGGCAGAAAGACTTCCTGCTACTTGACCACGGCACCTTAGGCAGCCTACTGAGCTCAGACCGTTTGGGAGTGGACTCAGAGGCAGAGGTCTACGATGCGGCGCGCCGCTGGGCAGAGCACCAGCCCTTGGACAGGTATGCCCACATGCCTGCCCTGCTTCACCACCTGCGGCCTGGGCTGCTTTCCCAGGAAGAGAGCCGAAGACTGAGCCAGGAGTTGGGGCCTGCCGCAGCTGGTGAAGGCCTCGGGGGGCCTCTGAGACCGAGGGAGGGAATGTTTGAAAAGAAGATTGTCTGTGTGGACCTGACGCCTCGGGAGGACGAGAATTTAGCTGCGAGAGACTACACAGTGGACTGCTTTGATCCTCGGACAGGAAAGTGGGAAAAATTAGCAGCGCTGGGATCTCTTGTCAGTCCTGGCTGCACTGCTGTAGGTGACAGGCTGTTTGTAGCTGGTGGGATCCTGCGGACAGGTTCTGTGTCTGCAGCAGTGCATGAATATGATGCAGTGTTGGACCACTGGATCGAGCGGCCTTCGATGGTCCAGCCCAGGGCCATGCTCGGTCTGCTGGGCTGTGGAGAGTCACTCTATGCCTTAGGTGGCAGTAACCGCTCGGCCCTGCTAGACTCCAGCGAGACCCTGGAGCTGTCAACACTACAGTGGGCTCCGGGGCCCCGGCTACCGCTCCCGCTGCGTGCCTTTGCCTGCGCAGCTTTACGTGGACGACTGTACCTTCTGGGTGGAACCACACTCGAACAGAACCGAGCTGTGGTCCACTCTGGCGTGCTCATTTATCACACCCTAACCGACTGCTGGACACGTGTGGCACTGGACTCTGGAGCCACCTGCCTTGCTGGAGGAGTAGCCGTGCGAGGAGGGGTCTGTGCTATTGGGGGATACATGAGGGATACCACAAAGTTCCTTGATGGAAACTACACTAACTTGGAGACTTTAGACGCCACTGGGCGTGTTCTGTTTTTCAGAGAGGGCAGGGGGTCTGGTGTAGAGAGGGAGGTGACAGGGGGAGGGGTGATGGTGACTGCAGAGCAGCGCGGGGCTGCAGGTGGTGGAAGCGACCGAGCCCCAAGCCCTGTGGTATTTCCCGGGCTCCCTCGGCGGATAGCAGCCGGGGGTGTGGCCAGGTGGAAAAGGAGGATTTATGTGCTGGGTGGGGAAAACGGCTCACGGTTCTATGACAGTGTGTACTGCTGGAAGCCTGGTTGGCGCAGCTGGGTCCAGAGACGTGAAAAGCTTCCTGGGGATACTGGAGGAGTGAGCCAGTTTGGGTGCACCACTCTAAAATTCCCTAAGAAACACATCCTGTCCAGACTGAGACTAGCCAAAGAAAACTGCAAGAAGGCTGCTGACTAGCTTGACTGGGCCCATTCTGACTGAAGTGGAGGCAGCCATTCATGCGACACACAGATGAGGTTCAGGCTGAGTTCTGAATGAGCTCCTCCTTGACCCCATGAAATGTTGCGATAAGTCATGAGGAAGAGACCATTTTATACAGTTGGCATGCAGCCACAGAGCTGGATATAAATGGAGTGGATGCAGACAGATCTTGTGAAATTTAATATGGATCGTCAAATGTACAGGCAGACAGCAAGTGGAGCCAGAAACAGGTTTTAAAGAACAGACAACAAGCACCTGAATGTAACGTAAACCACTCGCTGTCAGAACAGTCAAGTCCTCTGAGAGAGAATAGGGCCTTTTAATTGTATTCTCACATTTTTATGTTTTTTGTTGGAGAATCCTTTCAATGCTGTTTTTTTATTCAGCTGTTCAGACACAGACAAGGATACCTGCACATTTCAGACAAGGCTACGTTTCACTGATTCTAAACTTAAAGTAAAAAATGTAGTGCCCTAAACAAAAACCTAGGCACCCTCCATTCTGCTTGTTTGAAGCTCATTTGGGCTGAACTTGGTAGAAATGGAACCGGGGCTGCCCTGAACATCATGTTGCAAAGCACTGATAGAAGCAGCTTCAGTGTACGAACTAAAGACGTCTTAAATCTTTCTTCACCTGTCACAGCCTCTTTTCCTCTTCTTCTGAACTGCTCAACTGTCACTGCTGTTTAGTCTCCTATGTTTTCTCCCTGAATCATTTCCCCTCCCTTTATAATTCTTCATAAACTTTAATAATTTTTTTTTTACTACAATCAAGGGCTACACAAAAAGTTCACTTGAGGAAACGCATCACATGAAACACATTATTACGCTAACATGTTTTGTTTTCACCTTGCGAATTAACACATCATCAGGTTTAATATGAAATTGCCAAAATTGAAGCCACCATAAACTATGAATCACTGATTAACATAACACATTTATCTCTGAATCTAATAACCAGGGAATAGGGGGACTTCCTATCCTGTCTGTCTTTGGCTCACATTTCAAACCCCCCTTTAGACAAGACTGAGCTGCTTCTCATCTCAGGAAAAGTCTGTCCATTTTCTTAGTATCTCAGCACAAGACATCAGTCTAATCCTTTATAAGCAGAAAGCCTCAGTGCTTGGTACAAGTTGTACTTCTCATAGGCTCAGTCTAACCCCTGCATGCTCAGCACAGGTCCAACACCGGTTTTAATTTGACTGAAACAATCCTGTTAGTTTATTGTTGACTTGTCAAGTCTAAAGAAGTGAAACGGCCTTTGTGAGAAATGTGCATATATGGTTGGATGATAGGGGGGAAAAAATCACAGGATAAAAGGAACACCGTCTTCCACCATCAACATAATAATGTAAAGATGGAGAACCATGTGTGGATGTGAGCTTGATGGCAATGCAAAGTTGTGAAAAAATGTTGACACGAGAAAGAAATCATGGTAGCTGTATTTTTTGTTTTGACGGCAAATGAGGGCACATTCACAGTATTTAACAATTCCACTGGACATTGGAAACTATGTGGGAGTTTGTCATGAGGCCATCTGTCAAAATGACGGGTGATGTTTGTGTCTGAACTATCGCTCTGTCCAGCGTCTTTCTGAAACATGACACCATGTGACCGCCAGTCAAATCCAACTGACCTGTTCCTTCCAGCTGCTCCAGCCATAGGACTTGTGAATGCGTTTGGCACAGAGGTTATGACTCATCTGAACACACTATCATTTGCACATTATTTATTGAAATGTATTGTAAAGTTTTTTTAGTTTTATTTTGTTGTTACTTTTTTAAGGGGGACTTTAGCTCTGACTGCAGTGTAAAGGCTCCGTTGTGCTGTACGATGGCTCTGTACTATGTGTTTAGATAAACCTGTCACACAGGAGCACATGTGTGTAGATCTCAAATCCACTTAAAAGGACTTCATCATTGGGCCACATACTAGTTTCAGACGTAACTTTAGATTAGAGACCATTGGTACAGTAAAGATATGCTTATTTATTTCAAGTTTACTAAAGCATTAAATCACTGGTAGCCTGAAATAGGTGAAAATCAATGATTTAGTTTTTTTTTTTTTTAAAAGCTAAATTTATGTAATAGATTAAAATTAGACTGATCACATTTGTCTCATAACTCTGCTTCTAACTGCTTTCCACTCGGTTATCAACCAACCAACCGGACACTACATTTTAAGTTTCAGTCAAACCATCCTCCCATTTAAAATCTCCAGCCACAGAAGTTATTTCCAGTGAGCTTTAAAACATTGTGACCTAGGCTGGATCTCATTTTAAGTCTGATTTCATACACACTACATGATACATGACATACTCAAGTTAATTCCATTATGTGTATTTAATACATCATACACTATTCCAGGACATCGTTTTTCTCACCCAACCCATGCTCTTGAACAGAGACAACGATTTATTTACTATTTCCATGAATAGAAAGAGGGACTGTGAGGGAATTTGTTTGCTTTGTGATTTTATGTATCTCCACACAGCAAATTGGAAACACTAGTTCTATGATGTGAATTTTGCTCCTTTCACAAAAAGTCCATATTTTTGTATCAGCCCCAGCTAAGGCCAGACTAGATGGACCATGGGAAGACTGTGTGCTTGTGTAACTCTTTACAAAACCAGTTCAGACCATATACATGTGTAAATTGTACAATAAATGTTCTGGGAATGGAGAGAGAATTAAAACCCGAGCATTAAACTGATTTTCAGCAAGAATTGCCACAACTGGGAAAGAAGATGTTTTGGGATCAAGACATTTAACATTGTAACACTTCATACCTGATAATTTTTTATTAAAGAAGTGTTCTCTAGTCAAAGTGATTTTTTGGTCATGAATTGCAACCCTGTCTTTCTAAATATCTCTGACACACTGCCTCTTTAATTACCCATAACTCTAATGTTCTGAATTCTCGCCCAGAAATGTCTAAACGACTTGATTTTCTTTTCTTCTTGCTTACAGCTTGTAAGATGTGTGAAAAGTGACTGTGTCCGCTTGCATGTTTTCTATTCCGAGGCCTAAATCTGTTCGACACGAGCACACCCACGTACTGTGTCCATTCAGAGAAGTACATCTGCCCTCATCTGTACAATCTAATGAAGTTTGTGGTCTGAAAGGAAGGTGGCTGTTTTGATGAAAGCAGTGCTATGAAACGATTAAAGGACTATTTGCTTACATGGTTTTTTATTGATGACTTTATAACATCTGAACACACTTGGCTGATCATTGATCAGATTGAGAAATAAACCTACACAGCGTGCAACAGGACACATTGTTTACAGTGTGATGGCTAGAACTGCAACACAAGAATAATTTTGGTATATCACATGTTTACATGTATGCTATTCAGTTAAACATTTGCTCAACATAATGTTGGAATAATGCACCAATTGATTAATAAAGCAGCTAATCTCAGCACATACTGTAACAATTTAGCTGTGCATAAAAGATGTAGAGCTGGGCAATACAATTATCAATAGCAATATAACAAAGGTTCAATATATATTTATATGTATTAGCACACAATTGTACCTCAGATTTGTCAAATGTTTTTGGGTTGATCAAGTGTTTTTTATTCTCTGCTCATAATGAAGAGTTTCAGACCACAACATTCCCTCAGGAGCAGGAATCTGTCTTTAAACTTAGCAGAAATAATAAAGTGACATTTATCCTGGTTTTTATTGTGGTATGATGTTTTACACCCAGCTCTATAGTTACAAGTACATTTAATATGTGACAGAAAACTCGTTTTTCATGGTGTGGTGTTAATAATTACTGCAATTAATAAACTGCTCTGGTCTCCCTCAGACTGACCATCCGATCTCTCCTGTCCATACATCAGTCTATCTGAGGTACAGTACTTGTTGTCGCTGTATGGTCGTACTGAGACCTGTGTTTAGGTGCTTTGGCCGATACAAGAGAGCTTTAAGACTTTAGCTGCAGATAAACCAGCGACAGGCTGTGGAATTGGATTTCATCTAGTTGCAGATCGATCACTGTTTTCAGGTGCAAGTGGACTAATGGAGAATCACTCGTCAGACAAGGTGACCATCAACAACCCAGCAGACATCTCCATCATCATTGGCTATTTCATCATGGTTGTCAGTGTTGGCATTTGGGTGTTTTAAAAGACACTTACTGTATATTACCATAACATATTTATGTCATATGCGTGTAATGTCCAAAAAGAAATGGTTAATACTGCATGTGGCTCACATTTGTGCTCTAGTCCATGTTCTGGACCAATCGTGGGACAGTTGGAGGATATTTCCTGGCAGGTCGGTCAATGAGCTGGTGGCCGGTGAGTTCAACATGTGGTAGAGTTAGACCAATAAGAACACTTTATAGGCTGATATCAGCTTATTGTTACAATAACAACAAGTTGTAGGACACAAAAATGCCAAAGATATATTTCAGGTTAATTGGAAGGTGTCATCAATCCAGAATTGTCCACTAGAGGGCAGTGAAGTTAAATTTTCTTATAAAAAAAAAAAAGACTCAGGTTTCATTATCAATGTTTGCTTATGTGATTTCAATATCAGAATTGATCGGGAATAAATCCAATCAGGTTCCAGTATGATATAATAGGTTTGGAGGATTTTAAAAGATCCAGGGTCAAACACTGATGTTGACTTTAACATCTCTTCAGTGGAAGAGACACAAAATGCACAGTCCTTACATGCAAACACGTATTAAAAGCTTTATTTGAGTCCAAAATGTACCTTCAGCAATTCAACATTAAATCAAAAATAACAAAAGCAGTACTTGGATGTCCTGTTTTGTTGACTTTGTATAATATCAATGTATCATGCTGCTTGAAATCATGAACTCATCCTTCCTCCTCTTTACTTCCAGCCTTCGCTGAAGTAGGAGGCTACAGCTCTCTGCTGGCCAAATACAGCTCTGCCATGCCCAGTAATTTTTCTTCCATGGACCCCCAGCGCTACAACATCTCCTCCCTCTGCTACACCCCCAGACAGGACGCCTTCAACCTGCTGAGGGACCCAACCAAAGGCGACCTACCCTGGCCTGGGGTATTGTTTGGGATTGCTATCGTGGGAGGCTGGTACTGGTGCACAGACCAGGTCAATATCCAGGTTCAATCCTGTCATTTCACATGCTTTGGTTTAGCTTCTCAATCTAATCTGTATTTAAAGCTTAAAGTGCTTTAAATACAATATAGATAAAAGTAAAACCATGTTAAAATGTTATTAAATTAAATGTAAGAAATGCTTTAAACAAAGAAGAAATAAAGTCATACAAATTATAAAAGCAGAAGAGTGCGGGCAAGTGCAAGATCTAGTTAAAGGCTGAAGTAAAGAGAAATGTTGTAAGTTTTCTTTTAAAGACGTTAACTGAACTAGCTTCTCTGATATCTAGCAGCAGTCTGTTCCACAGGTAATGTTCTTTTCTATGTGCTTTTGAGCCTTATAATGGTCGCTATGGTCTCATCACTTTTACAAGTTAATAAATGATGGGTGTTGACTAAATTTCTGTTTCAGAGTTTAAGCCTCAAACTTCATCCTTCCTTTTCCTCCACGTCACGGTTCCTGCAGTCTGCAAGGCAGTGCAGCTGACTCACTGGAGCTTCGGAAAATTACTTCACGGCCGTTTACTTCATCAATATTGCATCCGTCTTATTGTTGCTGCTAATATGATCCTATTATAGCACCTTAAAAGAATACAATGACATCATAGGAAACATTAATGTCTCCAAATCCAGGTTTGCAAGATTTCGACTCAAGACTCACTGCTGTAAAGGCTTTCTACTAAGACCTAGTTAGTTTTTTCTCTTTCATACATTTACAAAAAAGTCTAAAATTGTGTTCTCGCGTTGTCACTATGGGGTATTGAGTGTAGCGTGATGAGGGGAAAATTTTGAATAAAGATTTAGCATAAGGCTGCAACATAACAAAACGTGAAAAATCCAACTGAAGTAAACCTGCTAAACCTTTCTTATCAGCAAGGTGCAGGGATACAAAACCCTCTAAAAGCCAGAAAACTCCATTTCCTGTCCTGCTCTATAGACACATTTCTCACAATGAGTGCAAACCCTTCTTTTCTTGGCACAGATCAATCTATGCTGTCTTTGCCGTTGTTTAGGTGATAGTGCAGCGGTGCCTTGCGGCTCGTAGTCTCACCCATGTGAAGGCCGGCTGCATCATGTGTGGCTACCTCAAACTGCTGCCTATGTTCCTCATGGGGTTTCCTGGCATGATCAGCAGGGTCCTCTCCCCCGTTCTGTGGCTGCTTACACTTATCCTTCTACATCCCATTCAATAAAACTACAGAAACAAACTCAGAGTGCAATTTGATGTAGATACCATTGTGATAAAATGTTGTCAATGTGTTTACTCAACTACTGTATCTTTACAGAGTGTGTGTGTGTGTGTGTTTCTTTCCCCCTGTAGATGAGGTTGGCTCTATCGTCCCTGAAGTGTGTAAAAGGTTGTGTGGGTCTGAGGTGGGCTGCTCCAACATTGCTTATCCTAAACTAGTGGTCTCAGTCATGCCCAATGGTAAGAACACATGACAATTATCAACAACTTACAAAGAAGTCTAACATTTCTCTTCACCTCCACTGTCTCTACCTTTTTCCCCTGACTTCCTGCCTCTTCCACTCTCCTTCCCTCCTGCTGTCTCTGTGTGCAGGTTTGCGAGGTCTGATGCTGGCTGTCATGTTAGCTGTCCTCATGTCCTCCTTGGCCTCCATCCAAAACAGCAGCAGCACTCTGTTCACCATGGACATCTGGACTCGCACCAGACCACAGGCCACAGAGCGCGAACTCATTATAGTGGGCAGGTAAATGGACACTGTTGTTGTGAACAAACACTATCTAGCCTTTGCATTCCTTTAACTCTCCTCTCACATAGAGCTACCTGTCTCTTGTGAAAACCTATTGCACATATGTAACTGCATTGCTTTCAGTCCACACAAAAACTTTTACAAGCAATAAAACATTTCACGATACATCGTTGTGACCCACAAGGTCTTCATCGAAGAAACATCCAGGTCACACTGACAAGAAACACCTATTATCCCCCTGACTAGTTACTATGCAAGTAAAAAACATCTGTAAAACAACTACAAGAAATATGCAATACATTTTTTAATTTTTTTTTTAAATTATTGCTACACACATTATTATAAATAAGAAACAATGTATTGCCTACATTATTGTTTCTACAATAGATGAAACAAGACTGTAAGTAAGATGCTCTCCTTTCAAAGGTTTGGGTCAGGGTTCAACGAATATGGCTTTTTCAGAGACCATTTTTTGGAGTTTGCTTTAGGTTGCCAATAGCTGTGCCATTAAATGTTTAGCTATTTGGTGATCAAAACCTCACAATATAACTAACCCATTTAATATAGATGAGAACAAACTCAGAACAAACAACTAAGGTTTTATAGGTAAAGTGTAGCCAATGTAAAAACACTAAAATTACACCGAATATTAATGATAGAAAAGTTTCTTTTTTACTTTATTTTAGTGGGTTCTATTAAAGAAAACTGTGCTGTTTTGACCAAATACACAGAATATTTATTAAAACAAAGCCCATCGTTTGTTGAGGCTATAATATATGATGCAGTGACTTCATATAGTGTGGCCTCCTCACCAGCTTCCCATGTCTCTCCTGTAGAGTCTGGGTGCTTTGTAGCTGTCAGCATCTGTTGGATCCCGGTCGTCCAGGCGGCTCGGAGTGGTCAGCTGTTCGATTACATCCAGTCAGTCTCAAGCTATCTGGCCCCACCCATTGCCGCAGTGTTCCTCCTGACTGTGTTTGTTAAGAGGGTCAATGAAACGGTGAGACGGTTTCTGCATTCATGACACATAGATATCTAGATTCACACATAGATATATGACATTATATAACTACTGATCACCATAAAGTGTCTGTGCATCACAGATAAAAAATGGACCACCATGTGAAATCCTTCTTTCTGTCCGTCCTCCACTGCAGGGAGCTTTCTGGGGCCTGACTGGTGGTCTGGTGATGGGTCTGTGTCGGATGTGGCCTGAGTTCTGGTTCGGTACTGGCAACTGTATTTTCCCCTCTAACTGCCCATTCTTGGTGTGTGGAATCCATTACCTGCACTTTGCAATCATACTCTCTTCTTCTGCACATTTGCACTGGTGCTGCTGGTCAGCTACTGCACTGAGCCTATTGAGGACCAACATGTAAGTGGTTTCTTACTCACAAGAATCATGAAGATCTGATGTATCTAATGTGGTTTGAGCTGTGTCTGCTGATAGAAGAAGGAAGTTTGGCTGAGGTTTCAAAAGTCTGTGAAAGTCTGAGGTCTCTCTGTTTCCTTCCAGCTTCATCGCCTGGTGTTCAGTCTTTGGCATTCCAAAGAGGAGAGGAAAGACCTGGACTGGGAGCAAGAGGAGAAAGGGAGAAGAGCCCGACGAGAGGCTGAGGATAGGATGAGGGAGAATATCAATAGTGGTGCAGGTAGGAAAGAAAGAGACAAATGGAACAAACATGACAACACATGTACCAACTCTTCCTCTATTTCAGGGACTGAGGAGGAAGAGGGGTCAGGTATCTGTCGCCTGATTGCTCGTCTCTGTGGAAGGGCCAGCAGCTCCCCCGACCTGCAGCAAGAAGCACCAGAGGAGATGGAGCAGATGCCTGACATCAGTGAGGAGCCGGTGTGGAAGTGCACTGTGGATGCTAATGCTTTCATCATGATGGCTCTAGCAGTTTTCATGTGGGGTTACTTTGCTTAACATCTTGTTCCTAGAGCTGAAGGCTTCATGTAACTTTGTTTGATGATACCCTCACAGACGAATAAAGCAGTGTTGCCCCCTGTTGGCAATGAATTGTCACTACACTGTCATTACACTGCAGATACTACCTAAAAACATTTTAAACTGAGAGGTTGCTCATGCAGAAAACAGTCTTACTTCTCCATAGAGCATAATAGTCCTTCATTGGATTTCTCCACTTTTAAGAGGCATTTGTAATGCAGTGTCTAAAAATGTGTTATCGGGTTAAAGTACCATTACTGTATACTGTTACATGCCGATTCAATCACAGGTCAGGCTTCACCCGATATCAGCACTGAAATAAAAGGTGTTAGAGAAGTTTTTAACTTGGAAGTAAGGTAAGGTGTAAACTCAATAAAGTCTCAAATAGCTCAATGAGTAGCATTTTTAGTACTTCTCTAAAGAACTTGACTCAAAAACAAGAAGATCAACTGGCACTCAGTGGAGCACAAACCGTACAGTCCCCATCAAATCATACAGTTCAATCACTGTGCCTGATTTTTTTCATCAAGACCCATCAATGTAGAAAAATGCCCTATATCCCAATGTTAAACAAAGTGAAAACTAATTTTGGATCTGCCCCCTGATCCGAATTCACAACAAAATGTAATATTCCCTGAACAATACCATATTCTTCATGAGTCATGAGTCAAGTGTCATGGAAATTCAATCATTGTTTTTTTTTTGTGTGTGTAATCCTGTTTACATCAAACCAACCAACAAACAACTGGACTAGGGGGAAAACACATTATGAAACTCACTTTACCACGCCCTCCACCCTATGTAAGAAAATTACAGCCAACACTATTTCAGACTGAGATGTTCATATTGTAGGATAATGTGTAAGTCTGCTTATTGCTGTTTCTGACAAGTTTTTAGTTATTTGATTGGAAATATTTATCATAGATTAATAGTAGTTATCTATAACAATTCAGTGATTGTAGAAAAAAAAAAAAAAAGTAGCACTCGCCTACATATCCCATATTACAGTCTTGAAAGCTGGTAGTTGGCCACACTAGGTGCAGCTCTGATAAGATGCGCTGGGTAACTCTAAAGGACAAATGACTAAATCAATCCCTGTCGATGATCATTTTTAAAGCCATTATTTGCTCGTCACACACCACACAACCATGTATTGATTCAGATTTCCAGTTTTTTAATCATCACTTCTGTTTTTATTTAAGCAGATATTTTCCATTAGCATTGTACATGTCTGGAACCTACAGTTCTCCCATGACTACCCAACCATCTTCCCTCCTCCATGCAGCGTTTCAGCATCATTCATCACATTCAGATCTTCAATGTCCAGTCTGTCAGCTTGCAGGTAGAGAAAGTGGAAAAGCAAAGGGGAAAGGGGGAGGACAGAGGTTTTGTTTTTTTTTCCCCAGTGAAGAGTCAGAGCCGTCATCCGGCACTGTTCATCTTACACTCCAACACACAGAGTTATGGGTGGATCCAGTAGAGCTCAATTGAGTCCATCGAGCTCCTGAAATCTTGCCACTTACAGGGTCCTGTGCAATTCCCAATACTCTTGATCATCTGTGAGGTATCCGACGCCTCAGTCTTCTGCAGGATGGGAAAGAGGTAGGGGGCTATTAAGGCTGGAAGCTGGTGTAGAGAGTTACTGCAGTCTGTGGTTGTTGGTTTCACTCGTTTTGAAGCATGAATGATGGCTTTGGTGAACACTGCCCTCTGCCGAATCGGGAGGACGGAGGGGAGGAGGAAAGGAAGAGAGCTGGGGGTTAAAACAAAGATGGAGTATTTAAAACAAAAATACATCTTTGCTGGATGAGTAGGCCCTCAGACTAATACAGGGAGAACACAGTCCTCAAGAATAAAAGCAAACAACAGCAAACATTCTCTGACACACACACCAATAAAAACAGCCAAACAAAAAAAAGGCAAACAAGCAAGTCAATCAAACCATACAAAGTGACATCAGGCCTTTCCAAAGTGACATCAAGTTTCTCTTTTTAATCCCATTCAATCCCACATGTCTTGATCAATAAAGTCCATCTCCCACAATTCTCTGTAAACCAGAAATCCTCAGTGGCTCCTCTATATGGCTGGTCAGCAAGGTTAGGGTCCTCTCTGAAACAATGACAGGAGCAGGTCTAATATGGAGACTGTGCCCGTCATTAACCAATGGTATGGCTATTTCAGTATTTACATAAGTGACAGGCAATGATTTCAGCAGCATTATCAGGGGACTGATCAACACAGTACTTTACAGCACATTCAGAAAAAATAGAGAGTCGTGGTGCAGAACAGGTACAAATGGCAATCTTATACAACGGAAAATCAAGTTTGCTTTATACAATCACATTTCTAGAGCAACTCTGAACATTCCACCACTGAAGTTTTACATCTGTTGTACATCTCATTCCTTGAAGCACCATTGTACAGCTAACATGGAAGTTTGTGATAACACAGAACAGGTATTGGGAACAGTAAGCAGGCTCTAGGGCATTACATTTCAATGCGTCACTTTATGAATGCTAATCTCAGTCAAATACACTGCAGAGTTTTCCCGTGAATGACCTAACAACCATGTATGGAGTTAGACAGGAACCCAGATGATTAAGAGGCAGAAAGAGGGCTTACTGACAGCAGCAGGAGGGGACCCCAACCCTGGTATGCAATCTTTTAAAGGTGCCACTCTGGACACAGTGGGGGGAGAGAGGGACACTGGAGGGCTTTGAAAAAAAAAAAAAACAAGGCAAGGAGAGTGACACACCTCTCTTCCTTCTTTACCTCTCAAACTCCCTCCACTGAGGGCAAGTATGAGAAAGGACTCCTGGAGCAAAGTAAAACACAAGCAGTCGTGGAGTGCTAATTTCTCCTCATACCCCTCTTCCCCTGATCGTCCTCTGGACAGAGGTGAGAGGGAGAAAACAGGTGGTAAACAAGCGGAGATGAGAGTTGGTATGTGTGAGCTGTACTATTTCCTTTCTACCTGGCCTCCTCCCTTCTGTCCTCTCTCTTGGTGCGGATGGGCTGAGAGCCATCCGAAGGCTGCTGGACCCAGTTGTTATCATGGAGCCCAACACGGCAGCCTGGTGTGTCCTTGTCTGTACGCCGGCAGCACATCCAGTAGGAACGTCCATAAGGCAGGTCATGGTGGTAAGGTTTGGGGTGCCAACGGCACAAGGAAACATCTCCGCGCTCATATTGCCGCTTACACTGTTTGCAGGGGTCGTCCCTGTATAGCGGGTCTTGATTCCAGCGTGAATCCACTGCTCGCACTCCATATGTCTCAATCAGCATTTTGAAGTAATGGCATGTGCACTTGAGGGCTGCCAAGGAGCGTGTCGGCAGATAGCTGAAGATGTTGACCATGATATGGTCGGGCAGCAGCAGCATGTACTGGCGCGGTTCGAGGAGCCTCTGAATCTGAAAGCGGATCTCCAGGAAGTCATGGGACACATGGCGGTAGAGGCGACACAGCGAAGGGTCTGAACAGTCTTCCACAATGCTCGGAGAGTCTGGTCGAGTTACCCGCTCCCCAGAACCCACTGCCACCCCTGCCCCGGGGCCGTTGTTGTTGGCACAGTCCAAAGAGCACATTCCCGACCCACTAACAGGGCTAATTCCTTTTGCATCTTCCTCAGGGCCCCGGGGCGGCTGAAGGAAGAAGAGCTGTCCAGGAGGAGGATCATCTGATGAAGGGTCAGTGGAACCCCCACCACTCCCTCCTCCACTAGTCATAGCGAAACACACAGTCTCCTCTTGCACATTCTCTGTACTGTCCTTGCCATAAAACACACATTGGTCCACAGCACCTGTCACCACAACCTCCACATGGAAGCCTGTCACTCGCTCCCTCCCCATACCAGCAGTTTTCTTCTCGCCAGAGGAAAGCTCTTGGGTTGGGTCGGGGCTGCCACAGACCAGCCGGTCTGGAAGATGATGGTCTCCATCTTGTTTGGGGGCAGCAGTTGTGGCAGCAAGCAGGAGACTACTGGGGTCTCTTGATGAGGGGCTGACGAGCTGGTAGAGGTCACAGGTGATCTTCTCTTTGGCCCTGGCTGCTGCCTGGTTGCTCCCACCACCACAGCTCATAAACATACAGCGGGACCTGCCAGCTGTCTCCAACTGAGACCGCTGGTCCAGATTCGACACTCTGAAAGCTATCCTAACCTCACCGTGACTGTGGCTGGGTGGCGGAGGAGGGGTTACAATGCCAGACTCCTCTCCTCTCCTACACTCCTTGTCCTGATTAGAGGAGTCTATTCCAGAACCAGCGCCCAGAGGGAGCCGATTCTCCAGGTTCTGGGACTCAAAGTGCGCGATGGCCTGAGCCACCCGTAAGGACTCCTGCTGCTCCTCCAGCTCCTGGTCTGTCTGGAAGGGAGATGATAACTCTTGGGCCTCTTTGGAGGGCTGGCCATTTGAACTGTCTGACACAAATACCATAGGTGTGGGGTCTGATACTGTGCCCCGGAGTAGAGTGTGCTGGTGGGAGGCAAGACCCTGATTGTGAGTGGTTGTAGGGGGTTGCTGATGTTGGTTCCCATGAACAGCTACAATCCCCTGGAGGGCCATAGCAGTCCTCTGCTCAACCAAGGCAACCATCTCTGCCACTGACAAGAGGTCTGTTTCATTCACACCTCCTGGAGAAGGCTCATCGGGGCTGGAAGGTGCAAGAGGAGAGTCATGGCTGAGGTTTAGCTCTGAGACTTGGGAGCGCGTTGGAGGGTCGTAAGAGGAGCATCGTCTTCGTCTTTTGGCTTTACTGCAGTCAGTCGCCCAATTACCCTTTACCTGTAAAACAAAATTATTTAAATTCAAATAAAAAAAATCAAATTGAGAATTTTTTTTTGCTACTTATTGTTTCAGTTCCTTACCTTCATGGCACTGGGTCTGGGCTGGCCTGCTCCACTGAACTGGTGTGCAACAAAGAAGGCTATCTTCTCCTTGGTGTTGCCCGGCTTAATGACATACCAGGTGTCTAACAGCACACGGCCATCTTCCATCTGGGACCCGGGAGAGGGTGGCGAGGGAGAAGTTGAAGAGGGTGGAGGGGCCTGGCTCTGTGTCGCGGAGCTGGACTCGAGCTCGGGTTCAGGTGGGGTGTTCTCTGAGCCCACATCCTCCTCTTCGCCATTTTCTTCTTGCACCCCCACTATCAACACACCGTCTTCACTTCCATTCCCTGTCTTTCTGGCACCTGAAGAGGGCTCAGCCTTACAGAGGGAGGGGGACCCTGCCCCACCTCCGCCTCCACTGCTGCCCCCTGAGCCTGGGCTCCTAGCTTTGTTCTGGGAGTAGGTGCCAAAGGGGCGCGGGCACCAAAGGCGGATGTGGGAGAAGGTGTCTCGGTCCATCAGGATGCGGACCACTGGGGCATTTCTGCATCTATGCTGGCCAGCAAACCCCCAGAGCCAGGGCTCTCATTGTCGGCTCCCTGTCCCAGTGCCAACCTGATGGGCACTGTCTGCCAACAAGCCAAACTGCAACGATGGGCATATAACCTGCATGAATAGGAAAGGGAGAGATGAGAGGAAAGGGTGGAGTACAGGCAGGGAGGGAGGAATGAGAGAAGAGAGAAAATATTACTCACAAAAAAGTTCAATCCCTGAAAAGATAGTTCATTATCAGTAGAACAAAAAATGTTCTTTGGTGCATGGATCAATTCAGACAATCATTGACTAATCATGGCTGTGTTGAATAGTTGCCTTGAGGTACAATTCAGACCGAATGTTAGCCCAGTACTTCAGCAGCTGAGCCACTAGACTGGACAAAACAAAACTATCATTATACTGCTCTCTGAACTTCCACAACTGCCTGCCTCCTACTTTGGCCAAACTCAATTAGCACTTACATTCGCTTCTGTGTGCCATGATAATCTTCCCTGCTTCAGAGCCTCTAAATCAAATTAAAGGGATTCCATTTCAGGTTTGGTGTCTGAGGCCGGCAGATGAAAGGGAAGAAGGATGGAAAACAAAAGCTCCAAATGAGCCCTCCTCCTTCTCCCTCTTCTCCTCTCCTGCATCTCAGTGCTTCAAAGAGAACTTGCTTAATAAGAGGCAACACAGGGAGGCGCAAACAGGCATATGCTGGACCTATTTTTAGCAAGCTGCAGGAGGGGGTGGGGTAGTAGTAGTGAAACTGCTGTAGTGTCCTCCCTGTTCTCACCCCTTACTCCCTGCCAAATAGTGTATCCTACAGGGTAGGGGCGAAAGCCTTTAGTCCACCCAGCGTGCTTTGCTTCTGCAGCTATGCCAGCTGCAGGGGCTGCCAGGAACGTGCATTGGTGCTTAAGGAGACGAGTAGGTGGCAATGGAACAACAATTTGACTCGTTGCTGATCTGAAGGCCTCGTCTGTATCTTAGAACAGCTTGAACCAACAGTTACACTTCATCTGTCAGTCCTGAACTGCCCCTATTCAGGGTTAAGCTTTATACATAACATGCTAAAACTGTATAATAGGATTAAACTCAAACATCATTCAAGATAAGTTGCAACAGCCTAAGACAATTTGAGCATCTTTTGCCAATTTCCAGATTATATAGAGTTTAACAGGGGACGATTGGTCACTGCAAAGTTCGTCATGGCACTACACAATCTGGTATCTACTGCTAACATTACAATGTTGAAAAATACAACATCAAGTAGGAACAGATAATGTGCTAAAAGGTGAGAACTTTATATAATATTAATATTGATTAGAATGTATTTAAACTATCAAAATTGATATATAATCATAGATTATAGATCAACCACTTCGACCCCTTAATTTCTTTCAGTCATGTTAAAATAAACATAGTATTTGGCAGAACCATGGTAAATGTGTGAGATTTAGGACATATTTGAAAATTTGTCGAACAGCAATATGTTAATCAAGACATTTTTGTTCTCACATACAGCTGCTCCAGGTAATATCTAGAAGAGTTCAGGTTTGCTGTGCATGTGTGAATGCAGCTTTTTTTGTCGGTCACAGTGAGTAGCCTCCATCTATGTAATAAACTAATGCTCCGCCTCTCTGCCACTCACTGAACCATGACATTTCAGTCTCATCATCAGTGTGCTGTGTTTGGATGGAGGTGCCAAGTTGAATAACATGTTTCCTTGAAATGGTGTTAAAAAGGTGTGCAACAAGCTTCAGGCAGGTTTTCTCTCATTTCATGGGTGTGTCAGAGGTGTTACCCATCCAAGATTCAAGGTACAATTTAACTATAATAACAAAATGAGTCCCTTTGCACAACTCACAAAAAGCAAAGGTCAGTCAGCAGTGACATGTAGAGAAACTCGGGTATGAAAAAGGCAGTGTGCAAGCCAAATGCAACAGGGTGTTCAAGGAACCAAGTAAACATTTTGCTGCATTTTGTTGGAGCTGAACATAGTTGACACAGGGAGGTGCCTCTTGCTCACACGGCAGTACTGATGAATCTCTTCTATGTAAAGTTGCTATGGTTTGTCCAAACAAATACTTAAATACTTCTGACAAAAAGTCGCCAAAAATTGTCTGATAATAGAAACTGTTTGTTCCAGTTTATTGTGAAAGGACAACAACCTATGGGAGAACTCCCAGAACTTGACCAGATGACCAATGATGAAACTTGATTCAGTCACGCAGCCCTCAGCGGACCAATGGTGTAAACTAATTACTAACTCAACGACACTCACAGATGTAACACTTGATAGTAAGACAAATTTCTGGTTTATTTTTTACTTTGAAGAGAATCTCCATTAGCTTCCTGAAAATCTTTACAGTTTGATTTGTATCTTATTATAGACCCAATATTCACATGGAGAATAAGAGACCTGATTATTAATATGATTGAGTGATTCCAACGGTATCCAAGTACATTAGTGTCTTGATTTGACAATCTCCGCCACTATGTTCTGCACGAACAAACACTGTTCAGAAAGCTGGATAAGGTGTTTACAGACCACAGTATTCTGGTTTGTATCAGACCACTGCTAATAGCATATACAAATTTCTCAAAATTAAAACAATGTCTTCTTTATCAGGCATAAGATATTTACATAAACAAAAAACATAACCACAGAACAAGGAAACACCAACAACATAACCATAACCAGGATATTAGTGTGCACGTAAACAGCTTGCATTAGAAAAGTGCCAATATGAGCTCACACCGGGTCTGTTATACAATAAAAAGGTAGTATTACAGCACTTAATTATTCCACCATGCTCCATAGGCTTGAAAACAGGTCATTGTTGTGCCCCTTACGAAATGAATGGGTGATGTTTTGTACATTTGAACTAATGGAATGGCTCAGAGAAGTGCAAAAAGCCAACACCGCCCACGCTGTGGTGAACCAATTCAAATGCTTCCTCTGTAATCACACAGCAATAACTCTGCTAAGAGCAGCCAGATTATACTGTTGTGAGAAAAAAAAAGCTAGAGAACCCATTTTATTGTCCTCGCTCTCCATGACCCTTTATGAGTCTCTTTAACCACTTTTATCTCTACATCCTTTCCATCAACTCCTCTTCCCCCTCCCTCTCATTGCGTCATGCAATCCATCTTTCAGAGCAGATTTGGAGGCATTATGAGAGGAGCTGACAAGAAACTGCCCACTGCAGGACTCCAATGCAAATACTATACTGTGCCACCAACATGTGGCAAGGATCAGGACAGCCAGATTACTCCTGTTGGTCTCAGCAGGTTTAAACTCCTTTCTGTCACCTCCTGCTCACTGATATCGTTCTTCGATTTAGCTTTACACACAATTTAACTGTGGTCATTGCATTAGTTTGTCTGTTCATGTTGTCAGATGACTAAACCAAGTATACAACAGTGCATAAACGCCACTAGTTAACAAGGAGAACAGTAACTTCTGGGCTGCTGCACTGAGACTGTGCATTAAATCACTGTTTCATGCTTGAGATGACATCTGACAACATAAACATTTATAAAGACAAATGAAAAGGATTCCATTGCATGACTGGCTTAAGCGGCATCTACATGACCAATCAGACATTTAGTGGCATTAGAATATTGACTGCTGCATAGCACCTCGGCTTCATCTTAATGAAAAATCTTTTTTCTCTGTGTCCACATTGTAATTTAGTAAATCTATCCACACCAGAAATGCAGTGTTTCCCTGGAATTACGTTGACTGTGGCTGTCTACCATGGTCTTATTTCTTCTGCTACAGTTTCATAATGAACTTAAACTTGTTTTCCACTTCTCATAATAACATAAAATATTTTTTGCTTAGTGTATTGTGCAGTTGCTTCATTATAGAGCTGTGTGCCGTGCTCTTTGCCCCGCTGTCTCCCTCTCACACAAACATATTGACAACAGACTTGTCTGTCACAGTTAGACAGGTGATCTACAGGGTCGGAGGAAATTCCACCTTGTTGATGGCCCACCAAAACATCCATAAAGTCTTTACCAAAATCAGCAGGCAGGGAGAACTTTTCAGCACACCAGTAGTTTTCACCTTAGATGTGCACGAAGGGTGTACCCATCAGTTCAGCTGGGTTGTGCACAAAAACATGTTCACATGTTCACTATGGGTGTAAAAACTAGGGACTTAATGTAATGAGTTACTAGTCCATATAAACAATGCCAGAAAAAAATACCAATGAATAGGTAATCAAAATTTCAAATGCCTGCCTGTAAAAGACATCTTTCTGAGACACCGAACCGACACTGTTCTATCAGCAAATCCCAACCACACACAGTTGGGAGTCATCCGTCATTCAGTTTACAGTACTCAACATTACTACTCCACAGTCCAAGTTAGTACTGACATACTTAGATTTTTTTCCCTCTTCATTTGAGAGAGCTCCTGCAAATGAAGGCTTGGGTTTGGTTTTAAGCTTTCTGCATCAACCTAATCCTTCAAATCCCACCAAAGTATAGTGGCAGCTAGCGACACCACAGCAACACTACTGTGCTGGAGACTGCATCGTTAGGTATCCAAGCTGTTTGACAAATTACTGTAAAAAAAAAAGAGTGTTTTCAGTATGTGTTATTTAACCCTTCACTATGACAACACATATACACAACTGTACAGCTCATATAGACCTTAGGTACTACATATCACCCTGGATGACATACACATAGCACAAGTTAGTCTCGCCAAAATTGAAAGGAGGGGTTGAGTTGACCAGACAGAGAAGTTGTGCTATTTAACCTACACGCATGTACCTTTTGTTAATAATCCAGAGTAAATCACTCCTCCTCTGTCTGAAAGAGAGGTTTTTCTAACACTGTGAAACGTGTGTCTAGATAAACAAATGGCTTAGTCGCCGTTCTGTCAAATGCTTGAGAATTACTGCTACATTCATAATGTGGCAATCTACATAGCACTGATTATACAGCTACACGCAATGCCTACTTAGATGTTAACAAGGTGCAGAGGCCTCATTTATAACCGCATATGCACAAAATGGGGCCTGAGGGAGGTCTATGACACTTCTTGTGCAAAAGTTAGGATCTATATAAACAAATTTAACAGGAGCAGATGAGTGCACACATGTTCGCAAAATCTGACCTATGCATACAAACATTTCAGAAAAACTGCCAGTGGGGATGATGAGGCAGTAAATTGAAACCAGATTGTAGAAATTAAATCTCAGGTATCATATTGTATAATTATGCCTCTCACACATTTATTTTCACTTCATATCAAGTTACTTTTAGAGCCACTTTATGATTTACTTGCAAACCAACAGTGTTGTTTGTGGTTATGCTAGTGGCTATAAGTATTCCATGAGCACCTCTAAATTGTAAAAGATATTAGCCATCGCTCACATCTCAAAAGGGGGTACACCCTGCTGCTTCACAATATAACGAAGGTGGGGGGTGGGCTGCTGCTGCCCAACAACATGAATTTAAATTAAGACTCTCACCACAGTTCACAGGCTTCTTTTTTTTTTCAATGTAAAGATGGTAAAAAGTTCAGGATTCCTTTTGTGGATGATTATTCAGTAAGTAAGTAACAGTGAATAAAGCAGTTTCATAAATCTGTTTCTCAGATGCTATTGGTCTGAGTCAGGACATCAGTTTAGGATGTGAGATGAGCTGATTGCACAGCTTGTTTCTCTGATATCATAAAGCAAAACATCTGATGACTACAATCCTTCATGCAATTAAACGTTATTGCTATGAGGTTACAAAAAGGTAATGTCTTAATGTCATCCAGCCAACAGCTAGTGCTTGTTGAAAACATTGGCATGAGGCTTGCACATTTTCAAGTTGATAGAGATGTATAGGGGAACATTGACTGCAGGTGTGCTTACAGTTTCATAAATCAGATGTTTTGGCACAAGCCATTTATTGCTTTTGGGCAGATGTACACTTGTCCTATCATACAAACTCTTATAAATGAGAATAGTGATATGTTCAATATGACTGTTTACATAGTGACAGACTGACAGGTTTGTCTCATTACATTAAAACTGTATTTCTGCTGGAATTGTGTCATCAAGAGCAGTTTGGCATGCTGTCTGGGTTCAGACCAAACGCAAAGCAAACTTTTACCTCGCACTTCTCATGCGGCTGCTCTACTGTTTTTGAAGTAACTGATTAAGGCATCTGTGCTAACTTAGTTCATAGTTAAATACAACCGACAGTTGGAATAACGTGGTAGTCCTATAGTTTCACTGACTTTTCTTCCAGCCCTCTCTTCTTTGGTTGTCTGTACAAACTGCAGAAGTTGTAATATACCCACAGATACTCACAATAAATTTGTCCTTCGTTTCTGGTTCTCAGTGATGGCTGGAGAAGCTCAATTATGATGGCTTTTGTGGCACCTATATCTTTTGTTTAAGCTGAGACATTTTTGTAATTGTGTGAACGTGTATGTGCATCCATTCATGTCACAGCTATCTGCGTCTTTGCATTGATGTTGTATGGTCTGAATACACCGTAGCACATCCCCATTAAAAGTTGGATTAGCAAATGGTGCATCGATAACTTGTGACTGTGTAGTTTTCCCTTAAATCTATCATCTTATTGGTCAAACATAACCTAGCAAAAGCCAAATAAAGACAAACAGTCACTCTGACTCAGCCCCTGTGCTATCCTGCAGCTCTCCCACACTTAAAAAAAACAACAGCATTTCAGCCAGATGGCCAAAAAGCTGAAAAATGATAATAATGAAGCATGCCAAAAAGTCTTAGCTCAATCTCCCAACCTGCATGTGTGCCTGTGAAGACAATGCAACAGAGGCATGGCCAGCAGGCCAGCTTTGCTGCAAACTGTCAACAGAACAATAGAGCTTAGTGCATCACTCCAGCAGTAGCAGTCTGCCCAGGAACATTATATGGAGAGCAGTCTTTCAGTCAGGACACCTAAGAAGACTGGCCGTCTTTCCTGTGCGTGTGTGTGTGCTGTAACATCGTCAAAACTTAAACTATAGTGCCAACCCTGATACTCCAATCACAAAGG
Source organism: Hippoglossus hippoglossus (assembly GCF_009819705.1). NCBI lineage: Eukaryota > Metazoa > Chordata > Actinopteri > Pleuronectiformes > Pleuronectidae > Hippoglossus > Hippoglossus hippoglossus. The sequence continues at coordinate 25,100,831 of NC_047163.1, read as the reverse complement.
CTCTGTGTCAACACAGTGCCTTATCCTTGTTGAGTCAGTGGATGAGGGCATATCATACTTCCTCTATCTGTATCACAAGTGGGGGGGACTTCAAACTCAACCAAACAGCTGGTTTTAAATCAATGACAGCAGGAGATTTTCACAGTCCACGAGAAAGATTCACTCCGGGTCGTCTTGTCTTATCAGTTAGTACCTGTCTTCTTACAGCAACTGAGTTGTGCAGTACAATGCACCAATGTGTTTGTTTACATCACCCAGTGTTGTTTGAGCGTCACTGTTCTTTCTAAAGCGAAGGCCTACAGGTCGCATCACTATTACTTTTCCTGGTTGTGTTTTAAATGACATTACACCACAGCATTTGAGGATATTGAGCCAACTTCTCCGGTGACAAACAACTATTGCCTCAGAAAACTCCACCAAACAACAACAACATTAAGCTGGTTGTCAATTTGAACTGCAGCAATCACCTTTGATAAACCACTAGCTGGTTGCTCCATTAGCAAACAGCTTTCCTAGCGTCGTAGTAAAATGCTCAGTGTCTGTTTGACACCTTGTTTCCTCCCGTCACTCAATGTTTATCAATAACCGGGTCTAAACTTACTAGGTTTCTAGGAACTGTAATACATGACCTGGCTTATTAATGGGTATTTGCAGTGTAAATACACTCGTCGCTAGCTAACGAGCTTGCTAACTCGGTAGCACAACTTACCTGCACAATAACATGACAACGTTTGCTAACAAGCTAACAGGATCCAAAAAACTGAACATCATCTTGTACAAGCTAACTTACCGTAGCAATGTCAATCCCCACGGACGACCCTCTTGACTGTCAATGACAAGTCGCTGTGTTTGGCTCTGACCAAAGCAGTTTGACTTGGGAAATGCAGGTGACACGAGTATCCAACTATCCACGTAGCTAAGCTAGCTCACTCGCTGGCTAGCGTCGACATTAGCCAGCAGCTAACTGTCTATTATCAACCTTGTCCGGTGGTGGCTGCTGCTGTCGAGGCTCGCTGTGCCTGTCACTCCTCTGAACACAGTGCGGCTGACTCCGCGCCTCCTTGGGGCTCCCGGCAGTAGGTCTCCTAGCTATCTATTTGGAAGCGACACCAGCCTTTACGGTATGTTCTCGGGGATACCAAAATAATCAGTGTCAGGACGGCGAAGGGAGGAAGGCCATCTTGTTGACAAGCAGCTGCATAAGGCCCGCAGCCAATAGCGAGGCAGAGACGATGGTGTGCCCATATATGGCGTCCGCACTGCTCCCTCCCTCTGCTGCCCTCTGCCCCCAGCCTCGCTCCACCAGCCCCACTGTCACATCTCAAAGGTCACTGCGGCCCAGACAGGTGTGGACATCAACACACTGATGTGCATTGTTACTGACGGACCAACTGTGCATTGGACTTCCGTCCGTTGTAAACCGTTTGGTCTGTGTTAAAGATCCAGAGGTACTTCAGAAATATTCCTTGTCATTAGCGAGTCTCCTCTCCCTATCCCACTGTCTAAGTGCCCCTGAGCTAGGCACCTTACTCCCCTCTAACATCTGCTCCCCGGGGGCTTTCCAATATATAGCTGCCCACTGCTCCGTGTGGTCACTGCCCTTGTGTGTGTTGTGTTCCGTGTGCTGTGTCCACCTACAGATTGCTTGTAGCATGATTGTGTGTGCATTATTGATGTGGGACGAATAAATGAAATCTTAATCTTAATCATATCTTAAACACTTCTACAATATACTGTCACTTTTTATTGTTTGTGTGACGGACGCTGTGTGCAGAGATTTCTATAAACAGTCTATGGTGTAGAGTGAAGTTAGAAAACTTTGTGTTCATCCTACCTGGTTTATATGCAATGAATATTTTAAAGGGATAGTTCACAGAAAAATGAAAATTCACTCAATATCTACTCACCCCTATGCCGATGGAGGGGTGGGTGAAGTGTTTGAGTCCACAAAACACTTTTGGAGTTTCAGGGATAAACAGTGTTGCAGCCAAATCCAATAAAATTGAACTAAATGGTGACCACTTATTCAAATGTAGAGAAACAACAGAAAAAACACAACATGCCTCCATACTGCACCTGTGTCATCCAAGTGTCCGTAAGCCCAGACATTCAAATTCGACTCGAAATGGCGTAATTTACACCATGTTTATAGCCTAAATATTCTCCTCCTATAGTTAATGCTGCAGTTCTCGCGAGTTTACCCCTGTTTAAACTCCTGCTGTTTACCCATGAAAGTGTTTTGTAGACTCAAACACTTCACCGAACATTGGGCTTTTACTTTGAAGATGATGCTGAAGATGAAGGGATTCTATGAATGTTGTTGCCATGATGGAGATCAGACCTTGTGACCCCTGTGAATGTAGGTGTCAGTCCAATATAGTGAACAAAAATAATCAAACTATCAAAATTGCCTGGCAAGTGTTGAGTACCAAACTCGACACTTCACTTTCTCTGGCAATTTACAATACACATAGAAAGTGGGAGATATGCGTTCTCTAAACAAACAGACATAGAGATGTTTGTGGAATCAGTAGGTAGATGTTTTGCCTGATAACCTAGCATAACATAGACATAACCTCAACATAACATAACGTACATGTAACATTTCTGATCAATTAATCACGTGATGTAATTTTCTACATGCTATTTCTCCTGACTGCAATCAACAAGTTTACCTGCAGAAGTTTTATCTTCCAACACTTTTCGAAATGATACACAAAGGAGTCTTTTAGCATCAACTGTAGTTTCATCAGAAACAATATTACACATTACCATTTATCTTCACAACAGAAGAGAAATCGAGCTGGGGAATAAAACTATATCAACACTTCTTGCAATATAATTTTCATCAATAGCAATATAACAAAAGTCAAAAATATATCTATATAATGCTTATGTATTGTGTAAGCACAATGAGGATGTATTCACATAATTCGTCTCCCTCAGATTTGTCAAATATTTTGCTGTTAATTAAGGGTTTGTCATTCTCTTCCTATAAAGAGTTTAAAACCAGTCTTTAAACTTCCAAGAAATAATGATGTAACTTTTTTTTTTATAATGACCGATATGAAAATTTCTATCTTGATAACATTTTTGGCCATCTCGCCCAGCTCTATAATATGTCATAGTGGTCTCTGTGCTTGCATTTCAATTAGGATGTAGGAAAGCAGAAGATTAGAGTAGCACCTTCTGAGTCCAGCAGAGGGCCAGACTTCACTGTATGTGAGTGTGTCCATCCTCGAAACACTGTGTATACAGTTCTGACCATCATTACACAACTCTTCACTCTCATCAATCATTTTGTAATTAGGGCCCGAGCACCGACGGTGGGAGGCCCTATTGAAATTGAAAGGATTATTATTATTAGGGCCCGAGCACCTCCGGTGGGAGGCCCTATTGTATTTCGAAGGATTTGTATTTCCCTTTTGGGGCTTTTTCAGGGCCTAGACATGCTCAAATTGTTACCAAAGTTTGCAGGGAATTCAAAACCCCAAAAAGTAATTGTATTCTGGAGTAATTTGAAATGGGCATGGAAAAATGGCTCAACAGCGCCATCTAAGGAAAAGCCCCTCAGTTAGCTTTCACCGATCTTCACAAAAATCGTAGCCCAGGTGTATCATGACCAGACAAACAAAAAAGGTCAGAGGTGCAATTGGAAAAAAGCAACAGGAAGCCCGCCATTTTGACTTTAGTGGTCATATTGGCCATTTTCCACATTTGTACTTTGATGTACTCCCAGGGCTTTCATCAGATCAACTTCATATGGAGATGCGTGTCATCAGAACAAGATGGAGATGAAAACTACCTCAAAGATCGATTTTTCGTCACACGGTGTGACCGTGGCGTGGCGTCTAAGTTTGATTACACGCCATCAAAACACGAGGTTCTGTATCGCAGACATATTTGGTCCAATAGAGTCCAAACTAGATATGTAAGACAAGATTCCCGACCTGATGACATCTACACAGAAATTATGAATTGAAATCACAGCGCCCCCTGGTGGCAACAGGAAATGTCTTGTTTTTGGAACGTCTTACACTTGGAAGTATTCCTCCTCATCCACTGACCACAACCATGTCAAACTGTGTCAAATATGTCTCAAGACAATGATAATGAAGGCATAAGATTACTGGGACTTTTCGTCAAACGCCATAATAGTGGCGTGGCGTCAAAGTTCATCAACACGAAATTGCTATAACTTCGGTGTTCGAGGTTCAACCTCCCTCAAATTACATTTGTGTAACAACAGACCCCCCTGCAGATATTCAGATGGTTTTGAGGAATGGGCGTGGCAAAATAATTGTTTTTATTTTTTAAGTGAGGATACATACAAGTTTGTGTGGATGGGGGGGGTAGGGAAGTGGATGAGGGCAGTTGGGATGAGGGGATGGGAGACAGGATTAGGGGCGTGGAAGGATGGGAGAGGTGAAGGGGGTTAACAGGGTGAAGGGAGGTGAGAAGTTGTCTTTCTCTTCTCCTTCTCTCTTTGCTTTTTCTCTCTCTTCTCCTGCTCCTTCTTCTCTTTCAGCTCCTTCTTCAGTCTCTTTTCTTCCTCCTTCTGAGCTTTTCTTTCATCCTTTCTTCTTCTGGCCTTGTCGCTGTCTGACATGAGGGCCAGCTCCTGAAAAGACAGAGATGACACGTGTTTCATTATTTTCACTCTCAAAGTCTAAATCTGAAACAAACTCACAATCCAACAAGTTATTGTTCAAATAAAACTGAGCTGATCAGGTCACTTACCTGAAGCTTAATAGTCTTCACAATGAGGAACTTGATATCCTCATCCATCTTCTGAGATTTGATTTGTGAGTCTTCCTGCAAATTGAGCAACTTCTTCTCCGTGGCTTTAACCAGACTCTTCAGCTCCTTGATTTTTTGAAGGCAGGTCTCTTGCTCCACCTGCTCACTCCTGAGCTGATCCTCCAAAGTGTTGACTTTAAGGTCCCAGTCAGACTTAAGCTGATGGATCTGAGTCTGCATGGCCGTCAGTTTTTCCGTGAGCTCAACATTCTTTTGCGAGTCCTCCTGCATGTTAAGCCACTTCTTCTCTGTGGTTTCTACCAGACCCTCCAGCTCCTTGATTCTTTGAACGCAGACGTCTTTCTCCAACTGCTCACTCCCTAGCTGATTCTCCAAAGCATTGACTTTGAGGTTACAGTCAGTCTCGCTCTGGAGGTTCTGAGTCTGTGTGGTCTTCAGTTTGGCCATGAGCTCATCATTCTTATCGACCAGCGCGGTCTTTTCACTTTGGAAAGTGGCAATTACTTCATCTTTTTCCCTGTCGACATCCTCAACCTTCTGCTTGTACTTATTATTATTTCCCTTTTGGGGCTTTTTCAGGGCCTAGACATGCTCAAAAATTGATGAAACTTTGCAGGAAGTAAAAAGCCCAAAAAAGTAATTGTATTCTGGAGTAACAGTATCTGTATTCTGGCGCTGTTGAGCCGTAGGTGGCTCAACAGCGCCACCTACGGAAAACCCCCTCAGTTAGCTTTCACCGATCCTAACGAAAATGAGGACAGTGGTGTATCATGACCAGATGCACAAAAAAGTCTCTCAGTGCATTATGAAAAACACAACAGGAAGCCCGCCATTTTGCATTTAGTGGCCATTTTGGCCATATTCCACATTTTTACTTTGACGAACTTTCAACAAAATCTGATCAACTTCAAATTGAGATGAGTGTCATCACAACAAGATGGAGATAAAAACTAACTCAAAGATCGATTTTTCGTCACACGGTGTGACCGTGGCATGGCGTCAAAGTTTGATTACACGCCATTAAAACACGAGGTTCTGTATCTCGGACATACATGGTCCAATCGAGTCCAAACTAGACATGTAAGACAAGAAATCCGGCCTGATGACATTTACACAGAAATCATGGCTTAAAATCACAGCGCCACCTGCTGGCTACAGGAAGTGACATGTTTTATACTTTGATGAACTGCTCCTGGCTGCTTAACAATATACAGCTCAAATGAGCTGAGACAAGTCATTGGACCATGGTCAGAATTGTGACATTTCCTCAAACCGTGTAAACATTGCGGTGCGGCGAAGGATCATCCTTCGCCAAAGGACACGATGTTGTCATAACTCCAGTGTGCATTGTCCTATCACTACCAAACTTCTGTCTCATGATCAGAGTCCAAGCCTGAACAGCTCTATGTGTCAATATTTCCTCAGTGTCACAGCACCACCTACTGATTCGCCATGAAACAGGAAGTACTTTGTAAATCCCCTCTGCATTATCCAACCGGCTCCGAACTACTGACCTATGATCACAATCCTGACCTGAACACATCCATATATTAATATTAGTTCAGGGTCATAGCGCCACCTACTGATCAGTGTGAAAATTAAGTTGTTGTAACATTGTCCAATTGACACAAAATTGCTCACGCTACATCAGAGCCCCTACTTGAACAGATATATTAGTCTGTAGGTAATAATAGTGATGGCGCCACCTACTGGCAACAGGAAGTAAGCTTTGTTTTACAACTATCATTCGATTTACATAAAATTTTCACAGTGTGATGTGCAATTGATAGCGTGGACCGTAATGAGCAATTAGCAGGCAAGGATCGACATCGCTCGACGGACACAGGAAGTGAAGTGTTTGTCTTTGCCGCAGTGCACAAAACGCATGCAACGTGGAGACGTGCACTTGGTCATTGATCGCTCTCTCCACTAACCGCAACAGGCTTTGAAATGCCTGTGCTCGGGCCCGTTAGTGCTACAATGTAGCCCTAGTTTGTAATTATGACATTATTTTCAGAGCAATTTTAATCCATGTTTTAAGCCTAACATTCCTGAATGGGATTATATGTGGCCGATGATTTTTCCATCTTTCTGCAGATCTGTGACACAAGATTACAATTATTACCAGATGAAACCATTTTTCATGGCATATATTTCTACTCTTTGAATGGAAAATACAGTAAATATACAGTATACTGGTCAAATCTGCACTTTATACCAGTCTATATAACTGTCTGACAGGAACATGCAGACAACAGAGAGAACATTTTGTGGTTGAAGTGAGTATTTTTCTTTACAACCACGTATAAAACACTCTAACAGACACTGTACAGTATTTCTCTTCTCTACTTTGGTAACTGTCCCCTGTTGCACGTGCGTGTTGGAATCGTCCCTCTTCATTCTCATTCGACGTGGTTCCATTTTAGACCCGCCTTTGGTGGACGTTGATTGGATAAACGGTGCTACTCAGGCGTCCATCATTGAATCTTTGCCCTGCCATTGGTTTAGGGGACACACACCCTACTTAATTGACATCCGGGTTCCGCCCGCTGGGGTTGTGATTGGAGCTCCGTCAGATTTCAACTTCCGGGTTTGGGGTCGTTGCAAAACAGAGCATCTATCAGTTCAGTGGAGGAAGAGAACGGTCACTGAGAATCACTGGAGAACTCATCCTAAAGAAAAGTGAGTGGTTTGACTTGGGAACAGCAGCGGGCTTCATTTATCATCGTTTGTTTTTACACGTGGAAGAATCCGATGTGGCTACGAGTGTTTGCATGTTTGTGAATTCATGCTTCAGTCAGCAGCTACCGACGCAACACAACATTGTGACACTATGTGACAGGAGCCAGCTAATGAGCCAGTTAACGGAGCCGGTAGCATCGTATTGTTGTTGTTATTTAATATTGTACATGTTTAGTGCATTTGTGTTGCCAGCTATTTGTGACGCAATCCACACGTGTTCACGCCACAGTGGCATGTCTGGAAACATGGGCGGCCAATTACATCCAAGGTTAAAGCATGTAGCAGGGTGAAGAACATACAAGCATACAACCCTTTGGTCCCAGTAATGGATCTGTCACAAATATCTTCATCGAGGTTTGAACTCACAAACACTGGATCATTTAGTGTAGATAGTGTGGAGGGGTGTGTCTGGTACTGTGTGCACTTCTGACATTTCCCTTATTGTACCTCACCGTCTCACGCCATGAAACCCCCCCCCCCCTCTCTGTGTGTGCAGTGATGCTGTCAGAGGTCATGCAGGTGCTGCGGGGGGCAGGTAAAGTGGGCTCTGCCCTAGTGTCCACACAGGGAGAGCAGCTCCGACTTATGGCCTGCAACTGCTCCCTGGGAGCAGGAGTCAAAGTTGCTCAGGACATGATGGAAGGACTCGCTGGCACCTTTATGGGAGGCAGTAACACGGTGAGGCTTTTAAATACATCTTCAGTCCATCACTTTGAACTCAGGGAACTCGATGGGCATCTGACATTATTTGACCATAAGATGATTAGTTAAATATCTAAAATGATAAGCGTTGGAACCCGTGTTATAGGCACATGTAATGATTTTTTCTCGAAATGTTCCTCCATCTCTGCTGTGTCTGTAGCAACAGGCAATAAAGGAGGATGTGTTTCCGGATGCGGAGGGCTGGGAGAATATGGACCCCGATGAAGCAGCCAAATGGGCCGTTGGTTCTGAGTTCTCCTCTGATGCAGTGCAGCAAAGCCAGACAGAAGCTGGAGCAGCAGCAGATATAGCAACAGGTATACTGAAGTTCCACTTGTTAGCATGTAGAGGGGGGGGGGGCACACATTAAGTATATGCCACCAAAAGAACATCTTTGTGGATTGGATAAGAAGGTGAATAATTGAAGTATCATAGCATGTATAGAGTGTGAATGTATCATTATTATTTTCGCTTTGAGGACTGAATTTTACACTATACACTTATAACCTAACTTAAAGCGAGGGTTCTTAATCTTTGTAAAAGCTAGCAAGAGCAGGGTTTTCTTTCAAAAAAATGCAACAGATACATCCCAGTACGTCAGACAATTATTTAATTTGGTTCGAATGAAATTATTGGTCATGTTTAGTACAGTCCTTTGAGGACTTCAACAAATAAGATACAAAGTGTTTCAGAGACAACTCACCGACCCAAACTTTAAGGTTGCATATAAAAAGCTTGCTTAATTTGTTGTTGTTGTTATTACACTTCAAAAGAGTGACAGCATTGTTCTCTCATGTTAACGTCATGTATTCGATAAAAAAAACTATCCTCTCCTCTCTCTACCAAAGAAGTACATCCTCCTCCAGGGGCAGGAGGGGCAGGCTGGCCTGGGCAGAGTGCTCGCTTCCTCCACACCGCTCCTGGCCTCCAGCGGTACTACTGTCAGACCAGGTCTGTGCACGACACTGTGGTGGCCAGACTCACACCAGAGGACATCAAGAAAGCCAGGGAGGCCAAGCAGGCCCAGGTCAAACCTGTCAGACAGAAGGTTGGTACAAAGGTTCAATCTATAGACTGCAATCGAAAAAAAGTTATTGTTATTAGTTATAAAAACTTATTGCAGACTGTAGATTCTAAGCGATGGAGTTAATTTAATGTTGACATCTGAGTGATTGTACAGAAGGAAAGTGAGGTGGGTTATACCTGCATAGCAACAATATACCTAAATTGGATGACAATATGAAGCTCTGAGTTTTTCCATCATTATAAAAATCTATGATTATGTATTATTTTTACTGAGTGTTATTAACTAGTCACACTCTTACTTAATTAGTGCATATACACTAAAATGAGCCTTTAAGATGTCAGATTCGTTTTAAAAAGAACAATAACTTTGGGTCACTGCACTGATTTTATGTTTTTACAGTAGTAATGTACTTATAGTGTTTGTGGTGCACAGTATGTCATACTGCTTTTTGACATGGACTCGTGTTTTGTTATGTGTTACCTGCACTGTACGTAATTGAAGATTAATTTAAGGTTAAGATTTGTTAATTAGCTATGATCAGACACAGCTTTGGAAGGGATTTCAAATAAAAGGTTTCTGTGGTTGATTGTTTTCTGATCTGGTATGTCCTTCTTCAGCTGAGTGAGCGTGCCAGAGAGAGGAAAGTGCCTGCCACTAGAATCAGCAGACTGTTTAACTTTGGAGGTAAGAGCAGTTCACTTTTTCTTCACTTTTTCATTTTAACTGAGTGGATATCAGTTTTATGATGTGCACTGTTCACATACCTGAGGCCATAGGGGAAATTAACTAATTCTGCCTCAAGTTGTATAAAAAAAAATATCTATCTTGTGAAATACCAAATCTTTAGCTGTTTTCGGATGTGCACTGCACTCCGGAGATCCTCCGGACATTGTCCAGTGGGGCTGTGTGTCTGAACGCAAATGTCCGAGTGAGAGCATCCAGACCTCCTGCGGTTTGTCTCCGGACAGCCCTCTAGTGTTAAGTCCACACATTGTCCTAAGGAGCCGATGTGAGAACACAGCAGGAGATCATCTGCAGGATTCACGGCAAGCAACAGTAAAATGCGGCAGACGCTCATCCTGAGATTTTTTTAAATCTCAGGATGAAAAAGCACAGCCATACACGTAGAAGACACCAACAAAGATGTCAAGAGAGCTTTTGGTGATAAGGGCTGACGCTGGTGTCGATGTGCTGCAAACTAACAGCGTACTTTATATACATTACATCCTGCCTCTGAATGCTGCACCAGCCCTCGCTTGAACACTCTGTGTTGTTGTGAAAGCATCAGAGCGGAGAATCTGCTGCTGCATTGTGCTGGTGGGGAAGGAAAACTCCAGAGAAAGACTGTACCCCCGGAGGTCATGTCAGAAAACGGCTTTACAAACTGCTGTAAATATAGAGCATAGTTGAATTACAGTGTAGCATTGATTGACTCTGCATCAATGGACACATCTACAATACATTGTTTGTTTTACCAGCACTTCCAACATGTATGTAAAATATCAAAATGTGAAGTGAGTGATGGTGTTAAATTGTGTAAAAACACCTATAAACTTGGCTGTTCAAAGTTGCTCTAAAGTTGTATATTTAGTTTGAAATGTCCCGTCAATACAAATTTATCAGAAAAACTATATTAAATAACAATTACATAGCAACTATGAATTTTGCCTCATTCACTGTTCTCTGAATATTCTTGCAGTGTATTTAAAATGTATATGTTCTCACTGTTGGTCAAAGGTTGTCCATGTTTCCAATACAAAGGGAATTCTATTACACTTTCTGAACAACATCCTTTTAATTAAAAATATTTATATTCATTGGGTATGTTAATAGTAGTAAACTTAGCACAGTCTGGTCACAGTTTGCATGTCCTCCCGTGTCTGCGTAGGTTTTCTCTTGGTACTTCAGCTTCCTCCCACTGTCCAAAAACCTACAGATTGGGGTTAATTGTAGACTTTTAATCGACCATAGGTGTGAATCTGATTGTGATTAGTTGTCTGTTATATCTCTTTTCCACCGAAATTAGCAGGTTTACGTGGGTTATTTAAAAGTGGGTAAACCCATTAAAAAGGCAAATGACTACTGACTACCATTTTCAGTAGAGGAGTTTGCCTCGCTATTTTTTATTCCTAGTGCGTCAGGTTCAATGTCACAAGTGCACTGAAATCTGTGGGGCTCTCTCATCTCACTGTCATGTTTCTGTCAGTGCCGATCGGAACCAGAGCCGATTAAAAGCTGCCACTACTACAGAGTTATTGGACACAGAAGTGAATGCAGATTGAATCCATTCCCATTGCACACAAAAGCCAGATGGTATTGGGTGTTAGTTTTAACCACTTAAGGGGCTTAAGTTGGCCCTGCAATACACTGACGACCCGTCCAGGGTGTACCCCTCGTCTTGAACACTGTCTGTTTGAATTGGCTCCAGCGCCCCCCCCCCCCCCCCCCCCCCCCCCCCCCCCCCTCCCCCCCCCCCCCCCCCCCCCCCCCCCTCAACCCTCGAATGTGAAAGCGGTGTAGATGGATGGATGTTAGTAGTATGTTTAACACACATTTAGCAAAAGATGTGATTGAATTCTTCAACTAGCAGCACAGCAGCAGCAGCTGTGTCAGATCAGTGTCTCCTTCCAGCATCAGTTTAGTGGTCCTGTATTTCAAAGCATTGTGTCTCTGTCTATTTGCTGCAGGCCTGGCTGTTGGCCTCGGGATCGGTGCCATTGCAGAAGTGGCGAAACAGTCACTGGCAGGCAAACAAAAAGGAGGTAAAAAAATAATCCCATCTCTATTTTCCTCTTCTTTTTCCTGCTGTTCTCTCCACTAATCCAGTAAAACAGCTGTCGGTCTAGCTCACCACAGACACATGGACAGCTGCTCTGCCCTGAAGAAGTTTCTAATGTGTCAGCACCTGCCGACCATGGATGGCTTTTAAACCAGGTTTTACAAGATCACCAACAAAACTCAGTGTGTGTTTAATGATGTACCACTGCCCTGGTTTTTACACTCTGCTTACTGCACGTGGCCCAGTTTAGGGGCTGGAGCTGCAGCAGTTAAGATAATTGCTAAGACTAATTACTTATGTTTTCGCTGCTGTACTTCTAATACGCTGTGCCTAATATCACTGCTAATAATCCCTCTTTAACTCTCCGTGCACTGTTGTTGTTGCAGACATGAGTGCTCTGCTCGACTCTCCTCTCCTGTCAGAGGCCAATGCTGAGAGAATAGTCAACACGCTGTGTAAGGTTCGCGGCGCTGCACTTAAAATAGGACAGATGCTCAGCATTCAAGGTACGTACTGTAGGGACTGCATCGCTGTGAAATGCTGTTCTGATGTCTGTCTTCAATCACAGAGGATTTCTAGATAATGAAAATATTTTTTTATTTTTTTATTTTCTTCTCCTCAGACAACTCCTTCATCAACCCCCAGCTGCAGAAGATCTTTGAGAGGGTCCGGCAGAGCGCAGACTTCATGCCCACCTGGCAGATGACTGTAAGTCAGGCTGATGATCTTGTTTGTGTGTCCTGTGATCTATTCATTTCATATTAGGGTTGTTAAGGGTCAGTGCCTGATTGGCTGCGGTTCCAGCAGTTATGCACTGAAATTGTTGTTCTAACAAGGCAACATAAACATCACCCCTTGTGTTTAGTTAACATTTACACTTAACGCTGGTAGCAACACACTCTTAACATGGCTCTGGCAGCATTTAACGTTAGCCGACAGTTAGCTAGTACCTACCTTAATCTCGAGTTGACACGACAACAAAATGCCTAAAAAGGAAACATTTGAAAATGAGGCTGTATTTCACGTGAAAGAATTCTGACACCGGGACTAGTAGCAAATGTTTGAAAAGAACTCTGTACAAAGGGAGAAACACAACAGACTTAATGAAGCACATGGAAAAACATGAATACCTCATGCCAAGCATATCAGCTGGCAGTATGGGCGTCAATAGACCCAGTGGCGGGGTATTTTGTTGTAATAAGCACTGAAACTTATTTAGTGTTAAAATACTGTAGGTTCAGGTGTTGTTGTTTTTTTTAGTTTTATTTACATTTGTATGTTTAAGTTTAGTATTCTTTTAGCTGTTAAAAGTTAATACCTTGAATTGCCTTAGCAATATAAAAGCGGTTCTCATTCTTAATCATTGTTTTGTGCTTTTTTTTAAGGAAAAGAGTTTCAGTTCTGGCACCATTAAGGCACTTAAACCATTTTAAAAGTATCTATTTAGCACTGATATCAGAAAAAACTAAATAATACTCAACCCAAGTTAATATAGAATGTTTGTTTACAGACTCGGCTCAGAGACAGATCTCTTGTGTGTTTTGTATGTGTGTAGAAAGTTTTAGAGGAGGAGCTGGGGTCAGGCTGGCGAGAGAAACTATCCTCCTTTGAAGACAAACCATTTGCCGCAGCTTCCATTGGCCAGGTGCATCATGGGGTGTTAAAAGACGGCAGAGAAATAGCCATGAAGATCCAGGTATGAGGCTACTCATACACACTTCCATCTCACTCACAGTGTCCGTCATTCTCTGACTTTACTTTTGTCTTATTCTCATTTTCTGCTTTCTGCTTAGTATCCTGGAGTGGCAGAGAGCATCCACAGTGACATAAACAACCTGATGTCCGTACTAAAACTGAGTGTGGTTCTGCCTGAAGGTAACAAATACATCAGTGTTCACTGTTTTTTGTTTTGACTTATGTGCAGTAATTATTTAAACACACCTATTTTTAAGTCCAAAACATGCATATATATATATATATATATATATATATATATATATATATATATATATATATATATATGATATTTATGGCAGGCTTGGCCATTGTCATATTTTATTGTTGCAGGTTGAGTAGTAATTTCACTATTAAAGCTTTGACCACTGGGTGGTGCTGCAGTAATGTAGGCAGATTTCTCAGTGTAGGTGGAACAGCCCAGTCCAGTCCAACCCAACACTAATCCTAACCCTACCAATAGTATTTACAGGTGATGAAACGTTTAGCCTAACTCACTTAAAAGAAGACACTGCAGTGTAATCATCCTGTGGAGGATCTCCTGCTGTGTTCGGCTCAATAAGACACTATCCTGAGTCTTTACTAGGTGACTGGCTAGAGAAACTCCAGATTCACACATACAGCCCCTCCTGATAATGTCAAGAGATTATCTGGAGTTCAGTGCATTTCTAAAATTAAAATAAAGAGTAGCAGCACACCTGCAGTGGCCGTCAGACCACATTTAGGGTATGTTAATTGTATTTTTTAAAGGTCTCTGTAATACATTGTAAACTCTATGTTAATCATTTTATTCAATCCTCATTACGGACTTTCATGTATCATCAGAATTATTTTCATGCCACCAATGTTATAATGTTTGAAGTTGACAGGGTTGATTAGTTTTCTTTGGTTTTGCTCCTGAGTTTTGGGTTGTTTATTTTCCGCAGGTCTGTTTGCAGACAGCAGCTTGGAGGTTCTTCAGAGGGAGCTGGCATGGGAGTGTGACTACAAGAGGGAAGCACAGTGTGCCAACAAGTTCAGGTATGTGATGTGTTTATGTGACGCATTGACCCATAGTGGCTCCTCTGCTGAAGCAGAGTAGAAACCACACCAGCTTTGTTGGTTTCAGGATTTTTACTAAATATTTTGGTAAAAAGTTTGCTGCTGCTACAAACTGTATATGTTACACATTTCTTTAATTTAAATTCTATCCCTGTGTAGGACTCTGAAGATTTTACAGTATGTGTGTTTGATGTTGGGTCCTTGTAGAAGCTTTGTACATCCTGCCTTCTACTTATATTATATCAATTTAAAATGGTGGCAGGTTATGTATCACAAGATTTATTTTACTGGGAAAAACTGTATTTTCTGAGACTTTTTGTAGGTACTACAGTATATTTAATTAACTTGACTGAATTTTCATATTCTCTACATATTCTACAAATTAATCACAAATTACTTTATTGTTTTGCCATCAGGTCCCTGCTGGAAGGATCTGAGTTCTTCCAAGTCCCTGAGGTGATCGATGAGCTGTCAGCACAGAGGGTTCTGGCCATGGAGCTGGTACAGGGAGTCCCACTGGACCGCTGCGTAGACCTGGACCAGGAGACCAGGAACCGGGTATGCGTTGACTCAACAGGCACATGGAATTCGTCAGTGTCACAAAATCTCCAATGGAGCATTTGAAATGGGGATAACCTATGACTCTAGTTGGTTCTCTGGCAAATATTATATTGTCCATCTCAGTTTAATTAAGGAAACCAGTTAGAGCTGAAACCCTGTGACAAGTAGAGGGACAGACTGGATAAATCTGTCTGCTTATCATGTATATTTATTGACCTTTAATGCATTGTATGCCTGTATTTAATTGTCCTTGTTAAAGCAATTCGTTGATGTGAAAATACACCGGCTGTCCTTCAGCACTGGGAGAAGGTCGGTACAGATGGAGGAGAAGGTCCTTGATAAAAATGGCCGAATGGCCAGTCCTGCAGAGGATCAAAGCCAACAAACACCAGGTTTCAACACCCAAATTTACTAGCTTCCAGAGGGAAGGAGACAAGGCTCCAAGATTAAGAACAATAGCCAAGAATCCATCGTGCTTCTGATTGGGAGATGCAAGTGGACCTGAAGAGGAGACTCGTGTTTCCAGAGGAGGTGATAGTGATATTGCTCCAACCAGACTTGGTGCTTTTATTCAGAAGCACAATGACCATCGAACTCAGTGACCTAGGAAGATAGGCTAACCATTTCCCACCAATAGAAGAGAGCATGGCACCAAGACCGAAGGATGGCATGCAGCCTTATTCCCTGTCAAAGTCTGCTGCCGGGGCTTCCTAGCAACATCAGTGTGCTATTTTCTGCAGGAGATTAGTTTGGAACCCAAAGAACTGAAAAAAGCTTCAGGGGAGAGACCAGCTCTAGATGGTTGTGGCTGAGAAGAGCCTGCAGTTGAAATCCTTCTGCAGGTGAAAGCTAAATTATTCTTTGCTGCCTCTATCAGGTGAGGCGTTCAGGTTAAGGACTGCCACCACCAGGAGGAGAGACTTGCAACATCACATCTTCAGTAGCTCTTACCGTTTCTGTTTGTAGCAAAGCAACGCTGATTTTTATTGTAAATGTGTTTTACTTACATTTGCAATTTGTCACATATGCCATAGTGTGTGCTGGCAAATTATAAGATAGGACCTCAAACACGGCGTGTAAAGGAGAGCAGCAGTGAAAGTGGGCATGACATACAGTACAACATCATCTTTAGTCATGGTGAGTGTGTGGCAGTTAACTGCACCAGAGTAATATGAGATAGCCACAGTGAAAAGAGCAATATGTACAAAATGGGTTTCACACATCAGACTGTAATAAGAGCTACAGTATGAACATATCAAATTGATAACAGCAGCATGACAGTAAACACAACACTCTCCTCTCTCCTCTCCAGATCTCTTTCAACATCCTCCAGTTGTGTCTCAGGGAGCTGTTTGAGTTCAGGTTCATGCAGACGGATCCGAACTGGTCCAACTTCTTCTACAACTCAGAGACAGACAAGGTGAGGGGATCCGGTGTAGAGATCATAAATGTATTGTCTAATACAGAAATGGATTTTAACCGAATTTAGATTTTAACAATCGCAACCATCACATGCAGCAGTTATATAACGCACTCATCTTTCCCTCAGGTTGTTCTGTTGGACTTTGGAGCCTGTAGGAGTTACCCAGCGTCATTCACAGATGACTACGTAGAGGTAAAATTATATAAATTATAAAATTACTAAGTACCTATCAGTGAACCACAGAATATAATTTGTGCAACAAGGTTTATGGTATTTAAGTCTCAAAATATGTGCATGTGAGCACAAAAGCATACTCGCGAGAGTGCATTTCTACTGTATCTACGACTGCAAAAGTACACTCAAGGAGTGCACAGGGCTGACGCATGCGCACAACTGCTCAGCACACAATTCAACTTGACGAGTGAGTGACTGTCGGGCAGTTTTGAGCAGTTGCGAGCACGTAGGAAAGGGAGAGTTCACGCTACTGTCAGCCCCGTGCATGAAATGCGCGCATGTGCTTTTACGCTTGCAAATACTGTTCTGTGCGCTTGCAGACTAGAAAATGCTCTGTTGGGAGTGTGCTTTTGAGCTCTTTAATTTTGAGACTAAATAAACACCAGAAATCGAAATGATTGAGCGCAAGAGTCATTAACCCTTACAACACCAGAGGAAAAACACCCATATACAATCACAAACATACACACACATATCCCTCTGCTTTCAGGTACTTCAGACTACTGGTACTCTTAAGGGAATAAATAAAGAAACCAGATTAGCATTACCATATCCATACAATTGTTTTGTCTGTGTTACATGTTCAGGTAGTGCACGCAGCTTCCGTGGGCGATCGAGCAACTGTTCTTTCCAAATCGAAAGACCTGAAGTTCCTGACAGGCTTTGAGACCAAGGTAAGATATTTTAGTCTCCGCTGCTGGGCTCATTTATTTTTAATATGGTTTGTCCTCCTCTGTCTTTACCCTCTTTATTTGTGCCTCTCCGTGTCTCAGTTTCTCTCCCTGTGCCTGATGCCGTTTCTCTTCGCTCAGGGTGATTTCACTCCTGTGATTTATAGACCAGTTCAATAGTACATTTTCTCCCCTGTTGGTGCGATTTTGCTTTAACAAACAGTTTGTTCTAAATAAAGTTGGAGAAATAAAGATGTATCCATAAACAATAGAGCTCTATGGATAATATACCTAAGATTCTGTGTACACTTATGGTTATAACAATTCTAGTAAACATTTCTCCTGGCTGGCTCAGAGTGAGCACACTGAAATTGCAGCATTAGCTGCTGTACAGCTATGTGCCTCTGTATTGGTTCTCATAAAACTGGTAGTAATTTCATTGTAAAGGTGAATTTATTTTCAACATTAAACAAGTATAGGAAATGGATGGAGCCTTCCTTCCTCTGAACACTCAACTCTAGTGGATGTATTGCTTAACAACCATGCCAATGTAAAGGACACATGGAAGTATGTTGGAAGTTGCAAAGGCAGCATAAATGACGTGCGTGCGTGTGTATGTAGTGAACAATTATTGACCTTTGGCTCAATTTACTCCCACACTACTGGCTCGTTTTACCCCACAACCACCATTTTGAAAAAAGCTGTTTCACACAGTAGCTCAGATCCCCAGTTATGTTAAGTTTATTACCTTGTTTTGTAGCTTTCATTTACTTCAATTAACATGTAATAATGTCAAAAACGTTTCTATTTGAATTAAGATACAAGACTGACTACTTTAGTAACATGATGGATTTACTTTGCATGATAACAATCAGTTTTTTTGCTCTGGTTTGCTTACCACTCTCTCCATGTGCTTGAGTCAAAGATGGAATGAGTAATGTCAACTAAACTTTCTGAAATTTCTTTATGGTTGTCTAAACACAGGGAGGTCTCTTACCCACTGACTCGACTTACCCCGTTCTCCCCTATATATTACTGTTTCTTTACTGTATGGATGAATGCGTACATATGTGTTTATGTTTTGTGTATGTGTATTACATTTTGATTTCTGTGACGTGTATGTTTTTCTTAATTTGAAAGCATTTGTGAAGATTTAGTCTTTTTTTGGTACTACTAATAAAAAGGGTGCCTACATGAGCCTTAACGCCTCTCCCTGCTCCCCTTCAGGCCTTCGAGGATGCCCACGTAGAGGCCGTGATGATCCTCGGCGAAGCCTTTGCGTCTGCAGAGCCCTTTGACTTCGGCAACCAGAGCACCACCCAGCGCATCCAGAGCCTCGTCCCCGTCATGCTGCGCCACCGCCTCACCCCTCCACCGGAGGAGACCTACTCCCTCCACCGCAAGATGGCCGGCTCCTTCCTCATCTGCTCCAAGCTGAACGCAAGCATATCGTGCAAGGACATGTTCCTTGACGTGTACAACAACTACAACCAGAGGAGGCAGGCAGAGCAGGCGGCGCGGGCCAACGCATAGACGCTCGGGGACAAGATTGGTGCCTAAATATGCAGAGGACTATTTCAGAGTGGGCTTCTGGGTCGAGGGACAGAAGGATGGAGTCTTGAATTCACAGGTGGAGACACTGGATCAGACGTACTTAAGACCCTACACCATCAAGATGTAACTGACTGACAGAATCCTCTCATGAGGACTTTGAGTGTGTTTGACTTTATATACCTGTCACACTATGACAAGGGATTAAAATACTGTAAAAATAATGGTGATA
The DNA here is from genome assembly GCF_009819705.1 of Hippoglossus hippoglossus. NCBI lineage: Eukaryota > Metazoa > Chordata > Actinopteri > Pleuronectiformes > Pleuronectidae > Hippoglossus > Hippoglossus hippoglossus. Next base: position 25,081,373 of record NC_047163.1, on the reverse strand, counting down.
AATATGTCATAACAAATATCTGCAGAAGCCAAAATGTCTTTATCATCATTAAATCTCTATGTTAATTGAAGAGAGGAATATTTAATTCAGTGTTGCTCTCTCTCTCTGTGTGTGTGTGTGTGTGTGTGTGTGTGTGTGTGTGTGTGTGTGTGTGTGTGTGTGTGTGTGTGTGTGTGTGTGTGTGTGTGTGTGTGTGTGTGTGTGTGTGTGTGTGTGTGTGTGTGTGTGTGTGTGTGTGTGTGTGTGTGTGTGTGTGTGTGTGTAATTATACTGCTTACATCTCTGTCACAGTTACCACACAATACAAAGCTGCTGTAAGTTGCAATCAGCTTCTACTTTTCATAAAGAGACACGTAGATGCTCCCATTGTTAAAACTCATTCACTCTAACCTCTTGAAATCTGTGACAGCAAGGTCCACCTTATTGGCAAGAAAATGGTTATCTTCTGTGTTTAAGGAGAGATAATAAGCCCTGCATCATCAAGCCGATGCTGCCAAGTGCTCTCCTTTGTTAGGAGGGCTCTGTGCACTGCCTGATGAGTTGGCGAATGAAGCTTTCTTCTCAACCAGGAGACTAAGTGAGCAGATTATCAGAGGAATTAGTGAAGGTGGTCTGATGGAATCCCACAGAGTAATTGGTTTTTACGTTATAAAATCATATTTGACACAAAACTCCATAATGTAAAACACCAAGAATCCTTTAAACTCATTATGACGGAGATGTGCACTGTGACATAACAAGACAGTGGGCTGTGTATTTTTTATTGAATAAAATATGAAAAAAGCTTTATATGCTTCACAAATTGAGGTTTACTGGCAAGTGTCAAGAAGATGCTATAAGCCAAGGACTCCCTCCACTCTGTATTGATCTTTCCATTTCAGTTTCAGACCTCTTTGGGAAATGTCATTGACTGAAGGCCATGTTTTTATGGAGGATCTTATTCTCCTCCTACACTGTTCTCGTATTGACCATCTGACCAATGGTACAACAGATTTGGCTCTTAATAATACAAGACTCCAGCTAATTTTCAGGGGCTATTTTAGTTTCAAGGCTGTGCTGTCTTATTTAGTCTTCAATCAAGCCTTTACAGCACAACAGGACTGTCTGCGAGCCGCCTATAAAACACTTTTGTCCACAGTGCAGGAGCTGAGACGTTGTAAAAAAAAATCGGATGGAATAAGATGCAGCCTTTTATCACATCTCTGTCAGAGTTTGATGTTCGTGTCCCTTTGCTGGTCGAGGTTCATGTCTTTTGATACACAAACTGTATTTTTTTCCGAGTTTTGGAATTGGTCCTCAGTTAATGACTGCAGCACATGTTGAGAGAGGAAAAAAGCACATTCTTCTTTTGTAGTTTTACGCAATGGAAAGTTGGAGCGTTTCTCTGCATGTAAGAAGCAGCTGGCTTCACTTTATTGGAGCAGAATTGGGTCTTTTTGGACCCGTGTCAGACTTTTTTCATCAGGGCTCACACTGGACTGTGGAGGGATGATTTCTACCTGTGGCCAGATCATGAATAAAATATGTAAGAAGTTTCTCCGAGTGTTTACATGTTGTTTGTGCAAAGACGTGTCAAGAAAGTCAGCATATGATGTCCCCCACTGCTCCATCGTTCTTATTTTAAAAAGTCTTCAAAGGATATTAGACATGTATTGAAATCCTTTTCACCATATCAACACATACCCATATAATGGCAACTTTAACTGACAAATCTTTCCATGGAGCCCCTGTCAGTGTGCTACGGACCCACATTTGAGAAACTCATAAATGTACAACATTCAAATATTACCTTCGGTCATAGTGCCCAATTTTCGAGAGGCACGGGGGCATGTGGCATCTGTATTTTTCTAATCCTGGCTATGTATCCATCTTAACCCCACATAATTCAGGTTTACTTGATGTACCTAAGTCTTAAATAGTAGAGTAGGAGCCAGAGCTTTCAGCTCCTCTCCTGTGGAGTCATCTCCCAGTTTTCATTCAGGAGGCAGACACCCTCTCTACGCTTAAGAGTTGGCTTAAAACCTTCCTTTATGATAAAGCTTATAATTGGAGCTGGCTCAGGTCTGTCTTGGACCTGCTCTTAGTTATGCTGCTATAGGCCTAGACTGTCTGGGGACACATGGAGCTTCTCTTTTCTCCTCATCCTCTTCATCACATTTTTGTTTCATTAATACATGTTACTGACTTGACTTCGTCCCCTTCGTCTTTGTGCTTCCTCATTGCAGATCGAGGATCGCTGCTGTGGCCACATCGTAGATCGTGGTGGCAGCTGATCGTAGAATATGATTACAACTAGATTGCTTAATATATAAGTATTAGTATTTATATAGCACTTTTCTAGTCCTGATGACCAGTCAAAGCACTTTTCACACATTTCACAAATTCAAACAGCTGACCTTCTAGTGAGAGGACGACCGCTTGTGTTTTTATTGTGTATTAATAATTTAAACATTGATACACCTCTCCAGCTATGTTAGACACTGTCTTTTCTCATGAATGTTGTAAATATTGTTATCTTACTGATGTGCTCTGTTACACACAGCATCTCCTGAGCTTCTGTCTGTCTTAGGAGAGGGATCCCTCTCATGTGACACATTGTGTTTTTCGCTAGCTTTTCCTCACTCTTGTTGAGGGACAGAGGATGTCACACCTTGTTAAGCCCTATATGAGACAAATTGTGAATATGGGCTATACAAATAAGATTTGATCGATTGATACTGTTGGCCCTGTGTTAACTTACATATGACAATAAAACCTAAAACTTGAACTTGAATCCTGATATTTGATTGATTAGTATGTACCCATCAATGTGAATTGATATCAATCCAGGACACTGTTTCAAGGCTAAAGCGAAAACATCTTCGACCTGTTCTCATCCTAGATCCATACCTAGATAGAGTGCACTGACTCACTATGAATACATCCCTGTTCACTGCAGTGAGATCAACCTGCAGAGCACCTGACCTGACCATGCGCCCTTTTGCAGGAGACACCTACTCCCAGAGGCTCCCTGCTCCTCCTGCTGCTGCTCAGAGGGACACAGCAGCTTGGTCACCACACGGTGGCGCAGTGGAGCTCCTGACACGAATCCGTGCGCTTCTTTTTCCACTTCTCTCTGGAAAACATCAATGGGAAGAGTGGATTTGCATGTCCGGCCGCCTGTGCCAATGGGCGCACAGGAAAGGCTGGGTTAGCGGGTGGAGCCGGGGGAAGCAGCCCGGTTAGTGCACAGTCTACACGCAAAGCATCCGAGGTGACTACTCACACAGCGAGATCCTCAAACCCTGTGTCCGTGCGTTTTTTTTGTTTTGATCGCAGGAGTGAAGCTGGATCGCTGTTGTGAACCGTTTCTCTGTTTGAATGCGAGCGTGCGCGTGTGTGCGCATCGGAACCAGGTTGATCTGCGGCTCCACCTCGCCTCGATCCGTCGCCCTCCCAGTGCGGATGAAGAAGATTCGGTGAAATATTTACAGATCCTCATCTTTCCTGTGGTGAGCTGTAGTGTTTTCAGTCCGGGGTCCTGGATCCACACAGGGGAGGAGCGGGGAGCAGATCAGCCGTCGATCTCTTGGGTGAGTTCACTGGATTTTTTCTCTCGTCCCCTCTCGTCATCCCCCCATGTACTGACACTTCCAGGCTTATGTCTTTACAATCAGTGAGTGAAGGGATGGATGAGTGCGTGATGAAGAAGTGAGCGATCCACTCAAAACCACATGTAATGGTTGATTTGGGTGGGTTTCACACCAGCTGCTATTGGGCCCATATGTGTGAAATGAATGAAATGTCTATGATGATGGCTTTTATCTTTAACGAAGCAAAAACAATAGTGTACATGACTCAAAACTACAGACTCACAGATCAACCTAACATGGTTATTGTCCTGTAGAAATATCCCAGTGAAGCCATATTGTAATAAAAACTGTAACTTTCAGGCTCTGCTGTTATAATATTGATCATATTATGACCAAATGACACCCATCATTGCATCATTATTGGCATGGGAATGGAATAATGTGGTATCGATGGAGCTGTAAAGAGTCACCTTGATTATTGGGTAGTGGTTGGCTCATAGTTTTGCAGGTCTTTCTAAGAATTTCTTTCTCCTGGACAGCATGCACGGCCTCTCAAACAAGAGTTTTTGAATACTTCTACCTCTCTCCAACATCCCCTCCATCTTACCCCCCCATCATGCACCATGCTCGGTGATGAGCTGTTCTTTTTTTAGGGATGGTTACATCATTTTCAGAGTTACTCAGGGCTTCTTCTTCTGCTGCTGCTTTCTCCGATCTATCCCTGCTCCCTGATGTAAATAGGAGGTTGGTAGGGTACCAGAGCAAAAGTGCCAAAGTATGGCTTTCAGACTGGAGTCATAATGCATCCACACACACACACACACACACACACACACACACACACACACACACACACACACACACACACACACACACACACACACACACACACACACACACACACACACACACACACACTTATGCACTTCGCACATGCCTTCGTATATGGACCTGGTAAATGCATGCCGCTCCATTGTCTGTGGAGCTCCATCTGTTCCGTGACATGGCATTCCTCAGACAGCCAGTCATGCTGTTGGGGGGGGGGGGGGGGCTTCACCCTGACCCACTGCCTCAGAAAGAGAGAGAGAGAGAGAGAGAGAGTGTCACATGGGGTTTATTAAGAGAGGAGGTGCAGGGCTCAGGGTGTCTCAGCCCGCAATCCTTACAGACCACCTGCGTGGACAGCTCCTGCTCAGGCCAGGGTGGAGAGGTTTGGCCCAGTGTCAGTTTAGTGGAGCTCTAAATTGGGCCTGAGACTAGACTAGAGGATGGTGAGTTTAGTTTGGAGCATGAGTTATGTTCGGACTGGACTTGTTTTGGAGCTTGAGTAGGAGGACGCTATGTTTGAACCAAAGCCAGAGCGAGAGAGGAGCTGGGTATGGTCTGTTGTAGACACTAGAGACGAGGTATGGTCCAAAACCTGGATGAGGTGGGCTGGAGAAGGTTTAAATTTGGTCTGGAGCTGGGATGAGAGGAAGTCAAAGTCCTGTGACTGACGCTACATCCATAATACTATTTTTTTCTTTTGAACATAATTCTGCCTGATACTCTGGGCATTCATACTACTCTGGAGCTTTAGAGATGCTAAAACGTAGAAGTTTGGAAATGCTGCTGGACCCAGACCAGTGTGGAGAGTTTTGGCCCATCGTCAGTTTAGTAGAGCTCTAAATTGGACCAGGCTAGAGTATGGTGAGATTGGTTTGGAGCATGAGCTACATTACCATTAGGTTTGTTTTAGAGCTGGAGTAAGAGACTGCTATGTTTGCTCCAAAGCCAAGGATAGAGAGGAGCTAGGTTTATGGTCTCTTGCAGTGTTTGGATCACAATTTAGGTCTGGGAAGCCAGGTGCAACACTTGAAAACAGACGCTATAGTTCACCATTGTTGATGTTGGGCTTAAAGTCAGCTGCTCAGTGGGAGAGGTATAAAGTGACGTAATGATGTGTCTCTACGGGGGCTCTAGCTCATGGAAAAGCAAACTGGTTCTCACAAACTTTGCAAGTTGATCAAGCTCGGAACCAGCACTAGCATTGACTAGGTATGGTCCAAAACCTTGAATGAGGAGGGCCTGAGAGAGGTTAGATTTGTTCTGGAGCTGGAATTAGTGGAAGTCTAGGTGTGGTCTAGGGCTCTGACTGAGGAGGGCTACGTTTGGTCCAGAAATAGGACTAGAGGAAGGGCCGATTTGGTCTACAGGGCTGAGGCAAGAAGAAAAGAAGGAAGAGAGGTCGAGGCTTTAGAAGTCAAATCCGAGGGGTTGCCGGATATAAATTAGCTTCGGTGTGGTTAATCAACGCTGCAACTCAGTCATCACAACAAGAACATAATTACACCACCCCCATTCACACACACACACACACACACACACACACACACACACACACACACACATACACACATACATACATACATACATACATACATACATACATACAGTCCATTTCCCCTTAGACCACTTCCCCTCTTCCACAGCTCTGATTGCTGCATTAGGACTTGGCTGTCTTTTGTTGTCCACACACACACACACACACACACAAACACAAACACACACACACACACACACACACGCCCACGCAAGGGGGAGAGCCGGCCCAGCTGAGACCACAATACAACGGGGATCAAAGGTCATCAAGCTGGCCAATCACTGGGCTTTCTGGGTTGGCTAGTGGCGGAGGAGGGCGTTGCCCCCCCTTTTGTGCTGGTCAGGGTGGGTCCGCTAAACAAGTAGCTCTACTTCCAGCCACGGCCCAGCTACTGCCAGCGGCCTCGCCGTGCTTCCTCCGAGGCCTTCACAGCGCCAGACTGCTGCAGGTCAGGGGCCCGTGCAGCTCAGAGGAACTTCTGTATTGATTTACGACAGGATTTCTGGTTGATAATAGTTTTAATCAGCTGGATCTGAACTTAAGTTGTTGAGCCTTCACTGAGAAGGATTACAAGCAAATAATGTTATGATTTAAACTATAAAACATTAAAATACAACTGCACTGAGGTTTGATTTCTGAGTTGACAGCCATGATGCACAGTGGCTGCTTGTTTGTGCTGTGCATGCGTGTACATTTTTAGATTGTGTGTGTGTGTATTAATTAATGAAACCAACAAAAGCTCTTAAATTAATTACAGAATAATATATTTATAGCAGTGGGATTAGCTAATTAACAAAATTAAATATAAAAAGATAATGAGATTTGAAGCACTAGAAAGATGGTGAGGAGAGGAAGGATGCAAAGACATAAGTGGAGGAAGAGGAAGTCGTGTAGATTTGGAGCAGGGTGCTGAGGAGTAGAGAGAAAGACAAGATAACAGAAATTGGAAGAGAGAGAAAGTGACTCTGCAGAAAGACGGAGAATGGGCGAGTGATCATGTAAAAGAAGAAGAGGAAAAGATGGACTGGGAGAGAATTTGCCACCAGGGAAACTGCGGGAGCCTTTAGTTCCCCATCCCCGCTTGCTGTCTTTTCATTGGTGGCAGAGACTCCTCTCCTCGTTGGACATGATCTTGCCAGTTTGCGCAGAAGTTCTGTCTCAGAGGAGATTGTCCTCTAACATTTACATCCATGTCATCCTCCCTCTCACTTTCTTACACACACACACACACACACACACACACACACACACACACACATAAAACACGCACACATAACACACGCACACACTTCCATCTTTGCCGTCTGATGCCTAAGTGCCTTCAGTATGTGCTGAGTGGAGTTATCAGATTTTTGCTGGCTAGTTAGATCCAACCACTCCTCTCTTCCTACTTATAGTAGTTCCATTAGTGCACACACTAATGGCATACTCACAGTGCAGAGACATGGTCCTGTTGTTTTGTCTGTGTGTGTGTGTGTGTACATTTGCTGCACGCCCTTATTGGTGTGCATTATGCTTATGTGGATTGATAAATGATTGGAACAATGGATTTGAAAGCCATGTCTTATGTGTGAAGGCAACGATTTGTGTTGTGCTATGTGTTTGACCATGCGTGTGTGTAGAGCGATGCTCACTGGCTTGTGTGTACGTGTGTGTGTGTGTGGGGGGGGTGGGGGGGTGTGTGTGCCTGTTTCTCTAGTGATCAGCAGTTTATTTCTTTGCTTCAGTAGCTTTTTTCTCTGCAGATAACAAGAAAAGTGGAAATGGGTCTTTCTCAGGCGCAACTCCAAGTGGGGCGCTCATCGCCACAAATAACTCACTTTGAGTTTGAATTATTGGCATCTTGATTTATATTTTGATGATGACCTATTTCAGCTTATTTAGCTGTTGAAGATTAGACGCAACATCTCGATGAAAGAAGTGCCTTTGAAACAGAAAATCCCAAATGCTAAAAATGCTTCAGTCTCAACTTCAGCCTCTTGCACACCACATCCCTCCCTCAGGGTCTGATTTGATCTATATGCTTTCACAAGCTTTTAGCAGCTGCTTTGCTTGCTGCTTTTTCGATTGTTTTCACATGGTTTGTCCCAAATTACACTTACTGCACCTACTGCGAACGTATACCACAAACCTCCTGATGCTGTGTGAACACAGTGTTGTGCTGCCTTTGCACCATTTCTACACAGAGTGATGACTGGCCTATATGTGGAGGAGACTCAGTCCCAGTAAGATTCATGGGAGAACGACCAAAGCTGTTTTCAGACCTGAACACCGGAGAATGCCCACACAATGGAATCTGGACATTTTCCAAAGAAAACAAACGGTTAGCCTTGTAAATACGAACACTGCAAAGGAATTTCTACAAACTATGTATAAATGGTCACTTGGACTCAAGGATGAATTGAACAGATTTTGGTTTTCAAAGGTCAAAGGTCAAGGTCACAGCGGATTTTGGTACAAACGTTCACTTGGAGTCAAAGATGAACTGATTATATTATAGTTCTTGAAGGTGATGAACACTCATAAGGAATTTCCTTACATTTGGCACAAACATTCACTGCAACTCAAGGATGAACTGATCAGAATTTGGGTGGCCGAAGGTCAAAAACCTTATTTGCCTTGTGAAATTTGGTTCAGTTTTTCATCTGGCGTGTGTTAGAAACGTCATCACTCATGATGAATCCTCTGGAGGATCTCCTCCTGTGTTCTCACATACTTTGGGACTGGCAGGAGAAACCCTGGAGCCCATCTACTATCTGAAGTTCAATGGCATATCTGTGACAGTATGTAGCTATAAAACAGTGTACATGCTTTCAAATTTTCCCTGGATTAAAAATAAATACGATTGCATAATCAGGATTCTCCATTAGATCTATATGAGAAGGTAAATGAGCGCAGATGGTCTTTCTGCACCATAATGCATGGGAGAAACCCTGGCATTGTCTAATCTCCTGTTATTTACAGTACCTACAGCTCATGTACGATGACTTTCTCCCTGCACGTGTCGGGTTTAATTCAAAGCCTGTACTATGTGAGTGTGTTTGTAGCTGATGGTTTCACAGCCTTTAATTCAACAGTGGCTCCTCCGCTGTACTATTCCAGTGTGACGCCGGGGGAGAGAGATTGTTAGCAATAGACCGAAGAACCCAAGTTAAATCTCCCAGAGCACAGAGGGGCCCATTCACTGTGCTATGTGAAGAGTGGAGAGAGGGAGAGAGAGATAGAGGTTGCAGCGAGTGAGGTGGGGGTGGGACAGGAGCGGGGTGACGCTTAAAGCGTTTTTTATGGTTGATGGCGTGCATCTGTCGGGGTGTGAGTGTGTTGCATCGCTCCACCGGCCTGGCTGAAGCAGTCGGAGACCCAGAGACGGGGTGAAGGATGGAGGACAGCTGATAGCACTCCACATGATAGAGGACACACAAAGAAATAAAGCTCTGTACGTGTGTGTGTGTGTGCTGTGTGACCGAGGGCGAGAGAGGGGGCAAGTTCGAGTTTATGAGCAGCCACAACTCACCTCCCCACAAATGAGTCACTGGAGTATATGTATAGTGCATGTGTGTGCATGTACTGTTAGACTAGTAGCTCAGTTGTGTGTGTGTGTGACAAGAAATGACAAGGGCTGACAAAATAAATGTCAAGCAACGTGAGTGTCGAGCGAGGCTGTTTGAAAACTCTTCACAGGGGGTGCAGGAATGACACACTGGAGGTAATGGTGGCTCTCACATTACCCTGTATGACTTTCTAATGAAATACTATACTTAGCAGGGCTTATTAGAGCTTGACTGATGGATCAGCCAGGATGATATATCATCTCCATGAGAAAGTCACTAATGAGCTCTGCTAAGCTTATTTATTTATCGTGAAACGTCTGGCTCAGTAAATTGCAGTTTATTTTACATTTAAGGAATACTTAAAAAGTCACTTTTACTCACAAGATTCATATCAAAAAGAGTTAGTTATGCTCGGTAGTTATAGAATATTTTTTAAATAATGTGTTGTGTTTCTTGGGGTAGTTTTTCCTTACTCTTGTTAAGAGTTTAAGGACAGAGGATGTCACACCTTGTTAAACCCTATGAGACAATTGTATTTTGTGAATATGGACTATAGAAATAAAATTTGATTGATTGATTATTTTTCTATTATTGTCATATATGAATTTAAATTGTCCAGTATTGGTATTTGATATTAGTCCACAGTGAAATCGTCCACTTTTACTTCCCTAAGAAAATTCTGTTTACATTTCGCTCCTCTTTTAGCCGACATTTAACCAAAGCAAACTTTTAACAAGCTGTTCAAACAGTTGTCCCTGTCCCTGCCTGGTGCAGGAGTCACCGTCTTCAGGCTGAGCAGCCCTGTCTCCCTTATCCCCCACAGCCCAACCAATGCAGCAGCCTTCCAGTCTCAGCTGCAGGAGGAGGCGAGCAGCACTGTGTTGAATGACATATTAGTTGGCATAATTGCAGGGGGTCCGTGGGGATTTCTGTTTGTTTTATTATGAAAAAAATGATTAAATACATTTAAATGACAAGAATTCAAACACTGTAATTATGTTTCCACATAAACGGCCATTATATGAAACAAAAACTGCTGCTTGAAACTTAAACAGCTGCTTAATTTTAGTTTTCAGTGTGTACTGTATGAGTTATTCTGTCGCTTATATAATTATATATATGATAACGTTGATTTGATTTAGTTGACGTACATTGAAGTTGTCTTTACATCTTGCCCAGAATCCCTGGCCAAGGAGTTTTAACAGAGAGGAGGTTTTATCAACCAAGGGAGACTCTTGGTTGATAAAACCTCCTCTCTGTTTACCATGCGATGACTCATGGTTGTCATGGCGAGAGGCTCTGACAGCAATGCAGCTAATCGAGAGCATCTGACTCCACATGACTGTCCTCCCTTCATCTCTCTCTGTGCCTCCATCAGTCCATCGCTTTTGAGTCTGGCCTCTTTTCTTTCCTTTCGGCCTTGCTATCTTTGTGTTCGCAGACTTTCATTCGTTCTTTCTGCCACACCCTTCTATTGCGCTTCTCCTTTCATCCCTCGTTTTAGCGCCACAACACTCACCAACCTTTAATAAACCTCATAGGTTTTCTTTTCACACCGTATCCCCTCACTACTCCTCTCCTCTTTTCCCCTATCCCCCTCTCAGTCCCTTGCATCTGCCTGTCTTTCTATGGGGGGCCAGCTGTGCACCAGATGTGGCTCACTCTCCCAGCTGTTGGCATCATGATCATCATGAATACAATGGAAAGGATGAAAGTAATCCCTATAAAACATGTGAGAAAGATAAATATGCAAAAATGCAAGAAGGAAGGATAAAAAAAAAAAACAGTACTATTAATTACAGTCTAGTACGGGAATGTTTTATGAGATGTAATTGAAGCCGATCATAAACACTGAGTACTACAGATGCACTGTAAATCCTGAGAGGACTATCTGATGATGCTACAGTGGATAAATATGCTATTAAATGGAGTTAGGTCCCTTTTGAAAACAGACAGATTTGACTGTAAATCCCTATTATGAGATTGGAGGCTTGTTTTCATTAGAAACCCCATAACACAAATGCTAAGAGGTGTGAAGAGTAGAGTAGAGGAGAGGAAGAGGAGGGTCACTGCTGTTTGAAATAATCCAGATATGAACTTTTTTAGAAATTAAAAATGAGGAAAGTGCTTGAAGAAATGTTTCACCTCACAGCTTATGTTTCTCTCTCCCTTTTAAAGTAATACTTTTAAATTTTGGTAAATATGCTCCCCTAATTTATTGAGGAGAGATCAGATATTTGATACCTCTCTCTGTATTTTATAAACATAAATCAGGTTATCTTAGCATTTACACTCCAGGGGGACACAGTTAGTGTGGCCCTTACTTTAAAATATACATAGCAGCCTCACTAATTAACATCTTGTTTGTTGAAGTTATAGAAAGCGAAGTGTAAAACGGACAGACTGGGAACAACGCCCCTTCCCACAGTTTACTGCTCAGCCAGTGGAGCACGTCCAACTAGAGACTGAGCAGGACCTTGCTTCCTGTGGACATCCAGTTATACACTCCGTCCCATTTCTGCACACATTCACCAGTACTCTGATGCTAAACTACTGCTAATTTACTGTTGACCCACGTTACATTTTTCATTCGCTTGATAGTTACACATTAGTTAATTTACCGTTAAATTATGGTTAATCATTTTCACATTTCCATTTTTGCCCTTTGGTCACATACTGTATTACGATTATAATTTTTAAGTGGGTTTTACATTAGTTTTTACATTTTTATTTCTTCCGTCTGCATTTGTCTGTCTGTCTGTTAGTTAGCAGGATTATGCAAAAATGCTGGAAGGATTTCCACATGGGGCGGCTGTGGCTGAGGGGTAGAGCGGTCTTCCTCCAACCTGAAGGTCGGCAGTTCGATCACCAGTCTTCCCCATCTGCATGCCGAAGTGTCCTTGGGCAAGATGCTGAACCCCGAATTGCCCCTCATAGAACAACAAAGTGCTGCTAATAGATGCACTGTATGAATGTGTGTGTGAATGGGTGAATGTAAGTGTACTGTAAAGAGCTTTGAGTGGTCATCAAGACTAGAAAAGTGCTATATAAATACAAAACCATTTACCACATAACTTGGTGGAATGATGCAGTATGAGTCAGGAAAGAGCCCAGTGAGCAGATCTATTTAACATTGTGTGATGTGTTTTTTTTTTTCAACAATTTCATCGATTTCTCAGAGAAAAATACATCACTGTTGGACCTTGGAGGAGAAATGCACTCTCTGAGTACCATTCTAGTTTATTTACTTTGTCTTCCCAAACTGAGTGTTGAGAAATTGTAACAAAGTAATTTTCCTGCAGGGATCACTTCGATTCTGATTCTGATTTGGAGCCAGGCTAGCTGTTCCCCTTCCTCCAGTCTTTGTGATGAGCTAAGCTAATCATCTGTCTCTTCTCCTCTGTTTACATTGAATACTTACACACGTTATACTTCAGAAATGTGTAGCAGCATGATATATATAGGTCTCAAATATTAGTATAAAGACATGCTGTGTGTGTTTTATTTTTGGCTGAAAGTAGCTGGCCAATTTACCCATGATGTTAGATGTGTTTACGACACAGAATTTCCTGTTTTATGGCTCTCATAATCCTTCACAACCCACAAGATCATCTCAGGTTGTTGATTTTGTGAAATAGTATTGGCTTCAAATTCTGTGGGAAAGAAAAATCTGGAATACAAATCAGACTGGTTTTCACACGACAGCTCCGCATTTGCTGGTGCAGATGGATGGGGCCCCGGGCCAAGAGGAAAGACGTGAGGAGCCATCGTAGGTGCTGGGGAGATGGACAGAGCACAGGGAGAGAAAGATGAAATGAGGGCAAGAGGGAGGAGGGAGAGATGTCTTGTTTTGCAGGCTGGTCTGCTGTAAAATGTCACAGCCTCTGTGAAAAAAAGAAAAGCATGCTGGAGATGGAGATTGTTGATAGTGTTAGCATTTAGAGTGGATTGTTCATGTTGTGACCGCCCCCAGGGACTCTGAGGCAAATACTTTGCGAAAAGGGCAATGGAGAGTAACATTTTGACTGACTATAGCTCATTACACAACAACCATGTTGGACTGTAGCTAATGGGCAGCGACTGACCTCCACACCTTTTCTATACCTCTCTTTTCCCTCATCAATTTTGTACATAATCCTTCCTGTCTTTTTTCCAATTTCCTCTCAGTCCTTGCTAACTTTAAAGCTCCTCCTGCTTTCTATCCTTCTCAGTCATCTCCCTTTCCTTCAAAAGATCCATTTCTTCATCCACCTCACTTTCCCCCTCTGTCTGCCTCTGTCGGTCAGAGGAAGTGGCAGTCTCTGCCTGCTGGCTCCCAGAGGAACAGAGCGGCCTTTGTCTGTTTTGAACTGTAGGAAGATGAGTAGTCCGTCCGCCCAGCAAGCCCAGCAAGCCCAGTAGGGATTCAGGATTTGTCTGTGGCAAGCTAACCGACCAGAATGCCTGTAAATCAGATAGCCAATCAAGCCAGGGCCTTCCTGGTCTGTATACAGCTAGCAGTCAGTCAGTCAGGTATTATGTTAGGCTCTCATGACTGTTAGGAAGCATGGATGAGAAAGCATGGTGCACAGGGACCGCAGACCTTGGTTCAACGTTTTCCAAGCATAACCAAAATGTACAGTGACTTTGAAACCCGAACAGCAAATAAACTCCCCCACTCACTTGCGCTCATTTCCAAATGTGAAATTATTAAAGCCCAATTCATCACTTCCTGCAATAAACGCTATGAGAGCTACCAGAGCGGACTGCCAGATGATATAAAATGCAGAGTGTTGCCAATTCAGTGACTTTACAGACTCAACTCCTTCGACAAATCCTCAATAGAAGAGACCAGACTTCTGCATCTTCTTTGTCTGGTGAGAGGTGTGTGAGGCAAGTGTACGTATGGCAGTTGTCATCAGCTGTTTCAGACATTAACTAAAATGTCCAGATGATTGGGACAATTTCAGTTTGCCTTTCTCATATGAAGCATGCAGGAGGACATTTTTTTGGGTCAGACGTGTTCACAGCAACAGGAAAATATCCGGAATGTTCAGGTGAGGGATGGGATGGGATTTGTGTTCTCTCATGCAGCCCCTCCAGAATATGTCAGACTGGACTTTAGTGCATGTCTTGTTCTCTTTAAATCACAGTTGTTGTGTGGTTACTCATAGTTTCACTGAAATAATGAGGCAGTCTGTTTCTGCTTCAGTAAAGATTCCTGGTCACACTCTGAATTGACCCTGATCTCATTACAAGAAAGAAGCACAGAGAACTAATGAAACAACCAGAACAGGTTAGATGCAGCATAGTGTGCATGGTCTGTGCAAGCTCATTTAACCACACTCCTGTCTGCACCAACTTCTTTGCCGAACCACATCACATCCACGCCCTTTTGGAATAGGAAACCAAAAACACATCCAGTAACATTGATTTCTTTATTGTATTTCATAGCTGAAAACTACTTCACATCATTCCACTCGACACGACCCTTCTGATGTAATTTCCGCTGCTTTGACTACAGGCATGATGAAATTGAAGATACAGCTGGGGTTCTTTTTCTTTTTTTCTTACGTTCGACTTTATTGGATGGGGCTCCAGGCACCTCAGGCCTCGACAAGCCTTAACAAGGAGATCAATAGAAAGTTTATAGACTGTCGTCACACAGGCTGTGTCAGCTCACACCTCGGATCACAGAGGAATATTTGGGAGACAGACACCAAGGAGACGCAACCAGCGTGGAAATGATTTGATGTAATGGGAACACTATGGTCTGATTACCGTGGAGCAGCTCCTCATTCATCTCTCGCCCCGTACTACCACTCCGGTCTCTGTGAAGTCGATATGTCAGGGGAGGTGAGCTCGCATTAGCCATTCTCTTTAAGCCTCCCTTCCTTTGACAGCACCCCTCGTCTCTCTGTTTTTAAAGAATGGTGGTAGAGGTGGAGGAGTAAAAAAGGAGGATGACAGAGGCGATAAAGCGCTTGTGAGAGAAGAATAAAAATATATGGCTTGACACCAGTCTCACTCATTCACATCCTGTATCTGGATCGTCTGATTCACCAGATGGCTGCTTGATATACTTGTGAGGGGAACAAGCCCGGGACACACCACACTCTGTGTGTCTGTGTGTCTGTGTGTGTGTGTGTGTCTGTGTGTCTGTGTGTCTGTGTCTGTGTGTGTGTGTGTGTGTGTGTGTGTGTGTGTGTGTGTGTGTGTGTGTGTGTGTGTGTGTGTGTGTGTGTGTGTGTGTGTGTGTGTGTGTGTGTGTGTGTGTGTGTGTGTTTGTGTGTGTTTACATCCTATCTGTCCAGTGTTGCCCACTGTGCTCCACATAGGGAACGTGTTATTGCTCTTGCTTTGCATTCTTGAGAGCCAGAGGAGACTCTCAACCTCTTATAACCCCGTTCTCAGCTGTAGACCATCTTTGAAGCTTTTTTCTCTCTTCCCTCCTCTCTCTTACACACACACACACACACACACACACACACACACACACACACACTTACAAACTCAGCACAGCTTCTTTCCTCACATGGATTTGTTTACATCCTGGCAGCCACCTCCCACAGTACGTGGCTGCGACACAGGCTGTATGGAAGACATACTTCTTGCTGAAGTGCTGCACAGTCAAACTGTATTTGCAGGAGATGATGATTTGGCTATAAAGTGAATGCCCCATTTTGACACAAATGCATTTTGAAAGATTTTTGAGACTGGCTGGTTGTTAGCACAGGGAGGGAAGCCGACTTGGCATACTGGTTTCGTATCCCGTCCTTTCCTTTTCCCTGGAGACATGTTGTGATGGACAGATTCTCAGTCTGCAGAGAAGTTGCATGAGGCCTCGATGCCTGTGAAGTGGAGGGACTGTTTATGCATGCTGTCTATATCTATTTCTATGTAGGTGTATGATGATGGCTGCTGCATCACAACCACACTCCGTCTATGTGGAGTTTGCATGCGCTTCCTGTGTCTGTGTGGGTTTTCTCTGAGAACTCAAGCTTCCTCCCACAGTCCCAAAACATTCAGATTGGGGTTAGGCTCTAAATTCACTGTTGGTCTCAATGTGAGTGTGAATGTTTTGTTTGTCTCTGTATGGTGCTCCTGCGATATGCTGGCAACCTGTCCAGAGTGGACCCCACCTCTCGCTCAGTGTGAGCGGGGATTGGCTCCAGCTCCCCCGATGACCCACAAAGGAGAAGTGGTATGGATGATGGATGGATTATTGTGGCTCCTTCTTTTACAGAATGTGTGTGCTTCTGTATCTTATTTTGTGAACGAGATCAAATAGTCAGATGAGGCTGATGAGTACAAAAACCAATCCTATTCACACATCATGCATGCACGTTCATTTCCCCATTGTGCTGCATTCCGCGTTGCTCTACACTACTTTCCTTTCGCTCCCAATTTTCATCACCAATTCCCCAGTGCACATCTACAGTATTTAAAACTTGCCTAACATGCAAAGAGAATAATCTAATCTAATCTAGTTTGCCTCAGGCCCCAGATTCACAAAGCAAAGTTAGAGAGATTTGGTTCAGTGTGCTGTGAAGGCTACTCCCTCCCCTTATCTGTACACCACTGTATGTGTGTCTCACAAGATATGAAACAGAAATATAATTTTTAAATAAAAAATAAAGCTGAGGCAACAACACAGTGTTGTACTATAAAGTATGTACAAGTCACTTTGTCTCATATTCAGCCTTAAAATCACACTTTTTCTTGAAAGAAATTACTTTTCATAGGTTTCTGCTATAACTGTGTCTGTTTCAGTCACAAGACCAGACAGAAGAAAACATGACAAGATTAAGAAACCATTTAATTTACAGAGTGTAAGACTGAACTTTGATGAGATACAAAATATTTACTTAGCAAAATGTTCCTTCAAGTATACTCTTGATACCATAAGTGCATTTGCAAGTCATAGAGCTTCGCGCGTGTGTCTGTGCATGGCTCTATGTAGGTCTGTGTTATCTAATACAATCTGTCCATATGTAATATTCAAACTGCTAACCCTTGAGGGTAAAGAGACAGAGGAGAGGAGAGCAGAGGAAGAGGAGGGTTTCCCTATATCACCAATAAATATCATCCTGGAACCTGTTTAACTTTAAGAAGGAATCAAACACAGAACAGATTTAATAAACACACACAGAGTTGCAAAGGCTATTTGGCTCAGTTAGTGAGTATCCAGATCCCTCAGTCATGGGTGGATTAATACACAAGTTACAAGTCCTCCTGCCTGCCAGTGACTTAAAGGTCATGGACGGACGCACACACACACACGCACGCACGCACGCACGCACGCACGCACGCACGCACGCACGCACGCACGCACACACACTCACGTTCTCCTTCTTCAAACAATTCAAACTGTATTCTCTTTTGAGTACAACTAACATATCAGAGAATCACTAATATTTTCAAACCATCCTAACATGTGAGTATAGCAGTGTGTAGTGAAGCACAGAGGAACATCTTTGAAGTATTTAGGAGCAAAACCACTGCTTCTCTTCAACAGAGTCCATCTGTTCTGAACTCTGCTGTAACATCGACCAGTCATATTTCACTTGGAGCCAGGTTGGTGTGTGTTGTTGAGGTGGGAAACATTTGGATGCAGTTTGTCCCTGAACCAATCACAAGCCAGTAAGGTATGCTATGGGGCAATGGAGGTAAAAAAAAAAAGGAAAATTGATTCAATATTTAAGTTAAGTAGAGTATTTCTAATTAAAACAGCAATATCAAATTCAGGAGAGACCGACTGTAGCTCCCAAGTGACTCCCCTTAATTCCTTTATGCCCAACTGCCTGAGCTTGGGCTAATTATACTTACTTAATATTATTAGTATTATATTTTCTTTTTCTCTTAATCCACCAGACGTTTGGCCTTTACTCACTCTTTTTCTCCCTCTTTCTCTTTGGCTTTTCTTTTTCAAATATTGTTCTGCTCCGATACAGCAGATTCCACTCGCCAGGCACACGCAACGAAGTGAAAAACAAGAATGGAGCTTGAATCAATTACTTTGTGGATGCATTTATTAGGTGGCGCTCTGGATAATAATAATAATTCATATAAATATAATATTTATATGAATTATGTCTGATCTGTGCTGATCTGCTGTCAGCCTGGATGCAGATCATAATGAAGGGAGGTGTTGAAGCTCCATGAGTCATCCTCTCTTTCCAAGAGGCGTGGATTAAGAAATATGAGATGCACTGTAACAGAATGCTGTTTAGGAGCGCACCATAATTAATGATGCTCTCTCTAAATTGATGTTTGTGCCGTTTAATTAGGTGTAAATGCTTTACTTTTTCTGATAGACACAATGCAAAGCGGAAACATCCCCTGTACTCAGCGATCATCAACATGCTGTATAATAAAAGACTTGCAGAAGCTAATTCAGAGCTATTAACAAAACACATATTCAAAACAGTCTACTATTGATCCATATCCAGCACCTGTGAGGATTATTTAGCTTCCCGTCATTGCTTCAAAATTGTGTGTGTGTGTGTGTGTGTGTGTGTGTGTGTGTGTGTGTGTGTGTGTGTGTGTGTGTGTGTGTGTGTGTGTGTGTGTGTGTGTGTGTGTGTGTGTGTGTGTGTGTGTGTGTGTGTGTGTGTGTGAGTCACAGCCACAGCCTTTGAGTCACACTGATCTACCCAGGGAAGCTGTTTCTGGGTGGGAGATGTCATAGGAGGCTTGTTGGTAGATGTCTGGTTAAGAATATTTCCATATCTCCAGGGCTTTTGTTTGGGGCGTGGTGCTGTGTTTTTTACCACAACTGTCACCATTGCTGTGTTATGGAGCAATCAGAGAGACAACTCTCCTCCTACCGACAGATGGTTGTGTGTGTGGTGTGTCTGCGTGCTCCTGCTGACATTTGGGTGAGGTTTTTTGCTCGTGGGGGAGGGTAAGAGGGGTTTCAGGGAGGAAGAGGAGGTGGAGAAGTGTGGGGAGAGGTCAGCGGAGGCACAGCTGGTAAGACCCCCACTCCAACCAGCTGCTGCCTGAAAAGAGCCTGTCAGCAGCCTGCCGGCCTGCATGTCACTGCCCCGCCCTCTGTCTTGTGCCCCTGCAGCTTCAGCCCAGCTGTTCCAAACTTTCTACTCTCCTCCCCTAACACTCTGCACCCTGACCTCCACAGACAAAAAAGAAAAACCTCGTCCTGCATTTACAAACAAGCATGCATGCTCTTGGGTGCACATACACACCGACACTCATAACCTTGCCCTGTTCAGGCAGGTATCAAGTTAGTTACATCAAAGATGTCCCAGGAGAGATGGTGTAAAGCCTCTGGAGCAAGTAGAGGCCTGAGGCTGGAGTAAATCCACCAGCTGGGTCTTGCCCTCCGCAGTGGACTTGTCTCAGCTGAGGGTTTGGTTGTGGCCATCAAATGACAAACACTGTGGTTTGATATGAAATGCCAGAGCGATGCTGATTGTTTGTCTTGCCCTTAAAACTGCAAATTCGGAATACTGTGCGTCACTGATGACCTTTTCTCTGGAAGCGATTAGTTTCATTTTATCCCGTTGCTGTATGAAAATCAACTCGCCAAGACTTGAAGCAAGATTCAAGAGTGTCTTTGTATCAAAATCAGGTCCATATTTCAGTCTGTTCGTGTAGCTTATTCCGTATAGCTGGGCAATTTTCTTTATTTTATATCTTCCAATAAGGGTAATTCTTTTGTATTATTTTTATGAACCTCCCTCAAAATAAGTTTCTAAATAGGTTCCTACCCTAGTTTCCTGTAGCAAACCTGGTTGTTTCCCTTGGGTGTTATTTCAGTGCTACCCGTCCGTGACCTGCTGCAGTGAGAGCGAACGCTCGGAGCTGAGTGGTGGACAGACGCAAAAATAATTGGATTGGAAGTGTACGATTCCTGTGTTTCTTTTCCTATGAAAGTCCACACTACTCGGAAAACAGAGAAGTTTGGAAACGCTGGTGGACTCGTTTGAGTTTGAAAACTCCGGGCCCTGTGTTTTAGTCTGGACCGGCAGAAAGAGATGTTTGGACACGATGACATAGACTCTGAAGACTCTGAACCGCTTGCTGATTGGATCTTTTCACTCACAGCGTAGCCTTCGCTGATTCGTCAGGTCCTTTTTACATGACTACATGCTACCAGTGTAGCACACAATAATCAATTACAAGTGTCACTGACCCTGTTATCTTTTCTAACAGCGGTTGTGCAGTTATCTTATCTGCACTTTACAATGATTCACTGCTTAGCCTACAGGATACGAGCTATTCAAAACAATTCCTGTGCAAGATATTTCATGTGTGTTCCTATAGACAGGATGTTATGAGTAGTATGGAAGTAGCTGAACATCACAACACAATGCAGAATAAGAGCAGAAAGTGGCCTGCTACACCAAGCGACTCCTAGTGGCTGTTCAAGTCGAGTTCAGAGTCTTTACTCTAACTGCACTGACACACAATAACAACAAAACCCTTCACCGGATTTAATGATGATGGATTTGTGACTTGAAGCAGAGGTTTTATGTCTCTACAAGTTCATCATCAAACTGTTTAGATATTAATGCAATCCTGTAGCTGTCTGGAAGGGAGGCAGTCTGTCTGCAGACATATGGAACGCTTTGATTAACAGTCAGTGCTCGTGTTACTTATACAAATGTGTAGCTGATGGGCTGAAAGATACAAAGGCAAGTAGGCAGGAAGTGAAAAAGTGACTAATAATTTGATGAATTAAAAAGTAAATGATGAGTCTCACCAGATGTACACACCTCAGAGGAAACACTGCTGCTGAATATTTTATTTTTGTTGTTATATGCCCTCCATTAAAAGAAATAAATCTTCCAAGTTCAACTAAACCCAGGGCCACCCATGATGCACCTCAGCATCCCCTGTTGCAGTGGGTGCTGGGGGTGCCACACCCTCGCTCCCTGTCTTCCCCCCGTGCTATTGTTCCCTGGATGATAAGGCCCACGTGCCCCACTATTCAGCATCCTGGTAGGGGGTAGGCGGGCTCTTTGTCTGGCCGCCATTGTCCCAGTCACACGCTTCCATTTGACGGACACACGTGCTGACAAAAGAGAAAGGGAATGGGTTGGGGGGGGGGGGGGGCGAGGAGGGGCCACCACCACTGGCCATTATTCTCGGCGGCGGTGGTGGTGGTGGTGAAAAGACGAGACGCGCTGGCCATCTGTGGTGTGTGTCTGTAATCTGTAGTGACTGGGGGGGGGAACTGCACACGTACACACACAAACATACATGCAAACATACACACACTTCTTGGTTTCTAAAAGAATCCCTCTCTTTTGTCTCGCCACGCTTTTCTAGTGGCATGATGCCTATTGAGGTGTCTTGCCTTGGCTTTTGATGGATGTTTGTTTTGGTGCGGTGCTGAAAGAGAAAGGGGGAGAGAGTGTGTGTGGGTCACAGAGGCCGATATGGCTGAAGTGAACCGACACATGAATGTTGTATATCCTCTCCTCTCGTCTGCGTGTCACAGTGACTTTAGCTGAGAGTCTGTTTTCTAGCAACAGTCCTATAAACATCGTGTCCACTTGTGGTTTATTTACCCGGTTTCCTTCTCTGGCCTCGGATCAGGTTGCGAGTCTTCACCTCTGCTGTGTTTACTCTGCTTCTTCACGATCCCACTCAACTTCCTCTCTCCTGGAGACACACTGATGTTCTGAGAAGTCTAACATGGCCGTGTTTTCTGGAACTCACTGTTGGATGTTTTAACCGAGCTCAAATGCGATATGACCTGTGGATGTCTCCTTTCCTTCTCCCTTCTTTCTTTCCTTTGTTCAAGTCCTTTTCACCCATTCTACTTCCTCGTTATTGTGTGCTCCTTCCCTTCATTCTCTGTTCTCTTCCAGTCCGTATGTGTTTAATTCCTTCCAGTTTCCTTCCGTCTTTGTAGTCTTTCTTCATTCACTGCTCCCTATTTGTTTCCACGACTGCCCTCCTTTCCTTTCCTCTAAATATTTACTGAGTCTGTCTTTTTTTCTTGTCTCTTCTCTTCTTTCACACACACCAGTAAAAGCGATGCATTTGTAGAATACCGCAGGGGCAACGAGGGCATGTCCAATCATGAAGAATGAATCTTGTGCACATTCAAATTTTTTCTATGTTATTAATTTAGAAAATATCATCACAACACCGCTGCAATGGTTTGTGTTGAAGTCCTATTTTGTAAATTATCCAAATTTTCCTAAAATAACTCAGTGAAGTCACCTCATTCATATTTGTTGGAGAGAATCTAGACATAAAGTTCCTCTGGTGTGAGATGTATCCTGATCATAGAGAGTGAGGAGCTTTTATTGTTCAAAAAGGTCCTGAATATCCACACATGGATTATTATTCAATATTCTCTTAAGATTTCAGCTAACAGAGACACCAATACACGCAGCGTGATTCAGCGTCACCACGGTGCATGTCTGCTACTTCCCCTGTGTGTGTTTCTGCGTGACCAGCTTGGGCTTTTAGTTCCGGTCGATAAGGCACGACCATCCCATGAAGGTCATTCAGTCTCGCCTCGCAGCCACAAAATCTCCCAAACCACTGCAAAAGTCGGCCACTGGCGCTGCTCTTGTTGGCGACGATAACAGAGACTGACTTTAATTACTAATTTTTTCTTCCTCATGGGCCTCTGCCGCTCTGTACATGAAAACAATTGTGCCTCAGAGGTATTGTTATTTTGTTTAGTAAGTTTCTGTGTCACCAGATGTTGCTGTAAGGAGAATTGCTGATGTGGGCAAATAGAGGAGGACTGGGCCTCTTTCTTGTGGCCCAGAAAACGCTGCAAGAGTCCCCCTCCGAGGACAGACTTCAGGGCAGGGAGACAGATGGGGGATGTCACAAAGGCAAAGAGATAGATTGACATACAGATGGATAAACAGACTGACAGATAACAGATGCGTAGTATATATAGAGCCAGCATTCAACCGTCTGCTGTGTGTAGGAGGTTGTCAAGTTCAAGATAAGAACAGCAAAATATTGATTCATATCTGGGACAGAAAACAGCTGTACTGTAATTCCCTGTGATGGACTGTATTACCTGTGGTCAACAGACTTTTAAAATATATACATTTAATTTTATAATCCATATATGGAGGCCATTGTTTTAACATTAAGACATCTTCCAAATGTTTCCTGTCCAGGAATGCAGAGAGAGACAGACAAGCAGTCAGTCCGAGTGATGGAGCAGATGTTAAAAGCTTTAAAAGCCTCATTGATTTTAAAGCTCTGGCCTTGTATTTAGTTGCTTTACTAGCATAAACATGCATTATGCATGAATGCATTGTGTTGCCTGTCAACACTTGAAATCTGCTAAAACAATGCAACATTATTTGACATGACATTTACATTAATACAGTGTGATTTGCATTCAGTGCATGCAGAGATGGGTCAGCAAAATGAAGTGAAAAAACTGTGCCTGTCTGGACAGATCTGACATGAGGTCAGAGGTCAGAGGCCACAAAGTGACCTGGATAATGACTCACACACACAAATACACAGCATGAGCACAGGCTGCTGTCAGTGTGATGCGCTCCCTCAATCCAGTAGGGGCGCTGTTACACAGGCAACAAGGCACTATGCCTTGCCTCCTCTCCTCTCCTCTCCTCTCCTCTCCTCTCCTCTCCTCTCCTCCAACACCTCCTATCAGTGTGTTCCCTTTATACATGAAAAAGCAGTAATCCTGTAATTACAGCACATATGGAGCATCAGTAAAGTAAAATACAGGAAGACCCACAGGGAATGAGAGACCAACAACTTTGATTCATTCATTTATTACAATTTCCTTACAAAAATGATATAATAGTAGGCATCATGTTATTTACTTAAAACTCATATATGTCAGTTTTCTTCTGACCTTTCCCTTTTTTACAGTGTAAGTGTTGGTAATTTGGACAGTAATATTAAATGTTCCATTGTTCACCAAACTTTAAATGTAATAATAATAATATAATGTATTGTTATAATTAAATTCTTGATTGCTTCTGACTGTCTTACCACCTGCTCACAAGTATTTTTCTGATACCATCATATGTACAACATATTTACATTGTTGTTTGCCGGCTATAATCTAAAACCTCACAAAAATAATTTTGGGAATTTTTCATCTATTTCTCTCCTTGTTGCTTTTCCTCTATCTTGTTTTCCTGCCCCTCAACAGGAAGACCTCACTGTAATCTGCCTAGAGGGAGGTCTACTTTCACCCACAATGTTGTCACTGTCTCTGTCTCCTCACCCCCATCTGAAGTGTGTGTGTGTGTGTGTGTGTGTGTGTGTGTGTGTGTGTGTGTGTGTGTGTGTGTGTGTGTGTGTGTGTGTGTGTGTGTGTGTGTGTGTGTGTGTGTGTGTGTGTGTGTGTGTGTGTGTGTGTGTGTGTGTGTGTGTGTGTGTGTTCCCTACTTCCTCTGCCTTCTTCTGTCTTTCTTTCTTTCTTTCTATTTTTGTTCTTTTCCAGAGTTGCCCTTTTTTCCTCCAAAATATCTGCCACCCCCCCTTTTCCTTCCCCTCCTCTCTCTCTCTGTCTATCTCTCTCTCTCGGCCCACAAAAAAAGCCCCATACCATCGGTTGCCATGGAATCCGGTTGCCATGCAGCAGTGAGGTTTTCACATTGCCCTGGCATGTATGCGTGTGTACTGTGGTATGACGGAGTTTGGATGCCAAGTTGATTGGGAAGAGGGAGAGAGGATGCAAGGCCTTAAAAAAAAACTAGCTGCTGTCATCTCTTTGGCCCCACACTCCTGACTCATTCATACATGTACACACACACACTCTGTCTGTGTGTGTGTCCAAAGCCACTTGAGGGGACAGTCACACACTCCTCCATCATCTTACAGTTGGTCAATGAGGCTTTGTCTGTAACTACAGGCTTTGTGTGCGTGTGGAGAAAGATAAGTCGGGGATAATGGAGACATATGATGATGGAGAGTCACCGAGAGGAGAAATGGATGACAGGAGGGAGAGAAAGAAGAAAAAACGAGTGGTATTGACCAGAGGCAGAAATCGATGAGCAGCCTGTCAGGAGGAGGCTGGAGGATTTGGCTGCCCTGCCTCACGATTGGACAGCGTGTCCGACTGGGTGCAGTTTTACGGAGTGTGACTGGATAAAAAGAGGGTGTTTGCTGGGTGCTTGTTATAGAGGTGACTGGCTGATCCAAATACATCAGGCTTTCTTATCAGCCAATGATTGGATCACTCGAGTTTGGTTTAGCAGAAGTCAAAGAGGCGTCGTGATAACATGACGATGATCTGGAGCGGCTGAAATCTCCTAACGAAGCACGTAGAGTAAACTCACATAAAGATCAGCCACCTGTTTCTTCAGAGAATACACTCACCTTCATTCTCATAGACTCTTATTGTTGCTTCTTGTGTTCTAATGCCACATTAGCTCATGTTACATTATGTTAAAGATTTCGCTAATCAATATTTTTTATATTATGATGGATTTAATGAGGTGGTAATAAATCAATATTGTATTTAAAGCTTATTGTTCTGCCTCATAGCTGCTAAAAAATAACTTAATGTAGATTTAAGAGGTGGCTGTTCTAATAGACTGACACAGTGCACACACACACGCACACCATTGAGGCTTTTGTTGCATGCCTGTCACATGTGGTATTTTAAAGGAGATGATGTCATCCAGTGGTCGGGTTTTAATTTCCTCCAATAAGCTCTGTCTTTTCCACATTAAAGAAAACAAGAAAACAAGAAAGTGTTGTTTTCTTCTCTTCTATTCTGGTTATTTTTTCGAGGAAGGAATGCTGTATACGTTGCTATGCATAAAATGAAAAAAAGTAAAACACACTGTCTAAAACGGGAAGATTCAGTCACATTCAAACTAAATTTCTACCTTTTTGCGGCTGGAGTTTTGAGCTGGAGTTTTGTCCACAACATTCTAAACTTCAGCTTAAGTTTTCTGGTATATAACCAGTTGCATTCAGTGTTACTTCTTGATAAACATTGTATTTATATTTGAGATTTTTAAAAGTGTATTTTTAAGAAACAAATGCAGTTTTGACATTACAATCCAGAAAATGTCTGCAAACTTAGGCTCCAGACAGGAGATTGCATCAGGAGATAGTCTTGGACTGACGTGTTCACAACAACAGGAACATTCGCAGATCATTCAGGCGCCAGGTGGTGTCTGGGTAGAGCTAGAGGCAGGACATGACGTATAAATTCCACTGCGGTAATGACAAGCTCTTAAATCACACTTTTTATTTTCAAGTATACATATTCATCTGCATCTTCTATACAGCATACAGCATACACATATTCTTCCAGTTTTGTGTCTGCAGAATGTTTCACACGTCCTCAACACACTTTCTTGACATTTTACCAGGAAGCTGGCAGGAAAAATTCAGGAAAATATCTGAAACAACTGACTTGGACATTTGCGTTCTCGTGTACAGCCCCTCCGGATAATTTCAGGAAAATGTCTAGACTTTAGTCCATGTTTGAAATCTTTTACTGGTTTTTATTTTATCTTCGTAATAATACACACATTTAATGCTGTAAGACTTTACTCTTCTCATCTATAAACTTGATTTTACTGGGTCAAATTTATTCAAGGATTCAGTTTAATTTGAGTTCAAATTTTCTTGCCTGATTAGTATATAAATAAGAAGAAATATGACAAAAACAAACAGCAGCTGCTTTGAGGGAATTAAACTTTAACAACTTGGTGCTGAAGGACTCACAGTGACCACACTTCATTCATTTTAGCATCATTACAGTTTCCGCGAGGATACAGGAAGTAGGTTATTGCTTGTTAGTATATGCATGTCTGCGCTCGAGGGCCTGCTGCCTACTGGCCCATACGGAAGATTGCTTATTGGCACATAAACCTAGATTACTGAGTATTTGTAATGTGGTTTTGTGTGTGTGTGTGTGTGTGTGTGTGTGTGTGTGTGCGTGTGTGCTATGTGTGTGTATTACAGAGTGCTGATTAAAATAACAAACTGGCGTGGAGTTACTGAGGCACGGTGGCAGTCAAAGACTTAACATGTTCACAGACACAAACATATTACATGCACATGTAGACAATTACGAACACACTGACAACATGATTGTGTTTCTGTGTGTGTGCTCTAACTGGTGGGAAAGCTCACATGAAACACGTGCCGCAGGGCTTATTTCTTGCGAGCAGGAAGTGTGTCTGCCACAACCTGGCCGGTGAGATCATCATGTTTCATAACTACGCAGCAGCTTTAAATGGCTTATGTTAGCGTCTGCCCATGTACACAGATATACACAGTCAGTCAGATGAAAACGCAAGCAGATGCCTACACACACACACACACACACACACACACACACACACACACACACACACACACACACACACACACACACACACACACACACACACACACACACACGTATTCTGCAGTACAGTACAGCTACTTGGCAGATATGATACACTGCACCCGCCTCTGATTAGTTCAAAACTGTGGCTCCTTTTGTCTTCCTCTGTGGCTTATTTTTAGATCCTTTTCTTTCTCACCCTATTATTCTCTCTCTCCTGGAGGAGTGAAGAAGAAAAGCGGAGGAGGGCGAGTTAATAACGAGCAAGATGCAAAGTCTTTCAAATAAAGAGCAAATGAAAGAGGTGCAGGTAGAAATGATGAAAGCTCATGGTTCTTACCTTTTACCATACTGCAACACAGCTTTGGCCTTGTCACAAAAAGTTTGTTCTTGCAGACCCAGACTAATAGATTAAATGAAACACACATATTGTCCCACGTCAGATGTCAGATTTACAGAACAATTGTCTGGTAGCATTGGGACCACAGTGACGTTTGTGTGTGGGGGTTTATCTGTATTTGTAAATGTCACAGTTGCTGTGCACCTTTTTAACAATTGAAAAGCTCCAAACCATGTGACGATGAGAGTGTGACAGGATCCTAACATGAGGTAATATCTGTCAGCAGTGATGATTTCAGTGGATTTAATGGTCTTCAAATGATGTCACAGCAGACGGGACAAAGACGTGTGTTTGCAGCAACACTATCAGGAAACGATCTAACAACTTAAGCGGGAGGACATTTGTCCTTACAGATTTCTATCTGTCAGACTAGAAAGGGATTTGAGTCTGTGTTCACTGTGGATGAGATCAGATGGTTTCTGGTGCACAGTTCTTTTTATTATCTGTGTAGTGTTATCTAACCATTTGATTGTGGTGCGTACTTATTCACATTGCATTTTGTAATTAATGCAGTTCTGTGAAGTCATGTTTCCACACAGGGACATTTTAAGTACATCAAAATCAGGATGCCAGTCAGCTTTTAATGTCACCTCTGCCAACAAGAGGCGACTGACAACAAGCACAGAGGAAGCTGCTGTTGAACGCTGCCAGTCAGCAACAAATACCCAGAATGCTGTTTCTGTAACAGACACGTGAACAAAGCCAGAGCACAACAAGGACGTTTTTGATCCCTCTGACTCTCATCCATTGTTGATCTCGGGCTCTGGGTTGGAGCGGTAAACAGCTTATGGGGATGAACTTGCATCGTGGAAGGGGCGAGGAATGTGTGAGATAGCGTTAACACACAACACGACACTGAGCTGCAGTACAGGCTCAGCCTCAGTTGTAACCCTCCTGAAACACAGACTACATCCAACTGAGTTTCACGTTTGGCCTGACATCAGGAGGTGTCTCAAAATGCATCCTGTGTGACCAGAGTCCGTTTCTCCACTCACGTTAGATTTTATTGGTGTTGTAACTGAACTGCATTGCTGCTAAACAGGAAGAATACACAGTGGAGCTCAGCCGCATACTGCTAGAGTGTCCCCCAAGTCATTATACATGCAGTTTAGAGGTGGCAAATAAACTGTGACTGTTCACTTCTTTATTAGAGTTAAAGCAATTGAGCTTTCGCACCATCGCCGTTTTTAGAGGAACTCCAGAAAATGTGCTGACAATTGGCTCTGGACTTTCTCAGGAGGTTGCTTTTCACATACAGAAACACCGCAGCAGTAGATTGTCTCAGTCAGATGCGTTCAAAACAAAAGGAGAATGTCAGGAGCAATCTGGCGAGGCCAGGCGTCTGGGTTAGAGCGTGCTGGAGGCAGGACATGACATATAAATTCAACTGCGGAAATCACATGTTTTTGTGTACAGCACATCGACACCAGCGTCAGCTCTTATCACCAAAAGCTCTTGAATTTTGTTTGTCTTCTTCTGTATCTTCTACATCCTCTTTTTCATCATGAGGTATTTACAATCTTTTTGTTCATTTCCGTTTTGCATTTTCCTGCTGGATTCTAAATGGGCTCATTCCACTATGTTGGACATTTGTGTTCTGACATACAGCCCCTGTGGAAAACATCTGGCGATCAATTCATGTCTGAAGGCAGCACATGTAATATCTGTGTTTCAAGTGCATTTATACCTCTACTTTTACCCCTGTGATTACATAACCCCAAATTCACTGGTGCAAAGATGCAATGATGTAGTTTTCAGTCTACTGTGTTGTCTCTAAACCCACTGCCAACAAGCCTTTTTGATTCTGGGTGTTTGAGATAGAGATCCAAGAGTCTGGAGGATTAACTGATGCCAAAGCTCCGCACAGAGGTTTATAGTGTGATGAAGATGAATTTTTGTACTAAAAGATTATTCATTAAATATCCTTTGTGTCGCCTATTGGGTGGTTGACAGTAGAAATATGGCAATCACAAGTAATGTAACAGAAGTGAGTGGATGTGTGTATTTGTTGTGCCAGATACATTTGTTTTTCTGTCCTTCCTCTGCATCCATCTGCTGATCTAGCTTTGACCCAACAGCTAACCTGCCGCTCTCGCTCCACTATGAAAATATTTTGGGCACGGGAATTTCCTAGATTTCTAATTTGCATAGTAAGTGGCCATGCAATGATTTACGATAAAGTACAGTGCAATGCAAGGGCATCGACTGCGACACATCTGATACACAGTTAAAAAGTTGACCTAAACAGTATGTAAATCAGAGCGTGTCCCACAGAGCTCTTGAAAGTGCCGAGCCCTGTGAACAAACTTTTGAAACCACATTTACTGGAATACCTCTACACCCCATATCAGAGTTCAGAGAATTAAATCCCTGAAATGTTTCGATGATATAAGTTTATCCAGCTACGCGAGCAAATGTTTCCCCAGCTAGAAAATCTGGAACCAAAAACATGGCGTACTCATCCGACCAGGTGCTCGTGATGGTCTGTGGGTTTCATCATTTTGCAAAAAGCAGATCTTTATTTATTCATCTTTTGGGAACGCTGCCTGCTGTAGCCTGCCCTTCAGCATCCAGCACTGTGGAGCAGCACTCTCCCTCGTGTCCAGTTGGGAAAACACACTACCAGGATGAGGTCCAGTCCTCCGGTTAAACACGTCCTCCAGCGCTGGCCCCGTTCCCCAGTTCCAGCACGAGCGCCCGTCCCTAGACCGCCGCCCCAGTTCTCGCCCTCTCCCCCAGTGCACTGTTGACCAGTTCGCCCATAGCAGATGGAGAGCGAAGAAAACTGTGTCACCACCCGCCATGACTCGCTTAATCACCCCTCTTTTCTCTCTGTTACTCTCTCCCTTTCTATCCTCCCACTCTCTTCTTTCCCCACTCCCAGGATTTGGAGCATCAAACATTGATTTGACTTTATTTTTAGCGCAGCTGTGAGTGTATGTGGGTGTGCGTACAGTACTTGTGTGTATGTGTACACCAGACACTCATCCAGACTGGGTTGTGGGCAGTTTGATTGTGTTTAGGTGCATCCCTTTTTGCATGAGTGGGTATTTGCAAATGTGTCCAGGCTCCTTTTTCCAAGTTAATCCTTTAAGAAGAGGTGTGGTTCTCTCTCTCTCTCTCTCTCTCTCGCTCTCTCTCCCTCTCTCTCTCTCCCTCTCTCTCTCTCTCTCTCTTGAGCGCGCTCTGTGTTCCCTCTCCTCTCTGTCCCTCGTTCTCAAATGCAATTTCATCACACGCTTCCTCGCTCCTCTCATCTCCCCCTCGCATCTTTTTCTCGTTCTGTTGCTATTGCTGTGGCGGCTGGTCTGGGGGAGTTCTTGCTCTCAGCTTGTTGTCATCTCCTCTCGTCTGCTGTCGTTTCGGCGTGAGATGAGTTCTTGTGGCGAGATGGAGGAGGCCATCGAGCTTAGGTGAGTCAAACAGGTGTGAACTTTGTGTGTGTGCCTGTTTAGGAACTGGCAGATGACATCCAACATATGAAGGCGTATTCACTTTGAGGGTATTTCTGCTTATACACCTATTCACAGTGTCTTCTGGTATTTGTGAGTGTGCGATCGTGCACCTGGATGCGTTTGAGTGACAAACTGGGTCGATTGTTACCGTGGCAGTCAGCAACATGGGCTATTCTTTCTTAGCCTCACCTCATTTTCTGTCCATCAAGTTGACCCTGTATCAACGAGGCAGAAGTCTGCAAGCATGACAGAGGTCCACAGGAGATCTGTCGTCTTTGTGATAGTGAGAACAGTGGTTTGTTATTGTTGTTGCTGCTGTTGCTGTCGGTTATTGGCACCTACAGTGATATTTTCAGTCACTGCCAAAGTGATAATAGGTCCCGTCTAGCCTGTATCCACAGGGCTCATAGCGGCTAATAGCCTTAGCAGATGCATTAGCCCCCACGCCCATATGGAAGAGATTAAACCTGCTAAATTGATTCCTGCAAAGCGTTCGTTTCTGCACATGTTTTTGTGAGCATGTATCAATATGACAGTGCTTGTGTGTGTGTTTGTGTCTGTGTGTGTGTGTGTGTGAACACCTGCCATACACCCTTTTTTAACAGTGTGTTTTCAAGCATTGTCAGGCTGAAGGGAGGGACGGCTTCGCTTAAATTCCCTCACGAGTTTCCAACACTTCCTCTCTTTTTTTGACTTTCTCCCTCTCGCTCTCTCTGCCGTCATGATTAGATAACTGAGAAGTACAGCTCTCATGTGTTTTGGAAAATAGAAACAGAACAAGGTGATGAGCGAGAATACTGAGTACTTGTAATAGGCGAAATGAGGACAAATTAAGAATGGTGAGATGAGGCTTAACAGGAGGGAGTAGATAAGAGGAGGGCTGTGAAATTGAAAATTAAGTTGGCAAAGGGTGAAAATGAGAAGAGAGTGTGTGTGGGCGAAGACTTAAGGACAAATAGATTAACCATGAAAGAAAAAAGTTGACAGAAGAGAGAGTTTGAAAGAGGATGGAGACATGAGGTTGAGAAACGGTGGATGTGAAAAATGTGAATGTTTCAACAACGCAACTTCTCAAAAAGTAGATCCAAGGTTAAATCCTGATTCCTTTTCACTGTGAGGGATCAGAGTTTCTGAATACTGGCTGCAGAGACACACCTGCGTCACCTCTTCTTGGTGACTAGGGTCTGATGTAAAATCTGCACAATTGAAACTCATGGGTGGGGTTGACAACACATTAAGAAATTACAGCATTACAAAGTCATGTAAAGCTTTTTCTTTTTGACTTTGTCTCTCGAAGTTTATTCAGTTCTGTTCATGTGTAATTATGCCTTATTGATGTGATTGTGTTTTAAAGCAATGCTGGTAAAAATAAATAGTAGATATGGAGCATTGTGTGCCACACACCTTGCTGTCACACCAGTAATGCATAGAGTTTCTTTCTGATCGTCACTTAAATGCGTGCTCTTTCATTTCCAGAGCCTTATTTCTAAGTTTCATGTTCACATTTTGTAATGCTCCCATCAAAACTTTGGCCCTCTCAAGTTCTGTTGATCCCTTTTTGCAGAAGTTTCGTAAGCCTGAGCGTGAGGAGAAGGACTCAAACCGGAGAAGCGGCTCAACTGTGCAGTAAAAGCATTTCTAAGAGCAGTTTTGAGTAGGAGCAGAGAAAACTTGCATGCACGCAGGGATCTACAGTATTTAGGAGAGAGGGCGGGGTTGGGAGAGGAAGCGATACAAAATCTGAACGTGAAATGAAGAAATAATGCTCTTGAAATGAAAGATCATGTTCTTGATAGGAGAGATAGGGAAAGAGAACTCCACAGTAATGTAGCACAGATGATGAGCTGGCCTGTGGCCTTGGTCTGGACTGACAGGAGGGAATACAAAGTGGGAACACAGAATGACAATATGATACAGGAGCATATTGACAATACTGCTCCACTTCATGCCTGGCTGCACTGCACACACACATACACACACACACACACACACACACTTTTCCTGTCACAGTTACAGGCACACTCTGTCATGCAGGCACGTCCATGCTCTGATGATGGAGGCAAACACAAGATTGCTAACTCACAGAGAGCTGGTGTGGTCTGTACCCTCTTCGCCTGCTGTTCCAAGGGCACAGGGGGATTTGGATATTGTTATGTTAATCTGTCTCTCTTTTGTGTCTTGGATCCCATTCACACACATGCACGCATCACACACACACGCACGCACACACACACATACACACAATGTGCACACAATATGCACAAATACACGCATGCATCATGATGCAGGATGCACACACGTTTGCTTACAAAAGGAAGGAAGTCACTGCAGACACACACACACACACACACACACACACACACACACACACACACACACACACACACACACACACACACAGAGAGAGACACACAAACTCTGACGCAGACAATCTTCTTCAGGCTTAACTTGTGTGGGTGGGAACTGAAACCATTGCAGGAGGGCCAGTGACACAGGACCCTGATAAGCCTGGAAGAAGAGGATAAAAAGTGTGGGAGCTGTGTGTGTTTTCTGCTGTTGAGTTGACAGTGCATTTTTTACACACATGTTTTGGTAGCCTGAAACTCATTCAGCCCCCTGACCACTAGCATTGATCATTCCTTTACTTCTCCCCATGTTTTATCATAGCTGAGAATTTGATTTTATTATTTTCTTTTCAGTGGAGATAAGGACATATATTGACTTTAGCTGATCTCACAGTCATTTGTAGGGTTCACAGTATGAATGCATGTTGTGTATGGTCCCATTTGCCTGTTCGCTCATGTCTGCTTGCATGTTGGAGAGTGATAATGTGAATAAGTGCCAGTAAATCTCATTTAGCTGCAGTCAAACCATGACCGGACTGGCTCTGGAAACCAGTGCTGCTTCCTGGATCCCTCCATCTTTATTGTGATGACATTTCGTGCTATTCCAAGCACATCTCTCAAAGTTTCTTGTCATAACCCTCATTATTTGTTATGAACAATATATTTTAAACTTGCTTCAGAATGGACTTCTCTGGGAAAAGAAAGTAGAATTTACTAAACTCTAAAAAACTAAATGTAAGTTTAAATAATGGCTTGTTTACAACTTGTCTACTTGTCTGACTACTTCTGCTTCTCGTCCTGTCAAACACTACGTTCACACTGCAAGTCTCGGTGCTCAATTCAGCTTTATGGCTCAAATCCAATTTTTTGGGGTTTGGCCAACAAACCAACTGAACTGATCCGCATGCACAAAGGAACAACACATCATACCATGCACACGCAGCACCCTGAACAACATTGAGGCCAATGAAGTCAGCCCATACGGTTTCATGAATAAGTTGTTGAGCAGTCAGAGACCGGCTCATGGCTCACGTTATAAGCAGCTCAGAGGCAGCAAGTTCACTGACCAATCTTGTTCTCACTAATATCGTGGCTGCCAGCGGAAGTAGTTCTGCTCCCTGGAGTTTCAGGCTCCTGTTCGCCAGCATTGATTGACAGCTCAGTTTATCACAAGGTCAAGGTCGTTGTAAAATGGACAGATGTGTCGACCACGACTGCTTCGTTGGTTCGTCTTGAGCTTCTTTGGACTTCAGATTCTTAATTTTCCTCTGACATTGCAGTCACATTCTTCTGTGGCCCTGTTGAGCCATTTCTTTCATGATGTTTTCTAACTAATTGGTTGTTATCTGAGATCTCAAGTCTGGAGAAGTTTCACCGCAAATACTTCATAATGTCTAACACCTAACACCTCTGTCCTGCCACTAACAGCCTCTGTCAGTGTCTGCTGTCTTCCATGTTTGTACGAGCGAGTGACTGTGCAGAATTGTTACTAAAATGTCGCTGTAGAGTGATGTTAAGGTC
The DNA here is from genome assembly GCF_009819705.1 of Hippoglossus hippoglossus. Classification (NCBI taxonomy): domain Eukaryota; kingdom Metazoa; phylum Chordata; class Actinopteri; order Pleuronectiformes; family Pleuronectidae; genus Hippoglossus; species Hippoglossus hippoglossus. The sequence goes on along the minus strand of NC_047163.1, from coordinate 25,045,902 downwards.
GCTTGCATCAGATTTAAACTGCATATGAAAGTGTCACAAATTCTTGTTTGAAAAGTTCAGACTGACTTGTCATAAAAAAAAACAGACCTGAGTCAGATATGAGCAAACAAATCTGATTTGGGGCGACTCAAGCCTGCAGTAACCGAAGTGCTTGTATTGTTTTTATTTTTACTTGAATTTAAAGATATTATGTTCTGCATCTTTCCCATAACATGCAGAATTAAATCAGGGTGCCTGCAGCAGAGCGCTGCACGGGTCCATGTTTGCAAACGACGCATCCTGCAAAGCTCTGTTCGGGATCCAAACCGCAATTATCTCCAAGTCAAATCTAGAGACATTAACATATGACCCGACCCGACCCGTCGCCTGCGATCAAACGCACATGCAACATACAAAGTCCCTCACATCAAATGGGTAATGGCCTCCTTGTGCTCCTGTTTTGGTGCTTGAGTTGGGAAAAGTGTCTGTGAACTGTCGCAGCTCCTGCAGCTGTCAGTGTGTTTCCTCAGCGATAAAGTGCGTGACTATCAACAGCTAATACATTGTGGCACATTTCACAAGCCACTGAAAACATCTCTTTGTGATCCATTTTGATGTACTGGCTAGTTCTCTGTCAGTCGTGAAACTTATCTGACTGGAAGTGAAGGAGTCAAAGGTGATTAAAAAAAGCAAGAAAAAAGTCCTTATGGCTTACTCGGCTTCATATAAACTGATTTAGTTATTTTTGCACGATCATTTTAATTTCTGATACTTTAGTTCTGACCCGCTGCCCGCCTCTGCTTGATTAATTTGTATCCGAATTTATAGCAATATATTTTTACCCGTTACACAACCTTTTCAAAGGTTACCATTGAGTTCTAGCCAGCCTGTTAGCAAGTTTATGAATATGGGTAAATGCAAGTTTAATGAATAGTGGCTTGAGAATGACGAGTACTTATGGTGGTTAAAGTCAGTGCCTGGAAGTACTTAAAATTTATTTCAAATTTTGCTCAGACACATTATGTAAGATGTTGACCACCAGCTTACACACACACACACACACACACACACACACACACACACACACACACACACACACACACACACACACACGACTCTAATTATATTAGGGCAGCTTTCTGTGATGCTTCACTCTTCCCAGAAACCAGCCTGAAAGATCATATTGTGTTGTTGTATATGTTAGGCGGACGATTTACTCTGATGCTTACACCTTTGCAGAAATCTCAAAAGTTTATATGGTTATAATTTTTGAGCTGAGAGAAGGCCAGAGGTTTTAACGGGTTAAACATGTTAACACTGTGACACACACGAACACACACTCTTTAAATCCATCTAGCTCATGTTTCTCAGAAACTGATGAGAACCCACCTAGTTCATAGACTGTGGTAATAAATGTCACATAACCAATATGATCTGCACATCAGAGTAAATGGCAGGAGAAGGAACTGCCTGAAAATTGTATCAGTCTGTTACAGGAACTGGTTCAATTGTTATTTTCTTTCCACATTGCTCTTTGTTTTTTTAATAAAGAAATAACTGGAAAATTGACATTAATGTAAAAGAAGATCATGCTTATTATCATTGTATGGGTCCACTGTGTATTTGTTAGAGTCCTTGCAGCTTTCTTGCTGAGTCACATGAACATGAAGATTTTTTGTGCTGCTTGATGCAGGGTACTGAATAATTTGTTGACAACAGAGTCAGGCAAGTGAGTGTATCTCTAGACAAGCTTTGCTTTTTCTGTTATTAAATTCAGAAAATATTAACACTACAGGAAACAACCCGGGGGAATCTGGTTGCAAGTAAACTGAACTGACTCCATAAATATTATATATTACAGTACATGGAAAATCATTCAAGGACATCCCACCAGTCTATATTATATGATGTTATGAGTCATATTGAACAGTACTGCAGTCTGAGGAGCACTGCATAAAAAAACACTATGGATTGTGGATCGTTCCTGAATTCCAATGACTGAGAGATAAATGAACCCACCGACCCCTTTCTTTGGAGTGGCCCTGGCACTGCGAAGTGTGTGTGTGTGTGTGTGTGTGTGTGTGTGTGTGTGTGTGTGTGTGTGTGTGTGTGTGTGTGTGTGTGTGTGTGTGTGTGTGTGTGTGTGTGTGTGTGTGTGTGTGTGTGTGTGTGTGTGTGTGTGTGTGTGTGTGTGTGTGTAGCACCGTAGTGGGTGCCAAGCTGATGGTTAAACACATGGTTCTGCTTCACCTGCCACCATCCATCAGTCTGTAAACTGTCACTCACAGACCTAATCTTGGCAGAAAGAGATATTACTGATACACTGATGCAATATGGCCTATTTTGCCTCCTCACTGCATCACAAGCCTCCTACACACTGTTCTGTATACAACACTCCCCTGATCTGTATGTGCTGCTTCTCAGGGTTTCTTTATATTTATATTTATATTTGTTCACTGTAGCTGCTGGACCCAAGGGGCGTTTACGTTTCATATGGGTGCATATTAGACAGCATGGGTACAGACTGTATACGACTATTTTTACCTCCGACAAGGAGGTTATGTTTTAACCCCTGTCCATTTGTTTGTTGGTTGGTTGGTTTCGTATGTTTGTAGGGTTAGGTTAAAAAAACTGAATGTATTTCCACGAAACTTGGTATGGATGTTGTTTGATTCTTGAAAGAGCCCAGTAAATTCCGGTGCGGATCTGCATCAGGAGGAGGATCTAGGAATTTTTTGCTAGATAGAGTGTTTTTCTACATTTTCACTGTTTTCACTTGATGAAAAGGATTTATATCTATGAGTGTGTGAGATTTGGTGCAGCTTGAATCAATCTAAGGGAACTTTTGGGCCTTGATGGAGGTGACCTCGACTGAGCGTCATTCTAGTTGCAGCTGCAATGTTTCCTGCAATAAGTTATTGATATAGTGATTCAATATTTGTGTAATTGTGTTGTTTTGCAGCCATTAAATTGATGTGGAAAATGTCTGCCCATCAGCTGACTTGGTTGTCTGGCTTTTGTGTCTGGACACAACTCCCTGTGCGTCTCTGGATTGAATTAGGAAGTTAAGTCTAAGTATAATATCAATTTTCCTGTGGGTTCAGCACAAATATTGTATTGTAGATGAAGATGTGTCTGACAGGTTGGTCTGCTAACTGGACAGAGGGAGACAGTGTGGGGATCCATCTCAGGCATTATTCCATCCAAGCTTCTTACAGCCCCCCCAGACGGTACCTATAGAATTAGACATGTAAGAGGTATGCCCCAAACTTAGTAAGAAGGGATGAGGGAGGGAAAAGAGGATGAATGGATTTGGGTAGGGATGAGCAGAGGGGTGGATGAGATAGAGAGGTTAATGGATGAGGGGACAGGAAAGGATGAATCAAGAAATCTGAGACTAACAGCATGGGTTGACTGGGTATATGTAGGCTTGACAGTTGATTAGAGATGTCGTTGAGGCGCCTCCCTGCACCCGGACCTAACTGACAACCTCTGTACTGAGGGGCAGGTCCAAGTCATGTCTGAAGTCATTACAAGTCTTTAATCCTGTTGGGCCAGGTCATCAAGTCACTCAAGTTTTTTATTCAAGTCAACATGCAGGTCTGTTGCATCTGTGAATGTTAAAGTCTGTCCTAGGTCAAAAGTGTGTGTAGTATATTGGTTGAAGTCTGGTGATGTAACTTCTTTCTAACACCACACCCTCTATCGACACTGACTTAAGTGACATCACTTGAAGACTTATCAGATTTTACACAGCTTCCTCTGGAGCCGCTAAAGGCTTTATACTAATATTTTCACATAAACATCCCCAGGACCTGAAACGTGATGATTAAGTTTGACTTAAGTCCAAGTCTCAAGTTTATGGCTCCAAAACACCTGCCAATAAGAAAGCAAACAGGGCTTCCCTCCCCAAATAAGTGTTTCTTTAATATATTGCAGATGAGGTGAAATGTGTATTTGTGTCACAGTATCTGAAAATATGTGCATAGAAATGATGGTGTGTGTGTGTGTGTTTGTGTGTGTGTGTGTGTGTTTGTGTTAGTGTGTCCAGTATATTTGTGCCTACGTCTTTTAGTCCAGTTCAAACCCTATATAGAGCCATATCTCCTGGAGGGAAGACTGACCAAGCACCAAGCACGCTCTCTCTCTCTGGCTGTCTGTCTGACCCTCTCTCAGACTCATGCACACACTCATTCATACACACTCCTGCACCGCCTCATAAACCACTGCAATGTATACGGCCATCCTGTCCTGGGTCAGCCTTCAGTCCAAACACAAGTGCCCTGGGTTTTTTTTATCTCACAAACGCACGCACGCATGCACGCACGCACGCACGCACGCACGCACGCACGCACGCACACACACACACACACCAACTGTCGCTCTCTCTGTGTGTGTGAGAGGAGGAGAGAAACAGAGTTTTGAGGATAGCAATGATGTCAGCATCACTATTCGGGTCACTCAGTGTCAGTTAAAGTCTGCAGGGCCCAGAAACTGGGTCACCTTTCAGTGTGTGTGTGTGTGTCTGTGTGTCTGTGTGTCTGTGTGTGTGTGTGTCACCGTAATGTTCCTGCATGTATTGTGTTTCTGATTCAACTCTATCAACTGGACAGTTCATTGGCTAATATAAGCTTGGAGATGAGTCACCATTGGAGTGACATTCAATGGTGAGTCATACCATGAATGGATGTGAGCCTTCGTCTGTGTGTGTGTGTGTTTGAGCACACATATCTTTGTCTGTAATGTGATTAAAAGAGATGAAGTACTAACATTGCCTAATCAAAACAGAGGACCTGAGACCAACTGAACTAGGTAGATAAAAATCACCCTAAATATAAATATAAACTCTCTTGTCAACACAGGTGACTGTCCAACATAAGATATAAAACTTCTCTACAAACACCTCATAAAGAAAAACATGGGGCTGATCTCTGGTTCAGCTTAAAATTTTAACTTTTGTTTTGGACCAAGTTTTGGATAATCATCCAACATTTACTACTGATTTACAGTTTTGTTTTAAGCCATGAATGAGAAAAAACTTTGGGTTTTTGAAAACCCATGTAACTGGTGTTAACAATGCATTTAATTATTTTCATTTTCTAATGAAATTTAAGGCCTGATCATTGATCTATAAAGGTTTATTAAACAATATTAAATGATATACTTACTATTAATAGAACTATTGGTTTTAGTCCATAGACCATTCGAGAAGAGTAGTGTATTACAGTCCTGATGTGACACATAAAACCAAAAATTGAGACATAGGTATTGCTTTTCTAAGTAATCTCCAAACCTGCAAACTAAAACACAACAAGATGCTCTGGAATCTTGGTGTTTTTCAAGTTGACATCTTATATGTGTATGTTATGTACGTCTAGAGCAACTGACTTGGACATTTGTATTGTCAAGCACAGCCCCTCCGTAAAATGTCAGGAAAATGTGCGTCTTCTCATCAACAGTTTATGATGAGCTTGTCAGCAAACAATTACCCAATTACACACCAAGCAGATACAGAGTAGTATTCATGTGTTTCCGGCCACCTGATGTTTGGAAGTCCAGTATTCACTCTGCTTTTTATTCTTTCATTCCCAACAGGTCAATAAATACCTGGTTCTTCAGCTGCTGAATGCTCTGATATATTTAGCAGTCTCGCTTCAGTTTGCTGTTGCTGGTTTATCAGAGCTTTCACTGCAATAAAATCTCTCTATGTCCAAAATGGATGAATAAGAAGTCATTGGTGTTTGCTGCAAAGTTTGCTCATCAGAATCCTCGAAGACATTATTTGACCCGAATCAACTGAATCTCCATAAATCATATCATTAATCTCATGGTCATATACAGGACTTTGAAATGACATGAGCCTCTCAGTTGTTCGGCCAATAAGACACAACTGGAATTCAGCTGAACTGAAAGGGAGGGGAGAGAGTCCGGCACATTGTGTCCACAGAAAGTGGTCAGCTCAGTGATGACTAAGCCACGACAATCCCTTGCTGCAACACACACACACACACCCCTCCTTGTCTCTCCGGAACATCACAGATATATGGCTTACCGTAATACAAGGTGCCAATGACTCATTGTGTGTGTGTGTGTGTGTGTGTGTGTGTGTGTGTGTGTGTGTGTGTGTGTGTGTGTGTGTGTGTGTGTGTGTGTGTGTGTGTGTGTGTGTGTGTGTGTGTGTGTGTGTGTGTGTGTGTGTGTGTGTGTGTGTGTGTGTGTGTGTGTGTGTGGTCTAGGTTTTATGAAAGTTGTTGGGGCCTAAAACTGACACATTCACATTATGGGGTTAGGTTAAGTTCAGGTTAATGTCCTTAAACTTACCCTATAAATAGGCAAGTAGTAGTTATGGATAAAGCTGTGGTCATGGAGACACAACATTGTGTATTTATGTCTGTGTGTATGTGACAACATCATCACTTCTCTGCTCCTCCTCTGTCTCCCCCTCCTTGTGCGAGGTGTGTTTCCGAGCATCTGGATGAGAAGTAGTGTGAGGGAGGAGCTGTGGCCCGTTTTGCCAAAAATCTCTGAGCCGCTGCGATGAACACAGAACATCTGGATCAGGGAGGAACACTGTGTGAGTGTGTGAGCGTGTGTGAAAGGGAGGGAGAGTGCCAAACATATCAATCAGACTCACATCTGGCCCAGCACAAAACACAGCTGGACACACATGAGTTCATGCAGACTCAACACGGAGAATACAAAGTGAATACATACTTTTAATACAAGCTGATATTAATGACATCTACACGCACATTGTTGATCACAAACGCCACAATCTAGTAACAACTAAAACTCCAACATAACAAGCTGAAGCAAAAATATTCACAACTTTCCCCATATTTTAATAGTCTACATATGTAGGTGAACTTGTCATGCTAAATTCATCCCTTTAAAACTTTTTTTTGCATCCGTCGCTGCATCTTTCGGACAAAGCGAGGGGAGACGTGGTGTCTAAACTCACGCGAAGAAGAAGAATAGGGGGCGGGGACCGGGAGAGGAAGCAGCGATGAAGGGAGGTCAGCTTGGGTGAACAACGACATAACATCGTGTGATCGTAAGTCGTCGTCACTGCCATCTCCTCTGTAAAGGATGGCTGCTGAGACTCGAACACTCGATGGGGAACTACTATGTGTTTTTTGGCACCGGGCCTCATGTTTGTGTAGTCTACGCTGAAGTGCTTATGAGTTTTGCGTGGGTTTATGATGAGAGTGGGATTTCATTTGTGCCATTGATTTATAGATTTATTTTTATGTTTTGCCCGCCTGCCAAACCTCCCCCTCTCTCTGTTTTTATTCCTCTCGTCCTTTTTTCTTTCTTCACGCAGATGGTTCTTATTGTACGAGGTGAAGTCACAGCTATGCAAGGGCTTTGCATGTTGCATGCTGGGTAAATGTCTCCACCCTAGTGTGTCTCTACACAGACTCCATCAAAGAGCATTTACTATCAGATTTCAGTTGGTTTCACCCTTTGCCGCCCAGCGAGGGGACTATCAACTTGTTTTTTCAAAGGTCATATTTTTGTGTCCTGTCACTGTGGCACATGTGGATTTTGTGTCGTCTGTGTTTCTGAGCAACGACTCATTATTGTGAGAGCCACGACTCACAACAACAAGTGCAGAAACACATTGGTACTTATAAACTAATAAATTGGGGTAGATATCTGTACATATTTAAAAGCATTTATTTAATTTAAGGATTATTTCTTTTAGAAGAGACTTTTAGAGAAACAAATAAAAATGATTACATTAGAATAAAATATTAGAATACAATATAATTATTATTATTGTGAACAGAGGAATAGACTTCAAATTTAGAAATCTAATCTATAGAAATAGATTGAAATATTATTATTATTATTATTGTATACAGAGAAATAGACTTTGGCGCTCAGACTCCAGAGGGAAATCGAACACCATGGATGCACAAGTAAATCCCCCCCCCCCTCAGTCTGGACACTGGAGCATAAAGACGGGGCATCTCATGTTGGCTTCTGATGAGACAGTAGAAGGGGGATGACATTTTAAACTTTGACAGCCTGCAGGTGATTGACTCAAGGCGAGCTTGTTAGGTTGTAATTGGATGAAAAGACAATGAGCTGGTGGAGCTTAGAGATAGCAGGAACTGTGCATGTGACTTAGGAGGCGTGTGCAAGAAGACTGAACTTTGGCTTATAGCTTTATTACAACATTTGTGGGAAACACAGTGAGAACCTCCTCCAGCACCAGCATCTCTGTAACCTTATAGTTATAGTTTCATGTTTACCAAACATCAATTTTTAGCTCTAAGATACAAGGTTTATATTTATGCTGGCGCATGATCATGCATTACTATCCTTATATTCACTTTAGAGATAATGTAAACCTACTGTTAGAGCTGGGTTGTTGGTCCGTCTCAACTTCTTTGTCTGTTTTCCTACTTTGCATCAAACCAACCAGCCTCCTGACTCACGATTACGTGGAATTCATACGAATTATAGTGCATTACTTTTAGTAGTGTTTCCTACGAAATCTGGATGAGAACAGCCTGAACCATTCAACCCTTTCATTTTTTCTACACATATTCCAGATGTATTGTGAGTCATCTACTCTCACGAATCTTACATTGTTTGGGAACTTTGAAATTGCCACTCAGATGAGCAGGAAGTGGATTTTCATTCTGTGTATACTGGTATGTTCATGTGCCTGTCTCCCACATGTTTCAAATTTCCCAAGAGTATGAAGTATGTAAAGGGGTAACTTGATGGGTTGTGACACTCATTTTTATCACCTCATCTCTTAATTCCCTCACTTCTGCCAGTTATTTTTCTCTTGATCCGATACTATTAGTTCATTAGTCTCTTTCCCCTTGTGGCCTGGTATCTGATGCCAGATACCAGGCAGATATCCTCCTCCTCTTCCTCCTCTACTGCTGTCCCAAACCATATGAGGGCAGTTACTGGGCATCGTGTATTCCCCATCCAGTCCCCCTGTCCCCCATCCTGCTGCCATAACTCCCCCTTCTGCCTCCCTTGTGGGGTATTATGCACCGCACGCACGCACGCACGCACGCACGCACGCACGCACGCACGCACGCACGCACGCACGCACGCACGCACGCACTCACATTCACACCTGCTACAGTAGTGCTGGTGCCAACCAGGTGCCAGTTATTTGGAGATTTGCCCAGAAATGACTGGCACACGCCTCGACATGTGTGCAAACCTTACTGCAGATGGGGCTTGTATGTATTTGTGTGTGTGTGTGCATGCCTCACATGCCAGCAGAATGACTGAGCCACTTTAGCTGTTTGATTTAAATGCTCTGCATTACACACACATCTGAGCGGTGTGCATGGTGTGTGTGTGTGCACATGCTTCCAGCAAACCAGCCTTTGGCCTTACCAGTAACAGCAATGATTATGAGAAGTGATGTGTCTGTATATATATATATATATATATATAATTGCATTTAAACCCAGACCTGTGTGTAGAACAGCAAAGCGGAAAGTTCCTCTCTTCAGGATACAGCACTCAGCCATACAGATGGACATTACTTGTCTCCAGTGTAATATTTATGTACTTTCACACCCTGTTGTAGCCAGGATGCCAATAATTGGAGCAACCAGATGGTAAGACCAGTTTTTACTCAGATTACCCATTAAGACATATGGAAGAGCACAGGCAGTGAGGGAACATTTTACACACAGTCTTTCATTTCTTAATATTTTGCATTGATGCTGTATTTAAAAGAAGTCAGATTTCCTCTGTGTGCTCTGCGGTTGGTTTTAATATCATACTTCTCTTATCAGATCAACTAATGACAATTTAAATGTGTTTAAAAAATACATGTATAGAGAGCGAGTGGACCACAGTGATTGGAGTCTTAGACACGAGTCAGAGGGACCTTAAAGTCAGAGTGGAGGGTTTGAAGTGGGTACTAGAGCAGCAGGTTGTGCAGTTAACTCCGTCTTGATAAGCGGAGAGGAGCCACGGGAGGAGAGCTGTTTTTATCTCCACGTCTTCTTTTGAGGGAGGATCATGGAGGAATGAAAATAGTAATTATCATTTTTAAGCAGGTCATGTTTTGATGGCATCGTGTTTCATTATGCTTGAAAATTAGCATCGCTAAACAGGCCAGAGGGCTGAATGGTCTAATTAAGCAGCAGAGAGGACTGGAGTGTGTTCAGAGAAGGATTGGTGTGTGTGCATGTGTTTGTGTTTGTGTGTGTATGTGTGTGGGTGTCTGTGTGTATGTGTGTGTGCGTTGATCAGTTTTCGCTCAGCAGTCTTGATGTTTCTTGGAGAGATGAAAGCATCCTGCTCGATGTGTTCATCAGCGTTCACGTTGTACCTGTGTGATGTGCACTGTAGCGGATTGTCTGTATGGAGAATCAATAGAGCATCCTGGCGGGAAGTGTTTATGACTCTCTGACTGCCTTGTTAGTGCATAACGAGCTGGAATTGGTCAATGAAATCAATCCCAATTCACTCATAATCATCATGTATGAAACACACGACCACAGTTCCAAGCTCTCAGCTGGCGTTCTTTTAATTTATAGCTCAGCTCTGCTTTATTACATTATTTAATTAGCTTTTATGAGTCTCACTGTCATGTTCAGAGTAAATTTATGCATTTTCAATTGTTGTTTTAGTTTTTTGCCTTGGTCGTTATATGACAGAGAATTATTTGATTGTGATTACCTATTTCATCCTATTGAGCCTTTGTTTTTTTTTTGTGTGCCCCCGCAGTACCAGGGAGCACGTGACCCCGGAGATGAACAAGCTTCGTCAGAGCCTGAGGAGGAAGAAGCCCACCTACGTGCCAGAGGCCAGCAGACCCCATCAGTGGCAGGCTGACGAGGAGGCGGTACGCAAGGGCAAATGTAACTTCGCTGTTCGGGTGAGTTCTAGTCCAGCGCTGTACCATTCCTGACCAGTATATAATATATATTCATGGATTTCCTTCCCAGGCAGATTATTAATGGAGAACATGAATAAAGAATGAGTCATATTGACAAATGAATAATCTTCTGGGGGAAGACTTAAACTTTGCTACACATATCTCGACTAGATAAACCAAAAGGTCACACCCATTACAGTAAATGAAAGTTTCCTGGGTCTTAGCACACAGTTCATTCACCATTACTTATGCCTCTGTATATGGTTGCTCAACTATACCAGGTGCATAGGATCCTTATTTGTTCAGCACCTTGTCCTTGAACATCACAGGAGACGAGTGAGTTCAGAGGGAGCTTGAGGACAAAGCCATTCAGAACTTTTATATACTTATTACCTGAGAAAAAGATGTGAGATCAATGCAACTCCAAATATTTAAAGTATGAAGTATTGCACAATTTAAATGGTAAAACCTGAGTGAGACATATTATGGTCGACATGCACTGAATACACCACATGATGGACAGGGGTCCCACAACATCACGTCAAAACATCATTGATTGAAAATGAAATGTAGGTTAAGCTGAACCGCGCGGTGACAATAGCAGAGAGTTCACAACTCCACTTGTCTGAATACAGATTATTCCTAAACAGCTTTGTTACTTCAAAGTTTGATCAGTCTTTGGAAAAGTTGTGGAACATAGAGATAAAGTTGTATGATAAGCTGCGGTTAATCAACCATTCCAGCACAAGCAACCTGCGAGCACCCAAATGTGCACGGCCCGATGTCCAAAGTCATGTGTTGGTGTGTAGATCTATGTTGAAATATAACTATCGTTATATCTATCGTTGTGTTGGTTTGCCCTCTTATGGACATAATGTGCAAAAATAAATATTCCAATGCATTTTCATAAATAAAAGTAATAACTGGATGTTATTTGTTTGGCAACATGAGACTGAAAGATCATGACATTCACATCCTCATGCCAAATAAACAAAAATATCTTGTTATCAGTAGAATATTGGATCCTCCCAGGAACCCTGTGGTATTTTCCCTTTGGGCCAAGAACAAACTCATATTTTCGCTCTCAGCGGAGTGCCACACGTGCAATAAATGCAAAAGATGCATTATTAATGGGCCAATTTACTGATAACAAGGGCTCATCTGTGTTGCTGAGAGTCAAAGTGATTTGTTGAGGAGCTGGAGAGATGATGGCAGTAAGAGATGGAGGGCAGAGAGGGACGAATGACGACGAGGTGGAGTTATAGATTAAGGAGACCACAGGAAATGACAGGGTGAGGGATGAGGGCACACGGCGGGGACGGGGAGACATTGTGAGATATGAAATGAGGAAGGGAGATGTAGAAGTGGATAAGAGAGGCGAAGAGAAGGACAAAGACTGAATGGTGGAAGCTTGAGAAAAGGGAAAGGGAACAAAGGACGATCTGTGTGTAGGAAAAGGCAGAGTAAGCTTCTGAGGCAGGCCGATGGAAAATGGTCCTGATCGTAATGTTCCAAAGGTTCACAGGGAAATGGAGCTCAGAGCCTTACAGCAAGAGATCGTAAAAAAAATTGTTGCTTTTCCTTTTCCCTTGACTCTTCGTTCTTCTGTTCACTTCTTCTTTCTCACTCGTCTGCCTTCCCTCAGTTCTACTCCTCCAATGTATTCACGAGTCATGCACTATTAATGCCTCTTCAAGAGCTGCTGAGCTGCACCAGAGAAAAAGAAAAGTACCATTGTGAGCTCAACACTGAGAGAAAAGTTTCAGAACAGCAGTAAGTTAAGAGGAGGGGAGAGTGGAAATCCAACTAGTGATGCAAGCAGGATAAACAGATAAAGATCACTGGTTGCTTGATTTGTTTATGTCTTCGCGCCTGCGTCAGCCAGTGGCCGGACGATTTATGTTTTTGGGTTGTCTGTCTGTCCCATTACTGTGAACTACTACTACTTCAAATTGGGTTAAAAAAATGTACTTGGACTCAGGGTTGACCTGATTCAATTTGGGTGGTCAGAGGTCAAGGTCACTGTGGCCTCTTAAGCAGGATATCCCAAGTTTCCTTCAGGGAATTTCTTCTTTCAACCAGCTGTCACTTGGAGTCAAATATGAACTGATTAGATTTCAGGGGTCAAAGGTCATTTGACCTCATAAGTCTGAAAAACGATGTAGTCTCTCAACGCTCTCCATCTTTACTTTCTCTGGATATGGATAGTAGTAGCCTATGGATTAGTTTTCTGGTCTACAAGGGTAAGGGTTACTATCAATAAAGTCTATAGTATTATTATTATAGTCCAGCAATATTATATTTCGAGTTCAATTTGTTTGTTCATCATTGCTTTTCTAAAACTTGTCCTGCACTTCACCGTGGAAAGACCTAATTATTTTTTCATAGGTAGTGAGAATTTACGTGTTTTCCAATCCAACACGGTGCAGCTGCTGGGTTCAAATCAACCCCTCACACAAGCAGTGTTCTTATGAGGTCTTGCTGTTTCCCTGCTGCATATTAAGAACACAGAAGCCTTGTCATTATGGCTGTAACATTAGATTAGATAAAATCCAGCTGTCCATCCATACATACCTGTACATACATGTGTAGGCCTATACACAGGTTTTTGCTCACCGATTGTATCCACTACCATTGCAGAGCAAAAGCCAGGTGTCGGTGGTTTTTTTGGCCAGTGGTAAAGAGGCTCTTGTTGTCATGGTGTTGCAGAAAGCCATACAGGCAAAACTTGAATCTAACAAACTGCTACCTTTGGATAATTGTCGCTCTGCAGCCTCTTAAGCAGGTTTATATGATTTTAACAATCTGAGACCAAACTACTGCACTCAGAGCTCTCCTTCTTTCCTCCTCACTTGGCTCCTGACTCCAGCCGGGCTACTGGAGCTTTAATTGCGTCCCCGTTGGCTCTCCACACACCAGAGACAACAAGAAGGGATGTGAGGCTATAAATTACTCTCCTGTCCTTGTTATCAGCAGCAACATGCGGCTGTAAATCCAGTATGCCTGCTTATTAGCAGCTTCACACCTGTCAATTTCATAGCACTTACAGAAATACTGACACAAGCTAATGAGGCTTTGGTGATTATTACGTCTCGTGCTTTGGTTTTCACGTAGTTTTCAGTTCAGCTCAGTTGTTGCGTCGCTGGCCTCGAGGTTAGATGTAAAAAAAAATGTAACAACATCTGTCAACATCTGTCTGGTTCTGGCTTCATGTGTTTCTGCTTTCTTTTCTCCTCAGTACCTGGGGTTGGTGGAGGTGGAGGAGTCGAGAGGGATGCATGTATGTGAGGACGCAGTGAAGAAGCTAAAAGTTGTACGTATCCCTCACACACACACACACGCACACACACACACACACACACACACACACACACACACACACACACACACACACACACACACAAACACGCTCACACACACTCACACACGCTCCTTGTCTTATGATGTTGTTATCCCTCAAGGACGGTGCTATTATCAGAACACCTGCGTCACTCCTGAACATAAAACATTGCAACATCCCCTTTGTTCTGGGCTCATTTGCCCGTTCATGCAGTCTCTGTTGATTGACTGACAGACGGAAGTGCCACCACAACGCTCAACACTCTCCCATGTTGTGGTTTTTTTCTTCTTCATCACTTTAATCTCCTACATCTTCCTCCCTGGTTGGTCTTATTCCATATCTGTCGGCCTGGCTGCTCATCAGTCGCTCTCTGTCTGATCCCACTATACCCAAGAGAGCGGAAAATGAGATCTGAGCTAACATAGACACATATAAACACATACTGGCACACACACACACACACAAACACACAGTTTGGCCCCTTGGGAAGCTGGATTGGATCAGGGAGCGTGTGAACACAGTGACACAGACTGGCCAGTGTCACACACTCAGTGGTTCTGCACTGAAGCAATGATGTGTCTTTTGTCACTTTCTTCACAATCTTCCCATCTGTAGCTCTGCCACCACTTCTCTTGAGCAATGGGATCCAACCGGACCTTTGCATGAGAAACCGAGAAGCATATCTTCTGTTTCCAACGTACAATCATTCTATAACCTGATTTAGCTTTCTCAGAGAAGTTTATTTTGCACATGAGAAATGTTTTGTGCAGCGATTCAAATCTCCATTTAGTACAATTTTCCTCTTTTAATTCTCCCTGATGGATCAATTCTGTTTCTTTCCATCTTCTATCTTCATCAGCATCTTTCTTCTGCAGCAGCCCCTCCTCTCTGCAGATTCTTGCACTGAAAACATTTCTTTCGAGTTGCCCCCTCCCTCCACGTCCTCTTTCAGCTTTCATCTCCTTCTTCGCCCCTTTCCCTCCACTACTCCTTGTGTCTTCACCTCCGTTCTCACTCCCTCTCTCTTCCTCTTGGTAGGATTATGCAAAAATGGAAGCTTGTCATTGCTTTGCTGTGGGTTTCAAAGCCACTTTCTGCAGTGCTCCGATTTTTGCACACACACACGCACATGAAAACACATGCACACACAGAGCTCCACACTCTTCTTCAGCTCATGTATTTTTAGCATGGCCCATGCTGAGTGTGTTATTAGCTCTGCCTGGTGTCCTCCTCTGGAGAAATGACTCCTGGTGCCAGCTGGCACAGTTTTTAGCTCTGCCTGCCTCTCCGCTTCTTAACCCACTGCTACCTCATTTGCTTGTAAGGGTGTAATGATCGCCTTACATAACTGCAAATGAAGGAGCAAAACAGGCTGTTCATGCTAATAGCTTGTTGATTGCACCTCTGCAAGAATCAGTCAGGAAGCACCTGGTGAAACGGGCCAATGATTGAAGCACATTTACGATGTAACTTGATCTCTTGAGTTATAAATCATTCACGTTCTCTACTTTTCTGTCTTTTTTAGAGCGGGAAGAAGACAGTAAAGGCAGTGTTGTGGGTTTCCGCTGATGGTCTCAGGGTGGTCGATGAAAAAACAAAGGTAAGAAAACATTTGTTTTTGCATGTGTCACCTCTGTTTCTTTGTTTTGTCCTCCTCTCTTGCTTCCCTGCTTGTTTACCTCATCACTCTCTTAGCCACAAAGATGGCAGATTTGTGTTACACATGTATTTGTGTTGTCAGCCTCTGAAGATAAACAGATATACCTCCACCAAGGCCCAATAGTCCCCTTAAATTCAATCAAGTCACAAAAAATAGTACACACTCATATATTAGTCCTCTAATTGTGCCTGATTTTTTCCATCAAGATCTATTATTCCCTGGGAATTTGGTAACAACGTAAAAAAACGAGAGAAATCCTGGAACTGCCTCCTGATGCGGATCAGCACCGAAATGTTTTTTTCCTCCTTTCCTCCCTGACCCATATCACATCCTTTCACTAAGTTTTGTGGAAATCTATCCTGTAGTTTTTGTGTAACCCTGCTTACTAACAGACAAACACAAATGATGACATAAAGAAACTGTTTGCTGAACAACAGGTGACAGAAATGTCTCCTTAATCTCTGACACATGTTAGTATAGTATTTTCGGCCTTTTATTTCCCCATATTCAGGTAAGAGACGTTTTCCATCCTCAGACCAACAACAGCAGCCTGGTTTCAGAGCTGATATATGTGACTCATGGTATCTTGCTGAAAATGCATAGTGGGGGAGGGAAGATCAAGTAAACACAGACACACACACACACATGCACTTGAGCAGTGTCTGGTGGCCAGGGAGGCCTCCTACTGCTTCTATTGAAAGAAGAGCTGAATATAGAGCGATACAGAATAGAGGAAAGAGGGAGAGAGCCCAGTGGAGCAGCATCTCCCTCACCCGCACTTGCTCTGCTTTACAGTGATGTGTTTCAGGTAGATAAACAGTATCCTTTCCCTCTCTGCCACAGAGTCCCAGTGTTTTACAAAACATTTTAAAGACACACTTTGTAGCAGTAGAGCTGGTGCCCCACGTATGGGGACTTGGGTTCTCATGCAGGTTCAATAAAGGCAAAATGACCCCCACATTTTTTTGGTTTCAAAAGACGCACTGCTACACTGGGACAGATGTTTCTTCCTCAGATGTTTCTTCCTCAGGCGTTCCTTCCTCAGTAGCCATATCACAGTCCCGGCTGAGGACCAAAGGTGATGGGCCTTTTCTGTCAGGGCTCCCAGTCTTTGGAACAATCTCCCTGAGGAGACATACTCCTTATCCTCATTTAAATCTCTCTTAAAGACGCATTTTTATAGATGAGCTTTCTCCTAGTTCTGATCTTACCTACTATTTTAATCAGTTTTGATTATTGTTTTATTTATATTTACTTTATCTCACTCTTTTCTCATCTGTAACATTTTTTTATTTTGTATTTGCGCTGAGCTTCAAATTGATTTGAATTGTTTCTTTTAGTTTCTTAAAGCACCTTATGACCCGTGTTTTAAAAGGTGCACACCAGCACAAATAATCCCCAAACAATGAAATATTCCCCAGGAAATGCTAATCTAATCTAATCTATTTCTGTTTAAATATTGTTTGCAACAAACCACAGTGCAGCTGTTTTGAAACCATTACCGTGACTCATGATTTAAGTCTTGGACTTGGGGTCAGGAAGGGCTGAGGAACTAACACTGCATTAGATTGTCTTCTCTTTAACCTTCTTTTAATCCTCCTTTATGTTCTTGTCTATATCTTGTTAACCAGTGGCTTACCTGACATGTAGCTTAGAATCCGACATAAATGTTTAATGTGGGTTAAAGTTATTACCTCCACCAAGGAGGTTGTTTTCACCCCTGTCCATTTGTTTGTTGGTTGGTTTGTTGTACAGATTGTCACAAAACTTGTAAGAAGGAGCCAGGAGAGAAGCTGTTACATTTTGGGATGCATCAAGGAATTTTTGTCTTTAACATTGTGTGAGGGCATTTTTCAACATTTTCCTTGACTTCTCAGAGAATAATTCATGGATCTTGTCCAAAAATATCAGACACGTTGAGGGGACTGATATCTATGAGTGTGTGTAAAAAAAAAAAAAAAGTGGTTTCATAAGGGGGATGTTCCAGTTCTCTATATGTGAAATAAAGTTTCCACATATTTGCTCAAGCAAAATTCATTTAAATTAATTTCACTCCAGATATTTTCCCCAGGAGTGTGTAGTGATTAAAAACAAAGAAGAGTCAACGTCTGACCCAAGTGTTCATCAACCCTAAATGAAAGCTAATGTTGCGAAGATGTTAACTATAAGCCTCCTGCCTCCACCCATGAATCAGCATGTATGCCCTTCATAACACCCACACATTAGTCCAAGCCTGTGAATGTACAGTACACGTGGGTTAATGTGGGTGAGCATGAGAGTCACAGCTCCTGACGACCTTGGTGATGCATCAATAGAAAGAAAGAGTCAAGTCTTTTTCTTTGAAGCAGTTTCTCTGTGCACAAGGCTGAGCAGCTTCTCTGCTTAGATACAAAAGCCTGAGTCACACACTTCTGTGCTGTGTTCTTCCTTTCAGTGATGTAAGGACGTGATCTGAGTCACCTTTTCCCACACACACACGCAGAAAACTCTAGAAAACACACCGATAGATGTGTTTCTATAGGATGAACAACTTACTGTACCAGTGAGGGGGAGCGCACACACACACACACACACACACACACACACACACACACACACACACACACACACACTGCTCTCCGCTCAGCCTTTTGCCTCGGTACCAGCATCCCCCTTCAATCACTAATTGGCGCACAATGAATGGCCTGTTTTTCCTTCACCTCTTTCTCCGCAAATCCTTCCTTTTTTCTCCTCATTTCCCGTCCTCCCTCTTCCTCTATTCCCCCCCCCTCTCTTTGTTTTTCGCCGACACTGGAGGAGAGGAAGGAAGTGCATGGATGAGTGTGTGAATACCTCTTTCTCTCTCTTCCCTTTCTTCTGTGTTTCGGCGCTTGTTTTCCTTCTCTTTCTGTTTTTGGTGAGTCAAAGAGGTGAGCCGGGGGCCCCTTAATGTACACAGAGAAGGAGAGGGGCCCCTCTTAGTCTCCTCTATCGTGTCTATAGACAGTGAGACAGCCTGAATAACCCTTTTTAGTGAAGGACGGGTAAGTAGAGAGAATATCCCTGAGGTGAGCAACAGGGTTCAGGGCTATTAGTGTCCCTTTCTTTTCTGTCACTGGTGGATGTATACATAGGCTGGAGGGATGAGCACTTCCTCAGGTTAACTAAGGTTGAGAGCAGTGTGTCAAGCTCTGGATCAGTCTATAACCTGGTGTCCTATTATTGAAGGTCATGTATTTGGTTAGAGAGACAATATCCTGTCAGATGTGATTTGATGAGATCTACAGTGTAGACAACTGGACTGACTTCGATTCTCTCTGTGTCTGTTCCCTTCCGTCTCTCTTAGGACCTCATCGTGGACCAGACCATAGAGAAGGTTTCATTCTGTGCTCCTGACCGTAACTATGACAAGGCCTTCTCCTACATCTGCAGAGACGGGACCACCAGACGCTGGATGTGCCACTGCTTCATGGCTCTCAAAGACTCGGTGAGTGGACAAGTAACCTGCCATCGACCATTCAGGGACAGTAGTTAGGTCCAAGCCAAGATAACGTCTGTTCCACTCGTTTTTTGACTCTTACTCAGCCTTTCTTTCTTGATAAAAGTTCCTGGATAAATCAGCATCCAGCATTAGTTCTTAAAAATAGTTGGTTTGCACACAATAAACTCCCATAAAAAAATGACCAGTGTCAGCATAGGTGCTCACATGGTGAATAACTTGGTGTTATCCATATCCATAAGAATCACCACAGCAGTCTTTCTTGTAGTCTCTGCTGTCTAAAAAACTCTACCCCCTTTAGTACTTTCTGGCCTGAAGTATCTGCACAAGCTGCAGCCCCACACAGAAAAATATTAGATATTGTGTAATAAAATGAATGCTCTTATTTCAACAAAAAGAGTGAACCCAAGAAGATATTGTTGAGTAATCCTCAGTTCCAAGGCTGTACTTTATTCATTAACTTTATTACTAATGTCACCAGGGTTTTCTTACACTTGGAACAGAACCTGAAAGTTATTGTTTCCCTTTGGCTCACAATTACATTTTTACAACTTTTTTTTTCTTCCAAATTAAGAAAGAGGTATTTCAGTCTTATCTTGGACATTATTCATTTTATTGTCAGGTGAGCTCTTAAAAGTGTGTTTGTTTCAATCCAGAGAGGCGTTGATAAGTCTATAAAATTATTATTTGTTAATTTTAAAAAACACAGATTTTGATGATGAAATATTAATCAAGGACATGCATGTATTCATATATTTTTTCTTGGTTAAACTTCTGTAGTGTGAGGCTTTTTTGATTGTATACGTTTTATAAGATATAATCAGATGTCATGTTGGAGCCCTGAAATTGTTCTCGACATTTCACACACTTAACAGTGACCCAGGTAATAGAAGTAAATAATCACAGCTTCAGCCATATTTAAAATGTTGAACCCACACTAACACACAGTACAATCTTGAACCATGTATCATCAAGCACATAAATCCATTTTGAAGCACTAACGTCTAAGTATAGATGGGATTTGTGGTGTGAATGTAATGGATTCATTTGTTATGTTGCCAGCATAACCTATTGATTTTTAACCCCTCATGTTTATTTGACTCACCTCGGGATGAGGAGGTTGAGATTTAATGACGACTGCAATAGAACCAGTCTCGTCATGGTGCATTGTGATTTCAGCCCCAATCGTGGTTTCATCAGCTTAGACTCTGAATTGAATTATTAATGTGAATGGAAGAGAACGTTGCACAGACCTGCGGGATTAGGAGTGAGGATTAGACAGAAGCCCACAGAGTTATCTGTCCATCTCTGTGTCTCTGTTTTAACTGCACATACTCTGTGTTTACTGAACTGTGTCTACCCTAGCTGTCTGTGCAGAGAGAAGAGGTGATGTCAGGCAGGAATGCGATGGGAAAGTAGGACTAAATTGCAGAAAGCTGGTTGGAATTAGTTGCATTCAGAGGCACAAGGCACGCTGACGTTTAACCAGGTGTTAGGTTGATAGTTGCACTCGAATCACTGTGGCATCTCTGTTACACGTGATTGTACGGATTTGATTTTAAGGTTGTCATGAACATTAAGCACATACTACATACAAACTCCTCTGTGTGTTCAAACCCGTATTCTGTTTTTTAGAAAGTGTTAAAACCATCAGTGGGTGTAACCTTAAAGTTCTTTTAATCGCTGCCTTTTTTACTCCACTAGGGGGAGAGACTGAGCCATGCAGTTGGCTGTGCCTTCGCTGCTTGTCTGGAGAGGAAGCAGCGCAGGGAGAAGGAGTGCGGCGTGACGGCGTCCTTTGATGCCAGCCGCACCTCATTCGTTCGCGAGGGCTCCTTCCGTGCAAACTCCGCGTGCAACCAGCAGGGCAGCAGCAGCGAGCGGGATGACAAACTGCAGGACAAGAAGAAAGGTAGGAGGGTATTTCAAAGTGTGAACCACAGACTGTATAAAAAGATGGAAGGCATGACTGCTCCTCAAAAGGGAAGCCAATGCACCTCAATGGCCTCCTGGTAGCGGGCAGAAGTGCAGGTCGAAAATCCTACATCCCCCATATAAAACTTCATGATTGACAGCTGAAACTGATTCGTGATTGGTCGAGCGTGAGTATCGGCAGGACCTCGATACCGCTGTTTCGCTACTGCACAGGCTCTAAATGACGTCTTTGGAGCAAGATGGCAGTTCATATCCAGGATATTTTGGCTTAATTTCTGGAAATGGAGATGCATCGTCTATCTTTATATACAGTCTAAAGCAAACACGCATAGGCAAACATTTACTTCAATAACCTTTATGTATATATATATATATATATATATATTGGAAATATGTCATCTTTATGGGACATGAATAATGTCTTGATCTATCCTACTTGTTTCCCCAGCAGACCAGCCCTCTGGCATCCCAGCTCTCCCACCTGGCTCCGCCTCCCCGCCCGAGGGTGCAGCGTCCCCCATGGACCGCCAAGAACCAGGTGGGCCTCACGCCATCCCTCGCCGCCACGCGCCCATCGAGCAGCTGGTGCGTCAGGGCTCGTTCCGGGGATTCCCAGCACTCAGCGGGAAGAACTCCCCCTTCAAGAGGCAGCTGTCGCTCCGCCTCAACGACCTGCCATCCACTCTGCAACGCAAGACTGACTTCCAGGACAAGAACCCTGGTGAGTTGAGAAGCTATTGAAGTAAGACTCACAGGTGAGGTGGACTCATCGAGGGACGAGCCATATGCTTCCTGTTATCTGCTGTTGATGAGGGTCAGAAGGTCCCAACCTAGCTGTTCTCACCCGTTTATAGAAACACACTGATCAGTCATTTTGGTTGTTAAAATGTCACTATGTTAAAGAGGGGTTGGGGACCGTACAGTTTTTTGCAGTTGTTCCTACAATTTCCTCAAACAAGAATTATATTACATTTCAGCCTTCACTAGAAAACAAGAAAACAAAACAAGAAAAACAGCAAATCTTAGGTTCTGTGGTTGTGTCATTGCTCACCACCTTCTTCAAACACTTATTATCTGACATCAGTGGCGGGGAAAGGACTGTCAGGAAAATTCCACAAAAATGCTTGTTTTAACATTTGTCATATGATTATGAATTGCTAAATACATTGTTAATGTTTGATTTTGTGTCTTTGTAAAAATTACTTTTTGATAATATATTGAGGTACATTGAGGATTATTGAAATTTCTACTTTACTTTTGTTATTTATGTTAGAAAAAAATGATGCCAACTTAGTACTGTTTTTTATTATGACTTCATGGGGGATAGTGTTACTGTGTGTTAGTCAAAGGATGGTGCTAAGAAAACATAAGTAATGCTACAAAGGGCCTTTATAAAGTGAACTGTATGTTCCCACCACAATAACATTTGCACAGTCCCTTAGAGGGGAAGGAGTCACAAGCCAAGTCAGTACTAGATTTAACAGAAGTTGCCCTAACATGGTAAGAACTGACTGTTCCCTTAAATTTTATTTCAAAAGCACTTGAAACAGCATGTGGATCATATTTGGTGAGTAAATCAAACTGAAACAGTTTCCACAGACACTTTACTAGACTGACACCTTTAAAGCTGCTGAGTAAAAACCTCCCACATCACACTAGAATGATTCCTCATGTCAGATACGTGGCTCAAAATAAAAGCATATTTTCCAGCTGTTATCGCAGAGGAAAGTCGAGCATATTGGAGGTGAATGCTGAGGCTTAAATATAGAAGCCATGAGATCAATACACTTTATTAACATTTGTCTCAGAAGTGATCAATTCACTTGATATCAAAATGCCTCCTACAGTGAAGAAGGGGATGGCTCCCTTGCATATAGGACTTTTTTTTTTTCTCAAACTCAAGTCCCCAAATCATTTTTAGTTATTAATTAATAGCTTAGTTATGTCCCCGTTTATAGACACAAACAGAAGCTATGCACTCAGGAACTGTGTGTTTCACTTGCATTGTGGTGGTTTGCAGACTGGAGCAGTATTTACTTTTCCATTTGGCTTTGGTGTGACATCCCCGAGCCCTGACTGGAGAGGTCTAACCAATCATATTACAGAATGAACCTTCAGTGTAATCCACAAACTTTCTTTTCATTGAATGTGGCCCAAGATAAAAAGCAGTTACGTGAAGTGCTGTCAGTGCAACAGCACTGATGCCTGTTGCCTCTGCCACTCCGAGAGCTCCTGGCATTTTACTAAGACCAATTAATAATAACTGACTCACCCTCACAGGTTGATGTACACACACACACAGGAACACTCGCACACAGACACACCAACTCAGTGTGGTGCCACAGGATCAGAGTGCTCAGTAGCGAGGCTGATTACAGTCATTAGCAGAGATGAGAGAGTTGACACGGGCGCTCCTCTGACTGGAATACTAAAGCACAACAAGCACCTCCCACTCTCACTCCATTCATTATATTCTCCTCTTTCATTTCTGCCTGTTATTCTTCAATAAATGTTAGTGTATATGTCCAGTGGCAGTGGATTTGGTGGAAGGTTGAATCCTAAATGCATGGTAGCTACTATCTCTCCCTCGTACACAAACACAGCAGACACAAATCCACTGCCTCCCAGCTTCCTTGTGACTCTCTGAACAATTGGTGTATTGATTTGTGTGGTCAATCTGCTGTCCTGGTTAGCCTTCAGAAAGCTTTCTACCAGCCCTTACACACACACACACATAGACACACGTGTGAAGGGCTTGGAGTGCTTGTGAACTATGTGGGACATTCACAAGAGAAGAGTCAGTTTTAGTAGAACTAAGCAAAGACGACCCATCTTTAACGGGAGGCCTTACACATGCCTGCAGCCCCCTCTGCACCCTCCAATATCAATTAGTGACTGTAGCTACAATGCACACAGATGAGAGAGACATGCTCAAGAGTGGGCTTGAATCGTTCTGCAGTAGGATTCCTGGAGGTGTAGGGATCTGACCCACAATGGGCCCATCTATGGAAAACATGTATTAATTTACTAAGTCCCACTCCTCTATGTATGTATCTCAATTCAGGAGCTGCATCCTTCAGAGGACGCAATCTGCCCGGGGCATAGACCTCGTAGGCCGAACCGAAATTAGACAGACTAGTGTTTCCGTTCAGTGTCATAAGCTCATCCCGCCTCTTATTCTGTTGCTCAGCAAAAGAGCTGAAGTTGGACACGACAAGAAAGTTTTAATGCCCCTTGAGTTTTTAACGTGTACCGCTGTTTGGTTGACTTGAAGTGTGCTACTCAAGTATTGAACGTCTTGTTGCCTTCCAGCGTCATTACCTCTTTGAAAAAAGGTTTTGTCACCAAAGCACAATGAATCCAGGGATAGGTTGAAGGATCCACCCATTGGAACCTTTGTTTCTCTGGCATAAATGATGCATTTGTTGGCTGCATTCGAAGGAGCCTTTAAAATGGGACAGCATAGTCACACCGGAGTGCAGCCGCGAATTGAGACACAGCACATTCTTTCCTCTGCATGAGAATGTTATGAAACTGTACGACAGTGTCAAAGTAGCCATCAAACTCTTCTTTGACAATTCTTTTTTTGGGCAACTGTGTATATGTGTGAGTATGGATTGGCTCAGCAAAAAGGATGAGGGAGTGGAGGAGAGGAGGAGGCAGCGAAAGGAGTAAACAAAAATCCTGAGGCCTCTCTGAGGGAGACGAGGGAAAAAGGAACAGGGAATTAGATATAATATCTATTTATATCTGAGGTCTGTGCAGAGTTTTAAAGCTGTAGTTCAAACCAAAGTCAGATGGGAACATTATGCCGCTTTAATCCCTCGCTAGGAGGATCAGTTTCAATTTGAAAACATGGATAAACTAATCCAAATTCACCTCTAAATTGGAGTCATCCCAAGGCACGAAACATACAAGGCAATGATGCCACTGAATGAGGCAGGGTAGTTCATGGGCCTTCACACAGTGCTTAACCTATAAACATCCTTGTGTGCAGGAACCTTTTTATTTTCAAAAACAAGATGCTGATTAGCACAATACGAGAATCTTGTGTTCTGTTAATTCTCTATCCTCTTTAGTTTCTGTTTTTGATCCTAACTGGGTCTTTCAACCAAATTAATATATATTTTTCTCTCTGTTTGTTTGTCGTCCTACTCATCCCCCTCCTCTCCCTTCCATCTCATCTTTTCTTTCTTTCCCTGATCTCCATTTCTTTCTGTGCCCAACTCCTCCCCTCCCTCTGTTCTTCTCTTTCTTGCTGGTACCAGAGATGGATATGGGGTTGCCAGATGAGGGAGACTGTTGCATCAATGCCCTGTGTAGCCAGATCAACACCTCCTTCACCCATCCATCGGAGGAGCTTTTTTGCAACCCCTCCATGTCAGTGAACGGCCCTCCAACCGGAACTGTGCCCCCTGTACTGCCCCCACCGCCTGCACCGATGCAGGGTAAGAAAGACTGCATCAGATCAATAGTAATGGTGAACTATCCTCAGTGGTGAGGAATTTATTGCACTTTCTAAATCTTTTATTTCATTCCCTTAGCCAACTCCTCCTGGGTGCAGCCAGAGCCTCCACACCACTCTCCTCCTCCGTCTGTGGCAATGCAGATGCAAAGCGGACACAGACGCACACCATCCGAGGCAGAACGATGGCTGGAGGAGGTCTCGAAGGCCATCAAGGCTCAACAGAGCCCTCCCCCAGGCCCCACTATCCCCATCATCCCTGGACCGCCCACAATGTCGATTCATCAGATGTCCAGTCAGACAGCCATGTCAGCTGCCCCAGTGTCCACTGTCTCCATGGCCCTTGGCACCATGACCAAACCTCTCATCTCGGGCACCTCTGTCCTCTCAAGTCAGGCCTCAATGCCCCTTCCACCCATGTCGATATCATTAGTTCCTCTAATACCAGGCCCTCCAGTGTCAGGGCCTCCTATGTCCCTTCCTTCCATGTCAATCCCCACGATGTCCGGTCCAAGCATGTCTGGGGCTCCCATGATCCAGCCATCTCTTCCTGGGCCCCCAGGCTCCCTTCCAAGCTCCATGCAGCCCTTCCCCTTGGCTTTTGATGCTTGCCCGGCCGCTGTGGGAATGTTTGCCAGCCAGCCTGTTCAGCAAGCATTTGTGCCCATGCAGACCTACATGCCAGGCCTGGCCAGCAGTATGACCTACCCCAACGCTAGTGTGCCTGTCGTGGGCATTACGCCATCGCAAATGGTGGCCAATGTGTTCTGCACCGCCACAGGTTCATCAGGTGCAGGTGGAGCCATAGGCTCGGCTGGAGGAGGACCCAAAGTAGGGGCACTCGGAACGGTTGGCCAGCACCAGTCTTACCAAGGAGCACCTGGTGCAGTCGGTTCTACTGGTGGGTTTTCCACACCACCATTCTCTTCCACGCCGCCATTATCATCCGCTATCAATGGCCTCCCACTACATAGCAGCGCCATGATGAACCTCCAGAATGGGACGTCCAACAGTGGCGGGAATGGTGGCAGCAGTAGCAGTTGGCCACCAGAGGGCAGCCAGCTAACAGCTCCAGTGGCTAGCAATTCTCAAGATGATGATCGCTTTGAGGCCAAGTGGGCAGCACTGGAGACCAAACCAGCGACTCAGCAACCAGGAAATAAGGCGCCTGCTGCAGCAGCGAACCCATTTTCCAACAATCTACAGAAGACTTTTGAAATTGAGCTCTAAGACAAACTCGGCCTCCCAAAGCTGTAAGGGTAGTCCTGGAGTTAAAGCCTGAGTAAGATAGGCACTAAAGGTCCCTACAGTTAGCTTAGCATCTGACCTGTGGCCGCCTAGCAACTTGTTAAAATATCTGAACAGAGGCAGTACTATTATGATATTAATTGCTTTCTTTACACTCCCATGAGAGCTTGTGCGAAGGTTGGCAGGTTGTTAGGCAGCCATTGGAGGATCAGGCACCAGACTGGATTAACTGAATCTTTCAACTCCACCTGCTACATCCTCTATTCCCTGCTTTCACCGCTCCACTCTGGCTTTACTTTACCTGCTGCAAGTCCCTGGATGTACTGTACACGCCCCTTTGAGAACACTGTGGGGGCACAGTTCAGCAGTTTCTTTCTCTAAAAGGGGACTCCACTCGGATGCATTCCAATTCTTTGAGATGTTTTTGGCAGATTGGTTTCTGGTGGAGATGCAGTTGATTGATTTCTGGACTTATGATCAGACTTTTGCTGATCTTAGCCATGCACAGCGGAAGCTTGGATACCTGAAATGACTAGCCAATGATGGATGACCTGACCTGACTAACCCAAAAGGACAAACTTACCAATAGTAGAGATTTATGGCCAAAATTATTTTTATTTATTGTATTTTATTTTTTATTTTAACAAGTTATATATACTTTAAAATCAATTTGAAAGCAGTGTTTCAGGAGGGTTGTTTTTTTTATATCCCCCATATTTATTTTTGTTGAACCTTAAAGAGGAGGGAAACTATTTTGGTAGCAAACAAGTTAAACATATGACTGCACAGCAGTAGAGGGAAATCATTGCGGGAAACTGAGTCATGTAACAAGAACCAAAAAGCCAGGCCTGACAGTACAGCAGTGTGTAGTGAGACATGTGGAACTTTAAGTGTATATAGCGGCATGTTTCTTCCACCCGTTGGCCCTCACGTATATATGCTCCACTGCAGCTGAGGTCAGGTGGGTCAGTGTGGCTTCACTTTGGCTCTGTAGCTCATCTGTGTTGCTAACGCCTTTCTTAAAGGGCACTAGGACATGAAAAATCACTTCAGGATATCCAGCACACAGACACTCTGGACAATACAGCACAACCGTCCTTTGGACTCCGACATCATCTCCAGACAAACCCAAGAACTCGAACAACTCAGTGGAAATGAAATAAAAAATAAATAATCTACAACACTGTGCAACTGGTTGAAAAAAAGATGCACTACATTCCAACTTTCATAAATCCTCAAATATGTTCAAACACAGGGTATAGTCTCATCACGTACAGTATGATTGTGTATTCACCTTTGGTATACTGCTGGATCCGTTGCAGTGGTACTGAAGAGGAACATGAGCAAACATAGACTGAGGCATGACAACTGAAACAACCAAAAATCAGTGAATGAGATCTGTTACAGAACTATGAGAGATAACCGAGATTGGATTTATAGATTAGCAGATAGAGAAGAAGAAGAAGAACAGCTGAAGAATAAATGTCTAGAGGAAAAAAGGGAGGTAAACCTGTATGTGTGAGACTGAAGGAGAGAATGGAGTTATACCTTTAAAAAACGAGATGGAGGAAGTCTGAAGGAAGGAAAAAGAGAAAATATGCCAGGAAAAAGACAGATTGTGTGAAAATATTAAGAATAAACACGCATTCAGTTTACAGAGTGCTGTCTGCCATTTTTAAATCCTTTCTTTTGCCTCAAGGTCAAAAACCAGTCCCGACTTCAGCATCATCTCCTCAACTCTTCAAACTCACAAACAAAACGTTTCATTATATTTCAAAGAAATCTTGCTTTCTATATATTACAATTTCATACACAGTATGTACAACTCCCTATATATAAAATTTTATTTATTAAAGAATTCTGTGTTGCTGCCTTGAGTCATACAAGTCCAGGTCTATTCAAGAGGAAGAAGAAATGTTCTTTCTCAAAGGGCTTTTTCCACAGGTTGTTTCTGTATGTTATATAACCTGTAATCCGGCCAGAGATCCTGTTATGTTTCCTGGGAATTGAATTGTATGGATATGAATTGCCACTGATTAGGTTTTCAGCTCATTAATGCCCCACAGTTTACTGGCTCTCTTCCTGCGCCAGTGATCCCCTCTGGCAGTCTGCTTTCTCAGAGGTCCTACATTTCTGTGCCACCGGCCTCATTTACACCATCTCGGTTTCCTCCCAGGGTTTTCAATCAATACTTCTTCCCATTTCAAACCACTCCAAACTGCTCCCTCTATCAGGCAAAGACAGATTCCCTCATGAAATCAATGCTTTTGTTTTCGCTGAAAATTTATTTTAGCCTTCCACTATTGTTTGCGCGCCCTCCAAATTTATAAATGTGGGTTAATTGTGTTCTGCTTTCAAGCAAACTAAATGACCTCATAAACTTGATTGTAAAAACCATAGTTAAGTGATGGTAACAAAGCGAACCAGTTTATTTTTAATCTTTATTTACAGAATTTTTGTATTTAAACCTACATATTTGTATTGTAATTACATTGTACAAAAGATAAATAAAGTAATATAATATTACACTGTCTTATGTTTTGTGACTTTTTGGCTTTTCACAAGTAACTACTATAGTTTTCTTTTCTCTGGCTTGTCTTTTTTTTTTTTTTAAACCTATTTGGTTTCATGCACATTACTTTATGAACTTTTCTTTTTTCCCCAATTTATTTCTCTATCTTTTACCCTCAAACTCACCCTCATCTTCTCATTTCTGCCTCCTGGGATCTCTATGATGTCTGTTCTTATCAATCTGACTTTATTCTGTATTTCTATTCAGCTGTGGACAACATTTTTATAAATAACCCACAACATTGCAAAAGTCAAAGAGATGAACTGTTAAAGCAGATAAAACAGAATGTCTTTAAAACACAATGAAGGGCTCTAAACACAAACAATAAGTACTTCACAGAGATTCACTGTATTTTTTTTTTTTTATCGTTTTTTCTAGATGTGTAAATGCCATAAAACACAGCAAATTACTTCCATTAAAAATATCAACCATAAATTAAAATTGTAATCTAAATTAATATAACAAGAAGTCATAGATTTTTTTACAGGATTATTTAATTGCTTAATGGTCTTGAATGTTAAGTTCATTCAACTCGATGTCAAAATTCGAAAGAAAACACATCCTATAGCTGAATGTATGCATTTGTATCTGTAAATCTCTGAAGAATACCTTTTTTTTCAGTTAGTCGATGGTAAGTGTAACTTTTGCTGCCAGACACTAAGTTTACAGCAATAGTTGTGGTTGTACAAGGGGAAATCAGTGTGTCTGGCCAAGATAAACATTTTTACATCACTCTGCAACCACTCTGCAATTTACATCTCAGTATTTGTATGGACAAACACACATGATAATCTAACTTCCGACTTAATATTTAATGGACATGAAAGTAGACACATATGAAAGTGAATTGCTAAGTTTCATTAAAGTTACTGTTGCTCTTTAGTGTCACTTACAGTATATTGTAGACATGCATTCCCTCCCCACACACACACACACACACACTCCAGGGTGTATTGCTGTCTAACCAGCGCTGTCCTCGAGTCAGCTGGGCTGAGCAGTGCTCAGGTCACTAATGGAACGAGACAAGGCCTCTTTTCTTCTTAAGGGCCGTGAGAAATGGGGCAAACACAGACACACACACACACACACACACACACACACACTAAGCTTTTGAGTGGTGGTATAGCAGTAACTCTCACTCAGCCATTGTCCTCTGATCTGAGGTCAGAGTCAGTGAGTGTGTTGCTGAGGAGTCAAGGAGGGAAGATCAGCAGAAATCTTTGACTGTGGTTTGACTCCAGTGGATAGACAATTGTTTCTTATTGTGTAATTCATTGTGCAGAGTCAAAGTGTTGATGAGGAAAGCTTAGATGACATCATGTTATGTGCTGCAGGTTCTGTGATCAGGACTTTGTTGTTTTGGGTTACATTTTTTACATTTTCTCAGTGGCCTTGGCACAGTTAATGAAAGAAAGTTATGATTCTCAAAATACTGTGAGCAATTGTCAGCTCTACAGTTCATGTCCTCACAGTAGAATATGCACCCACACAGAATTCAGGTATCTGACAAATATCTGCAGGTGAATCAGTGATGCACTGCAGGTGAATCAGTGATGCACTGCATTATCCTCTGTGATCAGAACATCACACTGATTTCCAAACAATCTGTAAAAGTCTCACCATCATGCTTATTCCCATGAAATATATCGATTGAAACACACGTTTAAAGGTTTCAGTTAGTATCAATGTTCATAATTGAATTTCAATGCAACTTATAGCAGATTGTCAAATTCTGTCAATGGAAGGGATGGGGGGTTTATTTTGAGGGGTATTTATTTTGGATGACCAAAATATAAACCATAATAATCTACAATCCATACATAACATTTGTAGAATTAGTTATATTTATGTTAATTCATTAAGATAACTATAATATCGAACTCAATTTATTTTACCCTCCTATACAAGCATTAAATGAAACCACAACACCTTACTGTTCAAGTCGACTCTGAACAACCACAGTGCCTGCACCATCACATTGTGCCGTATAATAAAGTTTGCTACAACAGACTATAAAGGGGATGGCGATGCTTGGTTGCCATGGAGATATAGTAAAACGAATTTATAACATCTTGAAAGAGCAGTTGTCTGCAAAAACGACCTCCCATGTATATAAATTACTGTGCCAGAATATAAAGATAGTAGCTGAGAATACTATATCATCCTAATGGATTGTCACGGCAGGTACGACACACATGTGCGTGTGTGTGTGTGTGTGTGCGCGCACATGGGTATTGGAGCAATAATAGTACAGTAAAGTAGTATTGTAAGTCAGCCTCAAAGGGGGGGTGTGCTCCCAGGCAGCAGGGTAAGTTGTGAAAAAAAGGTAAATTGGAATATAGGGTTATACGTCACATGACAGAGACACTCATATGATTCATCAGTGTAATACACATGACATATGATGATCATGTAGAGGAGGACATGTCACACACACACACAGGGGGTCATTTGCATGCTCATTGAAGGTGACAACTAATAATGCTGAGGGCATCTCTTCATCTTTATTAGAAAGTCCTGTTTTTTAATTGTGTATGTGTGGGTGTTTCTGTATGTGCGTGTATGTGCATGTGTGTGTGTGTGTGCACGTGCACACTAGTGTGTGTATGGCATTAACAATTTGTCTGTCAAGCAAGTGATAGAAGTGAACACAGAACTATTTGATGTTCAAGTTCAATACAATCATGTTGATACATTTTGTTTGATATTGTATCAAATTGTTACTTGTCCTTTGTTCTTTGAACTAGTCGTCTGGTCAATTACCACTTCAATCCCTAAAGAAATAATTTCCTACGGAGACTTGGAACGAACAGGTCACTTTGTTGAGACATCTCACAATCTACTTCGAACTCCTCACTACCTGCAGCAAACCACCGCTGGTTTAAGAAGAGAAAGGAAACACTGCAGAGAAGAAACGTCAGCAAGGACATTACTCTTGCTGAAATGGCAGAAAATACAGTTTCAGCCGGCTGTTTGACAGCAGCTAAACTTGGAATGTATATTTCAACACACAGTGACGGGGAGTAATTAAGTACATTTACTAAAGTACAGTACAAAGAATGCTTTAACTATAAGTATCTAAGATTTTTTCTGCTTTATATCTCAAGCTAAAAATGTCAAAGGAAAAGATGCATAATTCACAATGTAAAGAAAAAGGATTCAGATGTTCAGTAGGAAAGAGAGAGATGAAGAAACAGAGAATGTGTTGTTTAAAGTTCAGGTATGAACAACATCAAGGGTTGATGATTTGTGTGTTCAGGGTTGCATGAAGCTGGTTATATATCAAGCACTGAATGTTGGACTAGTAGCTCCGGCTAAGCTTTAACACTTTATCAAGGCTGTAAATTTAAACACATCCCAAGAGGTGGCCCTCAAGATCCCCAAACTTGAGCGTTCAAGGTTTTTTGTCACGTTTTCTTGCTCATAACTTGTTTATTTAAGGAACTGCTGATACCATGCTGTGGCACCTACACCTCCTATATCATGTTTCCTCTTTCCTCCACAGATGAGGATGCTTAAGGCAGTGCGCGCTCCTGACCCTGCCAAAACGCACTGCATGGAGACGTTTCAGGACGGAAGACAAACCTGTCTGTTGTTTGAGCAGCTGGACATGAACCCATCCACCTGATGGGTAACGTGGAAAGCCCATAGTAAGTAACTGGTTTCAGTCGTAGTTGTATTAATGAGTTGTTGATTGATTGTTCACTGACTAATCCGCTGATTTCTGTTTTAATCAGTTAAACGGATTGTCTGGACAAAATGGGATCTTAGACTTGGACGATGACGAAGATGGCGGCTTTTGTTCAGATGGTGTAGCTGAGGAAGAGCCCAGGGTGGAGGAGGCTTCAGCCGTACCACAGTCAGATGACACAGGCTCAGCCGTTCCTCACTCCAGTGACAGGGTTGAAGACATGGATCCCCCATGTGATGGGACTGAGAGCAAACAAGTACCTGAATCAGCTCAGGAGACACAGCTCTGTGAAGAGACATGTCCTGCCAAACTCAGCAGTCTGAAGAGGATGAGGAAGATTTGGAGCAGAGTTGTCCAGACAGTGTTCGGACGCAAATAATGTGTAAATAATGTAAATGAAGTGCACAGTAACATTTTCCTGTTGTTTTGTTCAGCCAACAGTTTTCAAACCTAACGATATAAATGTTTGATATTGAAAAGAAGAAGACAAATAAAATATCTTAATACATTTACCTTCAGATGTGTTTATTTCTGTCTGCCCCACAACATGAGGAAGACAGTGACAGTTCATTTGCTGCATTGCTGCCTAGTGGTGATGTTCCTGTCTGCTCCAACTGAATATAGGTTTGAAGAAAGTAGAAATGTAATGATTCCAGTCGGTCAACATTAACACATGTTGTGGTGAAACATGAACGAACAAAGAAGAAGAGGAAGAAAACACTTATAGTGCTTGTGTGTGTGTGTGTGTGTGTGAGATCATTCAGATCAATTCAAGCTGATCATACATGAAGGTGTGTGTGATTTTTCTGTGATGTGACTCATTGCATCTTATACTAGGAGACATGTAGACATGTGTGAGTGTGTGGATAGAAAACATCACTGTGGGGAATGAAGCATCACTTCCAATTAGTGCTGTCTGTCTCTGCTGCTGCTTTCAATGGATGTAAAATGAAGGTTGTTGCCGCTTTAGACGCTTTGCATCCCTGCGTATATACAGTATATAACTAGAGATAGACGGGAAGAAGGTGTGTGTGTGTCCAGACGAGTGTGTGTGTTCATCTGCCTGTGTGTGATAGCAGTATAAGCTTAGACTCAGTAATGGTGTTTGTGTAATGGGCCATGTCTAGACTGTCAGATCAGCACTGGATAATGCTGTACACACACACACTCACACATACAGTCGTGTCTCCATGACTTCGGGGGGACATCACATTGGCTTACATTGATTTCCTGGAGACTAACTCTAACATTAACTATAGTTACTACTCACCTAACCCTGACTCTTACCTTAAACCTTAAAATAAACCTAACCTTAATCTTTAAACCTAACCTGAAACATGAGATATTTCAGGAGAACTTTTTGTCCCCATAAGGAAGACAAGTCCCCGTAATGTGACTGTGTGAACAGATGTAGGTCCCACAACATGACTAATATACCTGGACCCCACACACACACACACACACACACACACACACACACACACACACACACACACACACACACACACACACACACACACACACACACACACACACACTAAGGCCCCGTACACACCTGGTATTAACATGTGGTTTTTGTCATTTGCCCTTCTGGGCCACTGTAGTCCACTTGGGATCGGATCACGAAAAGCCACATGTTACCAGGTGTGTACAGGGCCTAACCCTCACCACCACTTGCCTAATCTTAATTAAATCCACTGAACCCCCAAACAAACCTCATTTATGAGGACAGACATTCTCAATACACTGGTCTTTAGTCTTAAACACACACTAGAGTCTACTGCTGGTGATCGTCACTGGTATAGTGTGGTCAATGTGACCTTGCCCTTCTTGAAGCAAGTGAGAAGTAATTACATTGATTAATTGCATATGTTTGTTATTGATTAGTGCAGCAGCTCACCTATTGTTCAGTGCACAGCTGGTTCCAACAGTACAACAGGGGCAGCAATGTAATTGTTGAGAAAATGCTTGAAAGAAGTGGAGCAGTGATCCATAACAATGTATGTACCAAGCAAACAGGCTGTGACAAGGTTCCACTCAGTGTGTGTGTGTGCATGTAGAAAAAATAGAAGAAATACTGACTTTGGCCCTAAGGGTTTGAAGTCAAATGCCAAGGCAAGGACACACACACACACACACACACACACACACAAACACACACACACACACACACACACACACACACACACACACACACACACACACACACACACACACACACACACACACACACACACACACAGTGTCAACTTATACCACCCCCTGGCAGCAGCTGTCACTCATCGGTACTGGGAGACTGGCCTGCTCTCACTCAACCTTTGTTCACTGTCTTCCCATCATCCGAGCAGTGATGTACATCGTCTGCTTATTAGGCCTCTGAAGCAGAACGCAGAGGGGGGGGGGGGGGGGGGGGGGGCTTCCTTTGGGCTCCGCTATACCTAATAAGCCCAAAGCAGACTGCGGTGCCAAGTCTTGGAAATGAACTCAATCTCCTCATTGTGTGAGTGCTTACTCACAAGCTTAATCACTCACTCGCTCATTGTTTGGCATCATGTGCATGACAGATTGTCAGTAATATGAGTAAATGCTGTAATATTTATGTCTTCCTCTAGAATGACGGGTTTATTATGATGCTACAGTCGGGGCTCTGATTACTCTGTAGTAATGCAAAGCTTAAGTAAGCGTAAGAAGCTTTCCAGTGTATTGGATGGTGAGGACGCTGCTTCATAATCACTGCCATCTATACATGGAGAGACCAGATCACCTCTGCTGGTCTTACATGTGGGCCATGTGCACAACATTACACATTCCTCTGCACCATTTTTGTGAGATCAGCTGCAGTTATGAAGAGCGGTGAGAGGGTCTCACTACATGAATAACTTACTGGCAGGGAACATGCAAATTCCTGACGTCCAAATAGGACAACTTAATAGTGAAATCCCCTGCTGGTGCTCACCCAGGACAGTTAACAGTAGGTGGTCTCATGTAAAATTCACCATGGTGCCGCTACAATATTCATGTTCATCTAGCACCTCCCAGTGTACGTAGAAGGCATCGCAACACGGGCCTAACCACCACCTTAATATCTAAAGTAGAGTTGACCTGATTTATCTCAGGTCACTACTCTGGGCTCATTGTGATGCTTGCATCAGCACCAGTAACTTTTAAAGAGCAGTAAATGTCTCTTGAAAAAAGTACTATTATTGGGACATAAATAATGTCCCAATAATCTCTGTCCCACAATATGGCTCAGAGGGTTTTAAACTAATAACCAATAATCAAATTACATTTGGGGGGTTGTAATTTTAATCAACTTATCTGAACTTAAATAATAATAATAATTTCTACTACACTGCAAATTTGTAAACTCCACACCCCTGTAGATATCAAGGATTTACTAACCCCCCATGAGCCTGCACGCCATCTTACACCAGATGATAGTCATCTTCTGGTAGTTCCCAGAGGCCATCATGCTTTTGCAGTACGGGCCCCCAAACTCTGGAATGACTTAACCAGCTGAGATCAGAAATGATGCACCTGCTTTTAAATCCCTTCTTAAAATGTTCTTTAAAAACTATCTAATTTAAAGTATTTGAATTATCATTTATTTTATAGTTGTTTTATTGATTTCTGCATGTGAAGAATTTATTATATATATCATTATTATTATGGTTATTACACATCTGTTTTAACACCAAAGGGGCCTCTGTCACACAGCAGACACTTGGTAGAAAAAGCACAAGAGTTATAACCATCAACAGGACCTCAAAATCAAAGCTGACAAACACAACTGAAGCACCAATAATTTCATCATCTTCACTTGTGCTCTTCCAACTGAGCCGTATCCAAATATGCTCAATATAAGTTGAACTAGTAGCATGAGGGACATCTATGTGTGGAACTTGGTTACACAAGCTTAACCTTGCACCTGCATATATAGCCACCACCCTTTTATTCTCTGTTCTGACCTTTACTCTCAGTTCTTCCACTGCCTTTGTAGATAAATCCCACAAGGAAACTTTATGTTTTATGAAACATGAAACAACCTTTGGATTTTTGAACAAAAAATGATTCCCACTCCCTTGGTATTAAAAGAAAGAAATGCCAGACATACATTTTTAATCTGCTTATTAATTTACGTTAACCGTACGTTGTTGAATTACAAATCTTTCTTATGAATTTTTTACATTTTCCCCATGGATTCATTATTACTGTTTTCTGCTATTGTGATGAATATTTCTTAGTTTTAATTATCATCTGAATGTTTTTAGTTGTTGGCAGCATCTTCACGTGATGTAAGGTTATTATTAGTATTATTAATACATAAAAGGAAATTAAATATGTCATGTGTATAAATGTTTGGTGTGTGTGTGTGGTAGAGTGATTCTAGGGTCACTACAGGGTTAGGATGTATACATATATATAATCCATTAGTTAATATGAACATTGACGAACTCTTCAAACACACAACTCCAGTACAAACACAACACTACTACACAAGTTACAATATCAAAGGAAATCTATGTACAACACCAACATCTTCTCACTCAGCAGTTATGATAATTAAAAACTGTGACAGAATAACTCATGATTCTCTGTACTCTGGATCGAAAGTGTTGTCATAAGCATAAAATAACATTACCACAACAGAACAGTGGTCAGGATACCACAGATAATGAGTATATGTAGCCAGACCACGTGTTGAATTCCACCTGTTTCCGTCTGATCCTGTGACTGGTGGGTTTGCAGGACCACGCACAGTAATAACAGTGCAGACAGTGTGGTTTATCTGCAGCGGCTCCAGAATCACTCAGTCAAAACCTCTGGTCGTCCATGCCAACACCAGCACAACTTTTCTACTGACGCTTCAGAGTGTGAGGTCTCTGTCTGCAGCTGCAGCTTCACATTAAATCAGTCTGAAAGTGTGGAGGCCCTGCAGAGGAGGAATTAGCTCTGAGCAGCAGCTCTGTGCTGTAGAAAGTAAGAAGCTGCCACTGATCACCACCATAAAGCCAATAAAATATTATAATATTTGGCTTTACCTTCAGATTAGCATCATATTATGTTTAATATTCCCTACATTTGGAAGCTAATTCACTGTGATGTGTGACACTGTCCTTATAAAGATGCTCCTGGCTCTCCTCTGTCTGTTGCCCGACTCCGTGCATAATCTGTGTCTGTGAGGCTGAAATCAATTTAGTGTGCATAATTCATTTATGAAGGAAATGAACGCTGCTTCAGGGATAATAACCAGTGATGCATTAGTGCGCTGGACACCAGGAGCTGTGACCTTCAGATAACCATGAACTGGAGGTTGTATGGAAAGGAGGAGGGAAATTGTGTGGAAACACAGTCGCACAGTGTGTACCTGGGTGCCACCTGCTGTAAACAGCAGCATCATTGCCAGTTCTCTGTGTAAGTCAGCTAGAGGCCCAACTCATATATCTTTAAAGGAAAACCAACACAAAGAAAGGGAATTACTTAAAGGACAGTAAGTAAATATAAGTAAATACAGACAGGATGAGAGAAATGGTAGACGTGGGACCCATTTTATCACGCACACAACAAAATCAGAAACGTCCACTAGTTGAGGTCTTTTGTGCTGCTGTAAACGAACCTGCTGCAACTGATGATAACCTGTGGAGACAACATTTTTTTATTTGATATAACTTTTCAATTCTGTGCCTCAGTCATTTCAGATAGAATTACATACCTGTATTTATTTTGCTTCTGTAAATATAAAAAGATCAGTAACCAGAAGCAATTCATTACTCAGATGAAGCTTTTTTGCCTCACAAATACCAGACCTCCTGCTCACAGACACAAAACCCACAGAAATGTACACGGCTCGAAGTTTATAAGTAGCATATAGGCTTCAGTATAAGAGGATTAAATCAATACCACTTTCTTAGTGAATTATTATGTCGCTCCAAAATTGATTAGTCGAGGACGAGGAAATGCAAGGAAGACATTAAAACACCGTCAATAAGAAGATAAACATTTTGACACAGGGAAGTCAATTTCCCAACAGGACACAGGGTGAAAGATTCTGCAGATCATATTCTCACTGATAACATCAGCTTTTGCTTGTTCATTATTTATCATTGAATTAATGATTGGTTTTTTTAAAATATATTTTTGTATTCTATTGTCATAGTGGCTGTGTCCAAAGTCACTGTTTATTTACATGTATTATATTTATACTATACCATTTTCTTTAAGTGTTAAAATTCTAAGTGTGTAATGTGTACACTACCTTCAAAGAATGAACAGAATGGAGTGAAAAACAAGTGTCCCTAGCCACTACACTCGTCTCTGCTAACAATCCCATAATTCAACAAACTGCATTTTACAGCCTTATCTGTCGTTAAGAGAAAATGATGACTCATGGAAGGGAGATGTTTAATACTACTAATGTAAATACATCAAAAATCTGTTAGAACAAGTGACACACGTCCTTTTGTTTTCTTTATTTGGATGAGTCTGATTTATCAAAGAAAAACATTATTACGATTGTCAAGTGCCGAGTGTCGAGTTTCACTGGAAAACATCTTGAAACTTGAATTAGTTATTTCTACAGAGTGTAGAAAGTACGTTACACAGACAAACAATGTGTGTATCATTTTTACTTTACATTGAAAGTGATATAACAAATGTCTTTACAAAATCAGAATAACTAAATTTTCCAGTTGTGTTTTCATGTTAGGAAATTATCCTTCTGAAGCATCAGTGGCTTGAGGAAGTGTCCACTAATTTGAACAACCTCAGGTAAATCTATATCAATACACAGGTCTTTCCATATATTGGAATGTATAAGGTGTATAATGTGTTATGCTACAGATATTATTTTGCTATTTCACAATATTGTACATACAACTGTAAAAGTGAGAGAAGCAAGGCAATAAAAGACATTGCTCTGTGATTAGGCACAAATAATCTCAGTCCTTGCACATGATTTCAAAATTCCCCCCAAAAAAATGTTAGGAGCTTCAGAAATGGAAATCAAAATTCCCATGAAGGCACACATTGCTGTAGCTTTAGTTTGTACACGTTGCATCTTTCTGCACTGAGCAGAGAAAGACAGAAATGAAAAATATTTAAACCCTGAACTTTCGCACCATTCCCTGCACATCTCTTTTTACTTGTTCTGTCATTTTTAGAAAACAAAGTGTTCGCAGTAAGAGCAGGCAGTCGGCTGCAGAGCTGTGCAAACTCAAATGAATGAACAAGGAAGACGACACTTGAGTGCAGTTTAGGTTTTACTGATATAATAAGAACTCAAGGGAGCTGTACGTCTCCATTCTTAAAATGACTACTAGTTAAAAACAGATTTCCATTAATCCAACCAGTCTTAAAACAAGTCTGACTGTAGTGAAGATTATCTGTGTCTATTAACCGATGCAGAATCAAAGAAGGCAGATGAACTGGTAAGCAGATCTGGAATCCAAGTGATCGTCTTTTCACAAAAACAAGGTCGATTCCAACTGTTGTCGTTTCATTGTGCTGAGTCGATCCCCGTTGTTTCCTCAGAGCAGCAGTGCCAGGATTCACAGTGTTTGTTTCTCATCAGAGGAAGACTGGGTGCACTTCTAGAGAAGTTCTGATGGTTGTAAGGATTACAGAGTGTCTGTGCGTGCGTGGCAGCTGTCACACACTCTGACTGGGTGATCCCAGCCTCGGGAAGGCACGGCCCTGGTGTGTGTGGAGCAAGGTCCGCACACGCCTTGTCCGCATGCCCTGCAGTGGTGCTTGGACATGATCGGAGTGAAGGCTTTGGAGCACTGGTGACACTGGGTGATCTCCTGGTCTGGAACCCAGTAGTCTGGTCGGGCCACGTCTTTCACAAAACCTGAGGGGAGTAGATGCAAAAGGAAATCATCATCAGATTTTTAGCAGGGTTTTTATGTAACAGAGCACAATATTTATATCCTATACAAACTGGAGCTGCGGTGAATCACTTTAAAGGAAACAAAGATTCATTAATGTTTATGGAGTAATTCCCCAAGTAGCCATTTAATATCTGGATGGATGGATAGCGTCTGACCCATTAAATGTATATTTATGGCATTAATTCCTTGCAGGTGTAGCATCAATTCAAAGCGGTCCCATGGTTCAGCTTGTCCACCTCATTCACCAGAATTTAGAGTCACCTAGGGAAGTACAATTAGATTTTTTCCTAACGGATAACCAACGCTTGTTATTCGATTATTAACAATTAACCAACAAGATTAAAATTTTATATAATGGATGAGTGTCTTTCTCTCTTGCTCAGACACACAGAAATCCAGTTGCTATGGTGGCCCAGTGGACCGTTATAACATCCACAATTCAGTTTGTAGCGTCTTAGACGGGCAAACTTCGGCCAAACGTTCTGCTTTTCCGCAGCCACGATGGGCATGCAGTCAT
Organism: Hippoglossus hippoglossus; assembly: GCF_009819705.1. Classification (NCBI taxonomy): domain Eukaryota; kingdom Metazoa; phylum Chordata; class Actinopteri; order Pleuronectiformes; family Pleuronectidae; genus Hippoglossus; species Hippoglossus hippoglossus. The sequence continues at coordinate 25,004,252 of NC_047163.1, read as the reverse complement.
TCTGATGAACATGAGAGTAAACTGGGTACATGTGGGGCAGTGGGCAGTTACAATAAGCAACCATCAAAAACAGGCCAGGCTCACTAAATCCTCAGCAGACAGCTTTTCTACCAGTTTTTATTCAGAAATGGCAACATGTCGACATGCTGTGGGCTCAGTCTGGTGCACAGTCTGTGAACTGTGGGACCGGTGGTGGAGAACACCTGCACAGATGATACCGATGTCCAAGGATTTTGTTCACATTTAACTGTTTTTTATGTCAAAACTCTTATAGTCAGTAAACCGTCATATCTGAACATCCAAAGGGACGACATTATTGTAATGAGAACAAATATTGGGTTTGTTGCAACATGGCTGTCATTGTCATGTTCAGAAGCACAGGTAGATGTAGTTGAAAAATTATATATTAAAATATCATTTCAGCTGGTGATTTCATTGGTGATACAACAGGCCAAATTTATAGGTCATGTTATTGGTGATGAGCCAGATGACCAAAGAGAAAATGTGCAACCAGCTGCACATACATGATTTGTAATGGTAAATTGCAGCTGTACTCACAAAGAGGGTAGTCGACCGCCGTGGTGACCATGTCCAGTGTGGACTGAGCCACTTCTGTCACCCTGCGAGCGATCAGACCTCGAGGCTCCACCTTGGACACTGAAGAAATAATTGTGTGTGTGAGAAAAAGAGAGACACGTTTGCCAAAGCAGCAAAAAAATTATAAGACAGGAAATTACAGCAGCCCTTTACCATCTACTCTGCATCTAACATTAGAAATTAAAATCTAAAAGATTGACTTTTCAAATTTTAAAGAACATTTAAAAAAGCAGAAAAGGGAAAAAGAGAAAATGAATTTAAGACGGGATGTCCGACAAGTTTTTTGAGCTTGCTCTGTATTAATAAAATAGTTATTTACCTGTGGGCAAAACTCAAAATGAATATCATACAACAATAAAATACAAAAACGACTAGAGCTAAAACAGTTTGTCGATTGATCCATTAGTTGACTGGATGAAAAGGAATCAATAGAAAAATTGGGATTCAAATAATCATTTAAGAGACTGTTCAAGCAATTATGGAAGAAATTCCCTCATTCCAGCTTCTAACATGAGGGAAATTGGTGTTTTTTCCTTGTTTTAGATCGTAATAAATGACATATTTCAACTGTTGGTTGAATAGATACAATGTTTTCATCGGCATTTTTCACAGTTTTCTGATGTTTTCTAGACCAAATGATTGATCAGTTAATGTGGAGAGTAATGATCAGATTAATTAAAAATTATTGCAGCCCCCAAAGCCTCTGCTCACCCACACAGTTGTTTAATTGCTCTGCCTGATTAGATCTGGGTCAAGTTCAATCTCTAAACGTTTTCCACCACTTTGCCATGGTTTCTGGGTTGCTCAGAAACAGTGTGCAATGGCTACAACAGACTGCGAGGTCCGTTTTCTCCTGTTTGGTGGGTGTGTCAGAGGTGTTGCCCAATCAGCGTTGAAGTGTTTATAAACCCAGCTGTATTAAATAGGCAGTGCACACAATGGATTCTCAAGTTCTCTACAAATGCAGAAGCTGTTTGGAGTTTGCATTAAGTGAAAATGTGGGAAAAAGCTACTACTGACAGCAAAAATAGAGATTGCAACACCAAGTGTATGTAGAAGCATTGATCACATGTTTAAACCCATGTCATCTACCTCCGCGTTTTCCTCCACAAGAATGGCCTTCTCAGCTGCTATAGTTGCAACTCTTGCGTATCACAACAGTCGTCAACGCACCACCTTTTACATCTAAATAAACATCTTGCTATCTTTTGTCTGGGCTCTGGTGGAAAATGGGTGGAACCATGATTGGAATTTATTATGTCACAAAACTCTTAATAGAAATAATCGTCAGTCAAATCCAGTTTGTCCACACCCACAAAGCTCTGAGCGGTGAAAACACCCGTTTGGGTGGACGTAAGGACGCAGACACTTTAAGAGAACAGTAATTTTAATGACTAACTTTTTATCTGATGCTCAAGTTACATAATCTTCTATACAGAATTCATGGTTATGAAATGTAAAGAAACTATCAATTCTAGTTGCTGCATCAAAATGACAAAAACACAACTACAGTAATACCTATCAATACTCTATTGAAGAGAAACATTTTTTAAAGTTTTCAACTTGTAGATATTTAGCCTGATGCAAGTTCAGTGACTACATAATGTGACAAATGCCAGAATACTCCACATGTCTTACTCCAATTGTTGCTTATTCTGAGTATGACCTTATTCAGGTTAGGGTAAACAGAAAATGCTGTTTACATGGCAATGTCTAATTCGGACCATTGTCTTAATCGAGCTAATATCAGAATATCAGTGTCCATGTAATCATGTCTAGTGTCTCACCCTGAGTGTTGACAGTGTCAGCCGGCCCTCCCTGGCGGTGGCAGGCCTTACACACCCTGACAGGGCCATTACCCCAACCCCTCTCTGGCACCGGCATCCTATGGCTGGAGCAGGGGTGGCAGAAACCCTCTCCACAGGATCGACAGTGGTGCTTCCTCTCTGGCTCCTCAAACACCTTCTGACAGCCATGACAGGCCTGAGGAGCACGAGGAGAAGAGGAGGATACGATCATGAAAGGAAAGACATGTTAATATCATCAACTCATATGCCTAGAGCAGAGGTTTCAATGTTTTTTTGCCCGAGGCACACTGAAGGACAAGCCAAAATCGCAAGGCACACCTGTATTCTTATTCATACCAGAGTTTCTCTCTTTTTTTAAAGTTGCTCTCCTTCACACTGACTGTCAATCAAGGTCTTCGATGTGTCACACGCCTTTTTATGTAATAATTTTACAGCGTTGGTCCGTAGTGGATACCCTGTATTCACACTTTTTGTATCCACTGTTCGACATACATCGCCTCGTTCACCTCCTCTTCTCCTGCTTCCCCGCTTCACGTGCATCAGTGTGTCAGTGAGTGGGGGCGGGGTCAGCCCTGGGTCTGTGTTTTTGAGTGTTAACTCGCAGAGGAGGTGAGGAAGTGACACGACTCGATCAAATACAGAGACACACCAGCAAAATGTTTGGTGCACAGGTGAGACAAAGGTACATTTTAATCCGAACTTCACAGATTTAAATGGCTCGGGAGCCCTGGAGTAGTATTATAGTATTGCAATAATAATATTGTACATTTCTCTCAAAATCTCATATCAAACAATGGTATGCTAACTTGTGTTTGGCACTGGGCATGATTTCCTGTGAACGTAACTGCATTGCAACAGGTTTGTTGTGTGTTCTGAGCTTTAGTTCGTCCTACTCACTGTTATGTCTGTGTTGGGTCTCCAGTAGGGAGGAGCCACCTGGTCAGTGAGCCAGGCAGTGACAGCTTTGGTGGGGCCAGTGCTGTACTCGGACACCGACTGAATCATGTAGTTCATCCCGTCCAGGACCCTCTGAGCAGCGTTCTGGTGGTTGGTCATGAATGTGTCCGACTGACAGAAAGAGAGGGGTGAATAAAAAACGTGCCATCTTCTTTGGTGATTTACAGCCTGCTTGTTAAGTTAATAGTACATCATTATTAACAAGCTAAAATGAAAACTGCTAGCTTCATTTTCCACATTTTATTTCACTGACATTTGACATTTGTTTTCAGATGACACACATTGAGTTTATATACTGTCTACATTTTAATTGTTAAAATAAGAAGAACCAATTTGAGTATCAATAAAGAACTGGATAAGGTGTATCTGAATTAATATGATAAATATAACATTATGACTACGGCCTGATGAGAGAAAACTGCCTCACCGCTGCAACATCAACATAAGCCCTCCAGGAATTAAGGGAACATTCTGCTTTCACACAGTCAGCATTCGAACACATGACTTATGAGCTGGAGCCCTGAAGGCAAGAGCTATGCGTTCACCCTTTTTGACCAATCAGATGAAGCCCCAGCTCGCCATCCGCTACCCTTAGATTAACCGGTGACAGTTTGGTGGTGACTGTAAGTTTTGCTGCATGATGGCTAAGGAGGACATAAGAACTCTATGTGCACAATTTTTTTTTTTTTACCACAAATCTCATCATCATCGTCATCGTCATCGTCATCGTCACAATTTTGAACAATGATATTGCATATCGCACATTATCCTCATATTACAGGAGATCAGTGAATAATCAGTGAATAACTACGGTTACATTCATTTTTACTGTAGATGGAAGCACAAAATCATACAATCTCAGCATCTAAATGTTTCAGTCTGGCCTCAAGGAATCTTAATGCATAAAAATTCCATAGTCTCATACATTAGATGCAACCAACTTTAATTACAGTACTCTTGTTAAAAGGATGAGTTACTTTCTTTGGTTGTAACATACTTACATTTGGAGTCCACAAAAGTCAAAATTAATAAATCACTGTATATTTCCACCGTCAAGTCAAACTTTAAGAGCTATTCCTGAAATATAAATGATAAAATCAAATTCAGACTGTGTCTCTACTCACCCCCTCCCAGACGTGCTTGACCTCAGATCGCACCACACCGCTCTCAGGGTCCTGGTTTCCCACCCAGTACTGTCTGCTGCGGTAGATGACACCACAGCTAGCACACTCCAACACAAAACTGAGGGAGGCAGAGGGGGACAGTTGATTAGATTCACTTGTGCCGAGTCTGAACACCTGCACCACACACACACACCAACACCCACACACACACTCACTCACACACACACACAGAAAACTAATACCAAGCAGCCAACTACTGTACTGTTCCTCCCCTCCCACAACCCATCAGATAAAACTATGTAATATCACCCCTGCCATTTCATTACATGTCCTCTCTCTTTCCCCTCCACCTCCCCCCATCCTCAATTAAATTTCTTCTACACTCCCCCCCCAATAAATCTGTGTGTGTGTGTGTGTGTGTGTGTCGGTGTGCGTGTGTATCTACCCACCCTGACCAGGCATACTTCGCCAGTCCAAACCATGGGTTGTCAGTGGAAGCTGATGTTTTGGGCATAACAATCACCTCTCTGCCTCCTTCATAGCACCGCTGGAGAGGCAACACAGAGATTGTAAAGAGAAAATAATCAAGTGTAAAGATTCTTACTCTTTTGGAAGCTACCATGTAAATAATAATCACAAAACACAACATCATATTTTGAACAGTTAAACTGGCACGATGATAGTAGTATCGGGGTCATTCTTACTTTACAGATGAGGACCTTGTTGTTGAACTGGTGTGCATACTGGCAGAGCCCATCTGCCATGTGAGGGACCCTGTCTCTCAGATGGTTCATTCCATTTTTACAGCGAACGCTGGAGGCGAGAAAGAAAACCAAATGGTTCAGACAACATGACAGACTTCAGATTTAGTCTGAATTATGACTCCATCAATCCAGAGCTGAATCCTTTCAGAAGCAGTGTTATGAGTTCTCCCACTCCCTGTCCTCTCATCATCAAGAAGAAAAACAAGTAGGGGACTTCCATGTCTCCACTCCAAAAACATGGAAAAGACATCAAGTTTTATGTGTCTCGATGGGGTTAATATTCATAAAAGCAGGAATGTCTTTCAATACTGGGATTCAGCCAGGGACAACTACACAATTTCCATGGTCCATCTGGCAAGTAAAAGCCTTTGACTGCTGAATAAAGACTCAGAGGAAGAGGGAAGTTGCCTAACTCAAGGATTTTTGTTTGGTTACATTGAAGCTGCTTTCACACATGGATTGAAATTTTCCAGAGGCTGTATGGAAAAACAAATAAAATGTCTAAGTCACTCTTTGAGAGAATAGAGCAGGAAAATGTGTGGAATATTCAAAGCGAGTGAGTGGGCATGTTGATGACGTTTCTAACACATGACGGACGTATTAACTTAATTTTTTACAAATATCTCAGGTTGAAAGTCATACATGCAGAAGACGCAGACAAAGATGTCAACTTGGACGGACAGTTAGATGCATGATCTTTTGGTGATAAGGGGCAGCGCCAGTGTCAATGACCTGTAAACATAAACATTGCTTTGTGTGACTGAATTTAGACAAGTTCATATGTCCTGCCTCCTGAATGGTTGTGAACGCTTCTGACATGGACAATCTCCTGCATTCTTCATATAAAAGGCAAACTCTGGAAATTGTCAGAAAACTGCTTTAATCAGAAATTTGCAACGTTAAAGATCCATGACATATTGTAAGACATAGGGAAATAGAATTTTGCCTGATAAGCTTTATAAATGGCCACATGTCACCATGTCTTGAAGCCCGGATGAAAGATTCTCACCTTTGTGAAACAGTAGATTGGAAAACATCCAGCAGAGGAGAATGCTTAGATTTGCAGGCCAACAATAAAAGTGGGGGTGCAATATATCCATCCCAAACATTTCTTATCAGCAATAACAACGCCTGACATAGTATGGGGTTATTTTATCAATAAGAAATAAAGTCCTTAACTATTGAGAGCAGGAAATATGATTTGGGAAGAAAATAAGTGTGACTGCACAAGGTAAGTAGTGAGAAGTAGAATATGCACAAGCAGAGAAGATTGAAAAGTCTCATCTCTGACCAAGTGACCTGATTATATTTTTGGCCAGGGTTTTTAGTCAGAATCTTTTAATTTATAGAATGTAAGCATAAATAAAGATTTTAGGCCAAATTCGATCTGAGGACAATAAGCATCTGCTCAAACTTGTCTGTAATGACTTACGTGCAGCTGAGACAAACAGCAGAGCAGGTGAAGTACTCATCTGGGAAGAATGAGTGCAGGGTCATCTTTTCGTCAGAGAGTTCCCCACAGAAACGATCACTCAGGGCCTGCAGACGGAGCGAGCAAAGGTTTCTTCATCTCACTTACATTTCTCTTAAACTTAACTTTTTGTCTATTTAGCACCAAAGGTAATTGGCTACCACGTACTTCCAGCGCGTGAAACACTATCCCCGGCTGGCGGGGGGAGCGGGTGTGAGTGTTCTTCACTTGCTGCGTGACGGCCTCCAGCAGAGTGTTGTAGTTCGTGGGAGGTGTGATGGTCTGGGTGCCTACATACTGCACCGAGCTGAAGGCTTGTGTCCCCAAAGCCAGGTCATGAAAACGCTTCTTGAGCAGCGTGTCGGCGTGGCCAGCCACCTTGGAGTCTTCAACAGCATAGCAAATGAAACCAATAAAAATACATAATTTTCACAGGAAAATAATTTTACAACCAAGGTGTGATTTAGTATATGTGTGCATTTCTATACATATATATGTACATATATATGTATATTTCCTTCTCCTACCATGACCCAGCAGCTGAGTGTGCGTTGTCTCTTGGAAGATAATGACAGCAGGTCCAAGAGAAGAGAGGGGTACATCCAGACCACAGCGGCTGGACAGGGCCCTGAGCTCTGGGGTGAAATGCTTCAGGTAGGCTCCAGAGGCACTGCTCAGGAAATGGAACATGTCGTTGTGGAGGCGTTCAGCTCGTGTGCGATAGACTACAATATCAGACACTGCCAGTACCTGGAAGAGAGAAGAGTAGGTGAATATAGAGGTAAGACAAAGGACTTTAGCACATGATATCTGATAATTGTGTGAGGACAATAATAAAAAGAATAGCAGTAGTTGATAAGTCCCCAAATTCACATCATATCTCGAAAAACAAGCAGCCCTCTTGGACCACTGTGTTGAAACTACCAGCATTCAATGGTATTAGAGCAACTATGAGCTGGGGAGCAGAAAACTGGGAATCTTGAAAGGCTAAAATGCAATATATTATCTATTAAGAAATTAAAGTGGCTGTAAAAAATGTTTTTAAATATTCCCTTTAACTGTCTGAGTGCAACGCCCACTAGCAACAGGCAAAATTGACATCCCTTTTCCCAATCAAATGAAAGACACCGAATGTGAACTGAACGTGTGATTGATATGCACTGTGCACTGTGACTGAATTGTATTTACAATTTATTAGTTTATGTAAAGAGACCCAGCTATTCATTAATTACAACTGAACCAACCAGGGAGCGATAAAATTACCTTCAGCAGCAGCCTCATCCTCTGGTTCTGGTTGGCTGCAGCGCCTAACAGGCCTTCAGTGTCCAGGGCGACCAGGTTGAGGGTGGGGTTATAGGCGGCCCACACTCCCACCGTACAGGTGCTTGGGGACTTTGAGGTGTAAAACACGCTGTTACCACCGAACAGAATATGGTTGAGGGTATGGGACTTGCCGTCGCCGGTGTTGCCAAAGATGGAGAGGACCTTGACGCCCGCAACATCCCCACACCCAAGCCTGTCCAAAAATTCTGACTCATCTCGGACCTGGAGGGAGAGAAGGGAGAACACCAAGCAGAGCATGGATTACTATGCTGTCACAACAAGATATCACTCACTGGTTCCTAAGGATGGATGATATGGCCAAAAATCATATTGAGCTAAACATTTTCATATCAGTCTATATAATATTATATATATATATATAATATATATATATATATATTATAATATATATATAATAAAGTATCATGATAGATGTCACACTATTGTTTATTTAAATAGTCTTAGAGAGTGTAGGGGCATTTTTGCCTTTATTGGTAGGACAGTGTAAGGACAAAATGGGGAGAGAATAATGAAGACATGTAGCAGAGGGCTGGGTCTGAAATGAACCTGCAGCCGCTGGACTCAACCCTCAGTGTAGAGCCTACTGCCTAAACATTTTCATTCTGAGTGAGGGTTTTAAACTCTTTTTATGAACAGAGAATGAGAAACACTTGATAAACAGCAAAAACATAAAACCAATCTGAGGGAGATCAATTACAGGCAATCCCCCCCTCTGTGCTTACACAATGGATAATCATGATATTCTTACATATTCAAATTTTGTTAAATTGCAATTGATGGAAATGATATTGTGATAATTATTTATATAAGGTTGGGTAATAATATAATTTGCATAATTAGTGCAATATAATTTACAAAAATAGCGATAGAACTAACGTTCATTATATATCAGCATCATGTTTATACATAGCGTAAGCACAGCGAGGAGGAACAACACATAATTGATCGTCCCAGATTTGTGAATAAACACGTGGCATTTATCGTGACAATAATCGATATCGACTGATTAGAAAAAAATGATCTTGATACAGGGTTGGAGCCATGTTGCCCAGCCCAGTGTTGGTATTGTTTTACTGCCCAGCTGGTTCTGGTTCGCCTGCTGACTTCACTGAATCCAGGGGGAACCTTATTGAATTTGTGTGGGCGATGCAGTCAAGGAGGACAACAAACCTTAACAAACAACAATGTGTGTTATCTATTGACACTCGATGAAGAGAATAAATCTTTACAGCGACGGCTGCATTCAGTATCTACATGGTGCTGAGTCTGCAGCGCTCTGAGGACACACACTTAAGGAGAAAACTGACATCGCACTAAGAGCCCAGGCCACTTAGATACGCTTAAAACCAGTCAATGTGGACTCCAGCTGGAGCAGCAGCACAGACAGGGCCTGTCAGCGGGTCAGATGGACTGACTCACTGGGGACATTCCCACTGAGACACCATTCGCTGCTCTGCCAGCTCCCTACGTGTGTCTGTCTTAAATCCGAGAGGTATCAATAACTCCTGTTAGCTAAAACATGTCTACCACAGTTGACGTAGCAGTACCGAGTAGTGAAGGGAAACATGTCCCACGTTCACTTTCTTCAGTTGACAACATGAAGTTAGCTTTAGCCCGGTGTTTGTGAAGCTAGGCGGGTATGTGTCAGCACAGTTAGCATCAGTGACAACACACAGTTAATGGCCTTCGTTAGCCTGCGCGTTGTCTTCCTGCTCTTAGCCCCGCAGCTAATGCTCGGCTAGCTAACTTTACCTGCAGGTTTTCTTGTTCGTCCACCAGCAGGAAGCTCCGGGCCCCGCCTGACTCTGGACGCTCCCCGGGCTTCTCCGGGCCGATACACAGACTCTCCATGTCCATCATCGGGGCCTCGGACATCGTCCCTCGGTCACTTGGAGCATGTTTGGGACGAAGAGAGGCAGAAACGAAAGTTCAACATGACTCCGTCTGTCAATCACAACAACAGCGCGTGGACTCGACGACGCTGTGGGAGGGGCCACGGACGTGACGTAAGACGCACAACGGGCCTCTGGGCTACGACACATCAGCACCACCGTGTGGCCAGAATTAGGCATAACACACAACCCGGCATTGAGCGAACTTCAGATATCATGGAATAAAAAACACATTACTTATACATGTACGTAAATTATACATGTTTTCTGACGTGGATTTTCAAAGCTTGGATTGAAGCTGCAAGTTGTGCAAAATTCAAATCCGTGTTTGTGCTCCACCTTTAAATAAAGCATGAAATTACACAGAGGCCTGTTTTATAAGAGCAAGTGGGCCCAAGTCCTAATCACAGCAATACTCAGGGAATCAATGTTTCCTTTTAACAGAGGGTGTTTTATCTGAGCACTGCTGCTGTGTTAGAGCTGCTTGCTAATGTTCATTAAATATTTGTTAGTACAGATCTATAAATATCACATGTCACTGAAAGGTTTCAGAGCGGCACCACTGCTAACATGACATGGAGAAAGAGATTCCTATACTGATGCTCGGACAGTCCTGGCTGAGCTACCCTTCCTTCCTTCCCTCCCCCCTTCCTTCCTTCACTCCTTATTTCCTTCCTTCCTTCCTTCCTTCCTTCCTTCCTTCCTTCCTTCCTTCCCACAAATAATCAAATTCAAGAAATCCTAACTTGAACACACATCCATGCGTACAAAAGCTACAGGCAGGCAGAGAAATGGGCTTGAATTAAAAGATGAAGGAAGGTACAAAGGAAGCATGGAGTAGTGGAGGGGTTTGGAGAGGGTCCTAGCCACTCTCTGGGCTCTACCATGAGAGACAATTTGTCTGAAAGAATCAATTATAGGCCTACTCCCAACCCATCACCCCTGATTAATGAATAATTAAAGCTGCTCAGTGCAGGGCTACCTAGATAATATAAGATTAGCCATGCCACCATTTATGTAAGGTATTATTAACTTGTTAATAAAGGATAACAGCCCACAGGTTAATATAATAAGGTTTTTCTAACTTTGCAATTGAGCACCATGTATGTTTTTTATGAAAAAAAAATTTTTTGCATGTGTTTTGTTGGCTAAACTAGTTATTCTCCATAATATTCACCCAGCTTAAGTCATATCTGGCCAATATTCAAAATATATATGAAAATAGACATAATTAACTCATTAATAGAAGGTAACAGCCCACAATTCGACATTCCTGCTTTTGTATTGCATAATAGCCTACCACTAGACACTGCATGAGTAATAGTTTTGTGAAAATATTTTTGTGTGTGTGTTTGTTGCCTAAACTTGTTATTCTCCATACACACAGACAAAGTCACATCTGACTAATATCGCACTAAACCTGCTCCAAAATCTTGATTTGCCCTAAAATAGACTTTACTAACTATTACTAACTAAGGGTAACAGCCCACTATTGATATAGTTTTTTCTAACTTTTGTATAGCACATGATGGACCACATATTGTATGATCCCTTAACTAGTTATTCTCCATAATACACACATAGGTAAAGTCATATCTGGCCAATAGTTCAGGTATATTATACACAACCGGAAGCCCTTCTGTGAGGGAAAATCGAAAGAAAGTATAAATATTGCATCCCCCCTAAATGAATAAATCACGAAGTGCATTCAACAATTTGCAACTCCCATGATGTGATGCAATTTCCAGGACCCCTCACTGCATAGACTGAAACCTGGCTCATATGGCAGCAGTGCACAAGACGAGTCTGACAGACAGGCAGACAGACAGACACACAGACTGACAGACAGACCTGCAATCCAGCTTTGACACAACTGTAGACATTTCATTATAAATCGGATCTTGGGGGATGGATCTACCCTCACAGGTCCGAGGCGGGACCGTGGTCCACTCACGCCGCTGTCCCCGCTGGTACTTGTAGTACCCCCCTCCTCGGCATGTTCCATGTTGACATGCGTAAAAAACTACACTTCCCCCAAAGCTGTCACGGCGCGCTTCCGCCTCCCATTGGCTGCTCGCTCCAGCCGCAGCCCCAGAGAATGAATGAAATTGAAATAGCTGCTACATTACATGTACAATTCCGGGCTCTGCAGTGTTGCATTCTATCACACTGTATCAAAATGGCCACAGCGGTGCAGAACCCCCTCAAATCGTAAGTACAACGCGTTTTACTGAGCGTCTGCGCTTTGTGTGTTTGTGCATGCTGTCAGTGCAAATTTAGCACCCTGAGAATGCCAGATAATTCTCAGCATGATTACCAGCACATATACATGCAATGCACAGAGCAGAGATGGAGATGATAACGTCAGGGAATCAGCCCTGGACAAAAGTTATATTTAAAGCCGATGGGGGTTGGCTCTGGTCTCTTTGGATGGGGATCATTGTGCGCTCCGATGCTATTCATGTCTCCCTGAGCCAACAGCAGCAGCGTGTGTGCAGGGATATGGAGGAATGCTGGAGGTAGATTTGGGTGACCCGGTGTGTCCCTTGCCAGTGTAGCCAGCCAAGATCACGGTCAAAGCCAGGCAGGGAGAGACGGAGTGTAAGACTTCACTGTCCCTGTCTACACGTTTTATATGTGGACACAGAGAAGCAGGGTAAACAGGTAGATGAGTGCTCGGGTTTAGGCTGCAGCGTCACCTCTCCTGCCGGACCTCTCGGGAATATATAGGTTGAGGTAAATATGCTGGAATACTCCGACACTTGCGTATATTTCTTCAGCGCCTATAATAAAGCTTAGAATAAACCCCTAAATTGCAATCTGGCGCTTTACGCGTATAACGCACATCTCAGCGGATATTTATCTCCGCCACGGGGTCTATTAACGGGTGGATTTCCCGTGAAGTTTTTCCTGTGATGATCCCCTTTGTGCGTTTTTTTTTGGAGGGGGGGTCCTTTTTTCGGAGACTGGTTTCAGCGGAATGCAGACGCCTGCTGCCCGCCTGGGCTCCTGTCCAAAAAGGTGGCTGATGCTGGTGCGTCTGTCAGCGGGTATTTACGCACGTCTAGCCGTGGAGGAGGAAGACGAAAACACACAATAGCTCCAATATAAACACACACAAACACAAGAGAGTTGGAGCCCAGTGAAGATTCAGCCCAGCTTAGGCAGTTTGAAACAAAGAAAAGTCACAAGAGCTGTGTATAAAACAGGGGCGCACATCTGATGCTGGGCATGGTTTTACCTGAGCAGGGATCAAGACTGTCTGTGTGCGTGCTTGCGTGCTTGTGTGCTTGTGTGTGCGTGTGTGTGTGTGTGTCTGAGACGCAGACATAGGCGACATTTCGTGCAATTCCATGAACGACTGCCCTGTACGTGTTTTGCAGAGCACTTGACAGGAGAGACAGGATTGCAATGGTAGTTACTCATCAGGCAACTGTGTGCTGATTGGCTGTGATGGTATTTTACTGTTTTTGCCAAATTTTTTTTTAGTCTTCAAGCACACATCTCAATACAACTCATAAAAAGTGGTAGATTGTCAATTTTAAGTTTTAATTACTGTACAGGCTGATACCATAGTTGTATTATGTGACGATGGAACAGGAATGGGCCGACGGAGGCTGCATATTGGAACCTCAGAGTACAGAGCATCCTCTCCTCTCCTCTACCTCCACTTCCTCTTTTTTCCTCCTCCTCTCTAAGGGATGCTCAACCAAGCAGAGCCCAAGTGTGGCCTGATTGCTCCCAGGGGCCCTCACTGACACCATGTCAGTGGTTTAAATTGACTGATTTGCATGGATTTTATACCGGGACAATTTGAGAGAAGACGTTTTGGCGGTGGCAGGAAGAGAACTTGATGGGGGGAAGGAATAGAAAGTAAATAGTAAAAAAAAATAGGCTCAGGGCCTATTTAAACAATTTAAACAGTTCTCTTACATTGATTTTTAAGTGCTTAGAAAGTTTGACAAAAGGAAAAAATAAAAGAAGTCATAAAAGAAGCAGCCAAGTTGTCAGCTATGCAGTTTCAACCCTGCAGGGATGCTGGCATCCTCTGCCATTACTGCATCTGACTCTATGAGCAGAACTAAAGCTAAATGAATTTATCACACAAGGCCACAGAAATCAACAATGGCTTTATAAATTCCATCGTTATACGCAGAATGGTTTAACAAGGTTCCAGTTGCCACACTGTGATGGGGCTTTAACATACGCCCTGGTAATGTGCATGTCTACAAACTAACTCGCTGTTAGAGGCTTATACAAATAAGGTGCCCATGCAGTAAAATGGGCAAAAACGTCAAATTTGGCTGAGTGTCGGCCCAGTATGGGGTGGCTGGCTGGCTGCCCACCAGAGACAGTGTCTGTTGTGTCCTTAAATGTCCTTAAACCTTGTTAAAGATCTGAAATCAATTATAATTAATTCAATGGATGTCAATTCTGTGGGAAGCTTTTACAATTGTTGCCCATTGCCCAAGTGTGTGTGTGTGTGTGTGTGTGTGTGTGTGTGTGTGTGTGTGTGTGTGTGTGTGTGTGTGTGTGTGTGTGTGTGTGTGTGTGTGTGTGTGTGTGTGTGTGTGAGTGTGTAGTAAGTACAGTCGAGGGTTCATTTGTGTGCTGAGGCAAATCAGTGGAGGAGCGAGCATGCAGCTCCAGCCCCCAATCTACTGGGCATTTCCTTTTACCAGCCCTCACGCGGTCTATCTCTCTGCTGGATTAGAGACTCCTTTTAATCTCCCATTCTCTCCTTCTCCTCTACTTCTCTCTCCCTCTTACTTCCTCTCTGTCCTCCCATCACCCCTGCCACCCCATCTTTCACGTTCCCTCCCTGTGTCTTCCTCACCATCATCCTACATCCATCACTGTTTTTTTTCTTCTGCATCTCCCTTTTGTTCAGCCATTTCCTCACTGTCTCCCTCTCTCTTTCCTCATTTTCCTTATTTTCTTTCTTTGGTTTGAAACCATCTTAGCCCTCAGTGTTACCGACTGTCAACCCCCACCCTCCACCTTCCACCACACTTCTGTGCATTATCACTGCTTATATATTCAGAAAAAACTATAGTACAGGAAAATCTCAATGCATTTTGTTAGATCCCTTTAAATCTTGTTGGAAAGCTCATTCCTAACAGTTCCTTTGGAGGGATTTTCTCTAGATTTGGATTATCCACTGACATAAAGTGTTTTGAGTCCACTGTTCATACCAAATTATACCATTAGCAGCATCACAAAGTGTTGTTTTAGTTTCAAGGGACACATGAAGACCCCGCCTCCAAATATTGTTGCTCATTTCGGATGCTTCCTGCTTGTGAAATAGATGACAAAATCAATAAAACGGGAAATATTTTAAGGAACAAAGTGCAATCAAATCAAATTGACAGCTTGAATCTCACATTATTACAATCAATTTCAACACGCAGGTGGCAGAATTAGTCACAATGGCAGTTGATGTTGCGTGTATGTGTACGATATTACTTCCTCGTGCTGGTTATAGAGGCAGAGATGTAGATAATGGTGTGCTGTGGTATTGGCAGCGGTTGTGGCAGGGGCCTATATAATATTATTTTCTGTCCTGCCTGACTGAGCCAGGCTAAATGAGTTCCATGTAATAACCGGCTCTGTGTGCAAACAGCCTCGCGCCACAGCCTGTGCATCCATTTCCAGATCTTTCTCTCATTCTTTCAGTCTCTGCCTCTCATTCCCTCACTTGCTCATTTGTGTAGTATCACCCGTGTGGATGGGGACTCTCACACACACACACACACACACATACACACACGCACACACACACACACCAGGGAACGTACACATAGTTGCACTCCCTCGTTCCCTTTCTTGCTCTCAGTTTTTTTTCTCAATTCGTGGGAGTGAGCCTAAGGTCTGATGTTTTTAAGGGTATTTCTTTTTCCGAGTTATTCCTTTCATCATCCCTCTTATTTAGACTTTCTATCTGTTTTACTTTGTCTTTTTTAAGACGACATTTTCAAGAGAGACTGAGAGAGGAAGAAAAAGAGAGAGACATAGATAAGTATTTTTAGCTCTATGACCTATTTCTCCAGTGCTACCGAACTAACTGACAGTCAGCTCTACTGCTTTTGGGACCTTGCGTGATATCCAGCCAGGAATTTTGGAATTTGTAGTTCTGTTGGGGTTTGAACTTGTAGTCCAAGTGTAAAGAATGGGAGAAGCAGAGAATGAATCCTCTTCCTCTTCCTCTCCTCTCCTCTCCTCTCCTTAGCATTATTTCCCCTCCCTTCTCTTGTCATTCCCCATTTATATTATTCCCAGTGTCATCGCGTGTCCAGTGGATCCCTATCAGGAGTTGTTGAGGGTGGAGTCAACACAATCCAATGGCTGCTCCCCTCTGCAGCACTTTAATAAGGATGCAGACTGGGGGGGAGCTGGATAAGAAAACACACACACACACACACACACACACACACACACACACACACACACACACACACACACACACACACACACACACGTACACGTGCACTCACACGTGCACATCCAGATACAGAGGTAGGGAATCCATCGCCATAATAAGAGGCCAAGTGCAGTGGTGATAAATCTCACCTGAAGGAGCTGTTCGGAGGCAGATTGCCTTACCCTGATGTACTGCCCTCAATACACACTGCAGCTAGCTATGGGCTATATACACCCACACATATAGACCAGGATTGAATGCACACACAAATACAAATACTCAGCATGCATAAATGGGTATGTGAGTATGCATGATTAATAAGAGCATGAGTTTGCATTCATATGTAGAAAAAACACATACATACAACCCACAAATGGGTAACATGTACACAGACATGCACCAAGAGGCCCTATGATTCACAGTTATATAGTGGACTCCAAGATAACCACACCCAGTGGACAACGAGAGAGGTACACACATGGGAAATGACACACAACTCTTCATTAAAGTCCCACATGTATGATTTGTTGCATAGCTCTGCCTCTGTCTGCCTCCCTCACTCATCTGTTCTCTGTCATATCTCTGTCATATCTCTCGTCATGTTCAGGTAGACAAATGGTCAGTTGCCGACACACATGCACACACAGATGCGCAGATGCAGTGCTGTGACAGCGATTCAAGGAAACTGACGTTTCCCAGCTGGTAGTGTGGCAGACGTCCACTACTGCACAGACACTGCCACACACACACACACACTCCTGTCTGTCCATCTGTCTGTCTGTCACTGTCAAACCGAGTATCGGGCCTCTTTGTCTTTCTGACTGACATGCACCCTTTCACAGACACACACACACACACACACACACACACACACACACACACACACACACACACACACACACACACACACACACACACACACACACAAAGGTACCTGTTTTCATTAACTGACATAAAAGAATAAGAGCTGGACTACACACACAGACACACATGCTTTAAAAAATTGTTTTTTTTGTATGTATATATACATACATACATGTACGTATTATTCTGTATATATAAGTATATATGCAAATGTATATATAGAATCCCTGTCACTGTATTTGTGCATATATATATCCTCTTGCCTATGCAGCCTGGCAATTTTCAGATGAACAGTAAATACGTTCATGCACACAGATTGAGAAAAGAGAGAAAAAAGACAAATCACTTCACAGAGAGAGAGAGAGAGAGAAACAGAGAGAGAGAGAAGAAATTGAATTGCGGGTGGTGAGGATGGGGTGGAGGGGTGAGAGGGAGGAGGGGTGAATTGGTAAGGGTGATATTGCATAGTTTAATCTGTTGAGTTCAGCCATGGAAGGGCTGGGCTGGGGGAGGGGAGGAACAGTACAGTCGTAGGCCGCTTGATATTAGTTCTCTGTGTGCACACACAGACAAAGCTCCGTAGGCCAGACAACATTCGTGTGTGTATATGTGTGTCAGTGTGTGTGTGTGAGTAACTGCACAGATGGACAATGGTGGATGAGGCAGGTGTGTGGTCCAGGTGTACAGACATGAAGATATAGGCACAGGTGTTTTACAGGCTTAAAGTAAAACCCCCACTACCCCCCGCACACACACACACACACACACATGCACACACACACACACACACACACACGCATATACACAGATCTAAAGGGCTAAACACTCCCATACAATCTGCACTCAGCCCTCCTGAAGCCATTTACATGTGGGCTACTTCATTTCCTTCCAGTTTAATTACCTCATTCCACACAGTTGGAAACCACTATTGGAATGAAATCCTTTGCTGGCATCGACGATTTTTGTAATTGTGGTCTAATTTTTATGATTCCTCCGTTCTTGTCAGCTTGTCCAATGATTCAATTTCACCCCTAGGGGGAGCCCTTTGTTTCACTATTAAGTGGAGAACCAGGTAATTGGTGTGGTTAATTGCACCTTTACCTTAAAACTGCCGCCGGCATTGTTTGTGTGTGTGTGTATGTGTGTGTATGCACCAGTGGACTGTGACCCAGTGTGTGCTGAAGTGAACTGCGTCTGCTGGATGGGACTCAGACAATAGCTTAGCCAGGGTGGGCCTGGTGGGGTGGCTGTGCTCTTCAGGAAGACTGTATGTCAACTCCCTATCAGGAGTACGAGTGTGTTTATTTGTGTGTGTGCGTGTGTACACACAGCAGCTTCCTCAGTGTTTTCCTCCCTGCTGTTTGCTCAGTGCAGGCTGAGGCAGACAGCGTAGTCCGGGCTTTGGATTCACATACGCACACAAACACATAAACTACACTCTCATTCCTTTTCCTCATCTTGATTTACTAGGTGTCAGAGTATGTCTCTGGTTACATGTTCATAATATTGGTTGTTCATGTCAGTTGTGTATGCAGGGAAATCTTTGTGATATTTGTATATATGCATGCATAATAAAACATCCTCTTTGCTTTGAATCTTTACAGCATGTGCATGCATTTTCTATCCCACATTTCTGTATGTGTGCTCATGTGTACAGGTGTCCTCTGTGTTGTTTTCGTGCCCTTGCACAGTGCAGGCCTGTGTGATTGTCATTTCTGTCATGTCTGCCTGGACAGTTTTGGTAGTCAGCTCCAGTTTGTTGGAGAGCTGGCTCTGTGCCAGTTAATTACTAGTATTTCGCTCTGCGCTTGTGAGTCAGTGCACATCTCTGAGCCCAAACTATACTTGGAATAAACCTGAAATAGAAATAAATGTTGATAACATTATAGCAAAATGAAACTGAATGGAACGGTAGAATTAGTTTTCATGCTGAATGAGAGGTATTTATTCACAGTGTGTTGACGTGGAATCAGGCTTTTGGCTTTCCTTCATCGGTGGTGTGGTTTGTCGTTTATCAGAGCCACTCTCTGTGGTCTGTGTTCTCAGCAACCTGCTTGGTTGGACCTCAGACCACAGAGCAGTGATTCAATGAGTGTTACCCTCTCTACATGGAGGAAAATCCATTATTACACACACACACACACACACACACACACACACACACACACACACACACACACACACACACACACACACACACACACACACACACACACACACACACACACACACACACAGTTGGAAATATATACAGTATGCAGTACGCACTATGTACCATCACTGTGTGTGTCTGTGTTGGAGAAGTCTTTAAGCAGTGTGTAAATGTGTGTGAATGGTGAACACGATCTGTTTATATGAGAGAATTGATCCCACTCTCAGAGTCTCTTTAGATGTGACTGTTGGTCAAATGTGAAATATGACATGGACAATATGACAGGAAAATACACATAAAATAGATATAAATATTTTTTTTTGAGCAGGATCAAGCAAAAAGTACTCAAAGAACCAATTACATTTTGCAGATGTGGATCAGGGCTTTGATGGATTCCCCCCCCCCACTTTCTTTAACACTGTGAGATTTCAACAGTTTTGTTGATTTTTCAAATAATAATTTGTGGGTTTTGATGAAAAACTCAGGCCCCGTTTAGCAGACTGATATTCATGAGTGTGTAACATTGGTGCAGATCCATGGTGGACGTCATGATTAACAGCTGTGATGTACTCATGATGATTGGTCGAGCACATGTATTGATGGGACGTTGTACCATGGTTCCATCCCTGATTGCTAATACACACACAAATTATGACATCAGTGCGAGATGGCCACGACCATATGCAGAATCATTTGGCTTCATACCTGGATAGTGGGAGGAAGTGGAGACGCGTCACCCATCTTTATACACGCTATACTCTACTGTGTAACTACAAAGGCGACTTGAGTCTCTGCTATGCAGCCATATGCACAATACGCAGTCTGCTGCTTCAACTTTACATTTTGACAGGATACATGGGCACTGATGAACCTGCCAGTGGCTAATAATGCAACCAGCCACCTGAGTATCACTTAACCTCGTATAACATACATGTTTAATGATGTTAATGTTTTTTTAAAGCAGTGTGTGTGTTCCACGTAGAGACTATGAGGGAGGACATGGTGTCTGTCGCTCGCTGAGTTCAGAGTCGTTTAATTTCTCTGCTATTCGGCTTCACTATTACTTAGCGAGCATGATGAGAGACGGCATTTGAGGCAGTATTTGCTGATCACACTTTTCCTGCTGTCGCCACTCCCCGGATGGAGGTTTTGAATCATATCTGAGAGCTGAATATGATTATTTTACAAATTGAGACTGGTCTAGAGAAATGCGAACGACAGAGAGCTTTTCACAGGTCATCCTGCTCTGCTACTGCACAGCTCAAGACTTGTGTCTCTCTCCGTCTCACTGTTGTCCCTTTCTCTACTCACCTCTTCCCTCACTGTCTCTCTGCCAATTCTTCATCTGTCTTTCACATTTTCTCTCCTCTGCCCTTCTCATTCCCACCTCTCTCTTTCTTCAAGTCTTCTCCCAACTTTCTCTTTTTTTTCCTACAGCTCGCTCTCGGCCTGCGCTGTGGGAGCCTTAGCTCCTCTCCTGTACAAGCCTCCAAGCAGGCAAACAGTCATGCTGCTCTGCTATCGCAATGTAATGAGATTGGGAGCACCCAAATTGAAAGAAGCCATTTTCTACAGCTGTCAACTTATTATCGAGAGGGGTGAGCCAGTACCTCTAAAGGCAGCGGAGGAGAGGAGGATGGTGATGGAGGGATGGAAGGGGGGTGGGGTTTGAAGTGAGAAGGCTGCTGAAGGAGGAGAGGGATGGGGAGCTCAGGGGTGAGCTGTTTAAAATTTGAATGGTTTCCTTTTTTTCCTCACTCGGTCTCTGGTATATTTCAGTGTGGTCACCAGTGCTGCCCTTGAAGTCCAAGTCTTTTATTCACCATGTTGCGCTTAATATTTAAAAAATCCTATGTGTAGGGCTCTGTGGACTGGTGTTCTTTGAATGTGTGCGACTGTTTGAGCACCTCTCAGTGGGTGTGAGTGTTTATTTTCCCACTTCATGACTATTTATATAAATAACAGAAGGTAGGCCTATATTTGGTTGTGTCGATCTAACCTGCTATTTTTTTGGACAGGCCTCTTCCCTGCTCCATTCTTCATTGGTTTATTGTAAACTGCAGGGAGGATACAGCACTAAAGCAAAGTGAAGTGAGGTGAGGAAAAGTCCCGATGACGCACCAGTGATGCGGCCATACGGTCACATGCACAGCCAGTCGCAGGCTCTGAGCTGTAAAGAAACATTTTCTCTCCAGCAGAGGGTGAGCAGCTCATTCCCAGTGACACATTAATGCACATGAGTGCAGTGTGCCCCACATATTGACGCCCTGATCACATCCTTTAAATGTCACATGATGGCACTGCGAGGTCACAGAACTGGTTTAGGCGGCTTCGAAGACGCCACGCTAAAGCTCTCAGACCGCACCAGAATCTGCTGGGTCGGGGATTTATCCTCCTTACTCCCCTCTCTAGTTTTAATCCAGCTACTAAGGACATTAAACCATAAATAATCTTCTTTTTGTTTGAGTGTCTTGTCAAAAAAGTCAAATCCTTTCAAACCTCTTTTTGCTTTTGTTCTAATCAAAGATGATTATATGCTTTGTTTGTACCTCAACAGTATTGTTGTGCTGCTTTGTTTTTAAATAATTACACCAAAGAGGCTTTTGTCCACTGAGTTTTTGTTCTTTTTGTCGGTTATTAGCCGATATCGCAGAAACTGTTTTACAGATTTCAGAAAACTTTGGCAGAAGTTTAGGCCTCGAGCCAATAAGGAACTGATTAGATTTGTGGTGCAGATACAACTAGTGTGGGATCTTTTTTCTTTTTTTAAATTTTTTTTGTGAAACTGTATTCTCTTACAATAACAAATTTAATCCAGTCTACCAAATTGTGCATAATGGATGAATCCCTGAATACGTTTTATGGTTTGTTTGTTTTTCAACAAAGCAAACAAGATTCTCTTCAGTAATTGTTTCATCAATTATTTAAAATGTCTGTTTTTAAGTGTTAAAACTCCATCAAAGTGTCAGAAGAGTCTTAATAACTGACTTTATTCTTCTTGTGGCTTCCATCAGGGGACTGGTTTTGCCTAGAGAAGGGAAACTCCTCTAAGTTGTACACATCAAAGTTGTATTAGGTGAAAACAGCTGTTTAAAGCCTTTTGTGTCTCTGGAGGTTTTGCTGTGTTTAAGTCTAGAAAATAACCTCAGGTCACTTGAGTCAGTAGACACGTTTACATGGACAGCAATACTGCTTTATTAACCTGAATAAGACAGTAGTCTGAATAAGACACTGACATGTAAACAGCATTTTCTGATACCCTCGCCTGAATAAGGTCATACTCGGAATAATCAATGATCAAATTTAAACATGTGGAGTATGTATACATCATAATCACATAACAATGTCCTATTGGAGAGTTCACTGCATTTTGCGTCATTGAAACACTGCTTAAAGACACATTCCCTCGAATATACATGAGTTGTAGGATGTAAAGTTGACATGATTCAAAATCAGACTCTGCTCTGTAACATGCTTATGTGAATATGAATGGAATATTCTATTAGCAAAGACCATTATCAAATTAATGTCTTATCCATAGTAGGGCTGGGCCGTATGTCAAAATTAATATCAGGATGAAAGTGTTAATTTCAGCATATTGATAATAATCCAGATAAATGTCGCATTTTCATTTCTGTTAAATTTAAAGACAGATTTTTGCTCCTGAGTGAAGGTTGTGGTTTTAAACGTTATGAGCAGGGGATGACAAACACTCTGCAAACAACAGTACAAATCTGAGATTAATCAATTATGTGTTGTAGCTTCTCACTGTGCTTGCACAATGCATAAGAATTTTATCGACATACAGTTTTTTGGTATTTCTATTGATGGAAATCATCTTGCCATAATTACTTATATTGTTTCATTGGCCCGCCCATATTCAGGTCAACAGTCGCTGTCCACGTAAACGTAATCAGTGACAGCTGGGTCTGAAGACTGCAAGTTTGAAAGTGATAAAAGTCTGAGTGTGGAATTTGAAAGGAGTGAGTTAACCAGACCTCTGTATGCTGCTCCTCATCCCTCATCTGCTTGAGTCTCATGTCTTACCTTGGTTTCTTTCAGACTAACATGTCTCTGACTGAATTGCTAGCGTTCATGTGGAATTGTGGGTAATTATGTCCCACTTTTTGACAAAGAACGTGTTAATTAAAAAAGGTGATGTCTCTGGCTGTGCAAGATTGATTTTGATCCTTTGTTTCAAACTGTCAGCAGTTGGTCTGAAAGTGTGATCAGTGCAATGTTGATGGAGCACTTGTTCAGCATGTGAAGTAATAATGCATTAAGATAATGTATAATTTCAAGCTAATTTGATGAAAACTACACATCTACATGGAGAATTGCTGCAAAATGAATCATTCATTTATTCAGCAACACTTTTCAGAGGATGCTCAAACCAAATCCAGCAAATCATCCTATTGAAACAGCACTGACTTTCTTCAGAGGTTGCTGTTGGCTCTGCTCTCTGTGTGCGTGTGTGTGTGTGTGCTGTAGCTGTAGTTTAGTGTGTCCTGTATAGCAGAGTGACCTTGATGTCTGCACTCAGCAGGAAGACACTAGAGAGGAGTGATTAACAGGAGAAAGACAAAGAGAGACGAGACAGAAGTGGGAAGAACGATGAACATTTCAAAAAGTGTGAACGGTAAACGTGCCAGGAAACAAAAAAACAGAAGAGGGAGCTGATTCAGAGAAAGGTGAAGGCACGAGAGAGTGAATGAAAGATGTAAAGGACCATGAAGCCAAATGAACGTTGGGTGGGGTGTAGGAGTGACTCACCACATGTCTATTGGATTTTTCTTCTTCTTCTTCTTCTTCTTCTTCTTCTTCTTCTTCTTCTTCTCCCTACAGGCAATCTGGAGGTGCAGTCATCAAGAACAGGTAAGAGGGAGAGTGAGGGATGGGAGGGAGGGAGAAGGGAGTGAAAGGAAGGAGGGGGGGAGGAACAAAGTGAAGAATATTACACTGAATGTTAATCAAACTCACACTTGGACAGGTGAGAAAATAGATTGTATATAGTTGGCATCGTCCTCCCAGAGAAAAATGTGTATTGTGTGTGTGTGTGTGTTTGTAGTTACCAGCTCATCTGCCATGACCCAGGTTGATAGGGCTGTGGATGTGTATGGCTTTTCAACACATGAACACACAGTTAAACAATAACTGCCCATGACATGCACTAAGATGTGTGTGCAGCTTGATACACACAAACACACGTACACATACACTGACAAACACACACACACACACACACACACACACACACACACACACACACACACACACACACACACACACACACACACACAGGCATGCATGCACACAGACACACACACATTTGGCCATCTTGTTTCCCAGCTGACATTGGACTGTATTCCCTGCTTCTCCTTCACCTTTGACCCCCACACCCCCTCTTCACTCTTTATATTCTTGCTCTTCCTCTTCCCCTCTTTCTTCTTCTTTCCTCCCTCAGTCTTGGTGAGGAGTTTTATAAGGAGGCCATTGAACACTGTCGCAGCTACAATGCCCGTCTGTGTGCCGAGCGCTCCATGCGTCTCCCCTTCCTGGACTCCCAGACCGGCGTGGCCCAGAGCAACTGTTACATCTGGATGGAGAAGAACCACCGTGGACCGGGTGTGTGTCTCTCTGTGTGTGTTTGTGTGTTCAGTACCTGGGCAGAGTTAGGTGTCTGGCTGAAGCACGAGGAGTCCTCCAGAGCACTCTTCTTTGTTAGTGTGTGTGTGTGTGTGTGTGTGTTTGTTGTGTTGTGCCAGCTGTTGTGCGACACAAATTACTCTCTTCAGTCATTTGTCCCGTGGCTTCCTTCCTTCCTCTGCTCTGCGTGTTTCTGTCTGTCTTTCCTCACTCCCTTATTTCCTCCTCCTCTTTTCCAGGCCCCCACCTCTCACACCTCAACTTTTTTTCCTTCTTTCCCTAAAGGGTGTTTTCTCATCGCTTTTTCTTTCTCTGTAACATCAGTGTATTTTGGCAGGGAATCAGACACCCCTGTAGGCAATGATATGCCGCTGGCACCAGCTATTCCAGAGAGGATGCTCTTTATGCATGTGTGTGTGTGTGTGTGTGTGTGTGTGTGTGTGTGTGTGTGTGTGTGTGTGTGTGTGTGTGTGTGTGTGTGTGTGTGTGTGTGTGTGTGTGTGTGTGTGTGTGTGTGTGTGAGAGTGTATGTCGTACGTGTATGTGTGTATGTTGGTTCACTGAGTTTGTAGCCTTAAGTGTCTGCCCGTTAAAGTCTTTTGTTTGTTAGTTAGTTTTTAGGTCTTACTTGATTTGCATAAAGTAACAGAATCAATTTTGCTAATTGATTTCATTAATTAACATTCTGCAAGTGTTTAAGAATTAAGGTTCATTCCTATTTGGTTTCTGTTAGTCATGTTTTTAATAGCTAACTATTCATTAGACACAACCTTGAGATGAAGTTTTCCAAAGCCAACAAAAGGTAGTTTATGAAGTATTTATAAACTGCGTTAATAATGGAAGCATGTGCAGTACCTCAGACAACCATTTATACTATTGGCCATGCTAAAGTTGTACCACCAGAGTAGATACAATCAACATTCATGGTCCCCTGAGGAAGATAGGATTAATTCAGATTTTTCCTCAGGTTGACATATTTTGCTTTTATAGAAATTGCTTGACAACCATTAGATTTGTATAATAAGAATGATAATAATATAATATTTTATTTATATAGCACTTTTCAAGCTTTCAACTTTTCGAGAGTTGAAATTTGAACCAGAAACCCCTGAGAGCTCCCCTTGTGGGAATTACAATTTTTTGAAATTAACAGCATGTATTTCTACAGTATATATATCATTGGCACAGAAATATTAAGACAATAGTCTGAAACATTTTTGAGTTTAAACTTTATTTTCTAATAATCTATTTAATTTTTTCTGAGTCATGTTTGTTTCTCTGTCAAGCTGTGTATTCCTTTGTGTTCCAGGCCATGCTCCAGGTCAGTTGTACACATATCCTGCTCGCTGCTGGCGCAAGAAGAGACGGCTAAACATCTTGGAGGACCCACGGCTCGTACCCATCGAGTTCAAAATTGGTAAGGAGTAACTGGGCCAGCTCTTTAGCATCAACAGCACTGTGGAATCTTTGGGTACATATTCCTAATTGTAAATTGTTAATAAATGCTGCCCATTTACCTCGTAACAATGCCACTTTTCCCTTTAATTTGTTTGTCTATGCTTTATTTGGTTTTCTTTTAGCCTAAGGCTAGTCTTCCAAAATTCCATAGGCTTATCAAAATCACAATTAAGTGTAACCAGTGGAATCTAGCATTGTGTGCGTTCTGATGTGATAAAAAGGGCCAGATCACAAAATAATGTTTGGAGGTGATCTCCATTTATTCTGACAAAATGAGACAAATAACAAAATCCAACTGTCAGATGTGAAGTAAAGTAAAGCCCCTCTCCCTTGGAACACAAAAGCCAAAAAGGGCTTGCAGTACCTTGAAACAAAGACTGAAAAGAGCCAAAACACAAATTAAACAACACAAATATGTTAGCATATTGCACAATAACTTCAAGTTAGCAAGTAAACTTACAACTATGACAACAGAAAGGCTCAAATAATGAAATTTGTACCACAAAACGTCACATACCTCCCATAGAGTTCAACAATAAAGAGAGGTGAAGCACCTTTTTGAGGAGGGTCACCAAAAAGTTAACGTGGTGGTTCAGAAACTTTCTCAAACCTTCCACATTTTTACTATGGAGGCCTGCACATGTCAGGTAATATACACATTTTATGCAATTATATAATTAAATATTACAGACTTGGTTACACATATTACTGCTTTATAATTGAGATTTTTACTTAAGCATATTAAAATCTAATAGGCCTATAGCACACAAATAGGCTCCTGTTATGTTCTTTATTTCCCCTTGAGTAGCTTTGATTTTTAAAATTCATGTTTATTCCACATTATCTAATATTATTGCATTCACTGAATACTCTGCATCCGCTTGTAGAGCTGAAACAACATTATTTCATAAACATGTTTTTGAAAACCTTGTTGTTTTTTCTGCCCCATCGGGAGATCAGTGAGGATTAAAATGTATCTTGTTATTAAAATTGAAGGGGTCAAACAATTTCTTCCACCTTTACCTGCCTTTTCTGACTGTAATATAAGACGTAGGCCTTGTCTCTACTACTGCTGATATTTTTGTGCAGAAGATTTCCCCTCACTTAAAAAAAAAAATTCTGTACACAAAACCTTTGTTTCACAAAATATCTCTGTCTAGATAACAACACAAATACGACTGCAAACGCTCAAACATCACGCTGGTTCTGTTCATGGCTCTGTGTCGTCACTAAGCTTTGTGTTTGCGTCATAATCAAGCTAAAGTTGATGTAAAACTCTTTTGTGGCTAACATGAAGAGAAAACATCTGTAAAGAAAATGTGGACACTTTCCCTAAACCTCATCCATATGATATTCAAATTGCAGATGCTTACTTCCGCCTCTATACACTGCAGAAAATCCTTGTGTCTCCACAAACCAGCCACGTTTAGTTTCCTCAGGGCAGCGTTAGCTCAAATGAGCATGTCAGCATGACTGTGAGGTCTCTGGTGCTTTCTGATTGTAATTGTCTCATCCCTCAGACTACGAGGCTTCGCTAAAGAAGGAGGGGGGCATCCCGGATGGGCCTGTGCTGGAGTCGCTTCTCGCCGGGGAAACCCTGGACAAGAAGGTAGAAACCAAGGAAGAAGAGCCAATGAGCGAGTGTCAGGTGAGACTCATTGTTCTCCCTCCCCCCTCTCATTTCTCTCTTCAGTTATTTGTTATTCTCTGTGTCTTGTTCTTGTTGTTTTCCTCTTATGTCAGCCTGTCTCCTCTTTTTATCTGTCTGTATTACCCTCTGTGTTTGTGTTCCTCTGTCTGTCTCCGCCTTTGTCTCTCGGAGCGTGTTTTGTTTGTGACATCCCTCCTGGCTCAAAATGTGTGCGTATGTGTACGCGCGTGTGTGTGTGTGTTTAATTGTAATTGTGTGTGATTGCACTGAAGTCAGTCTTGGGAATCCACTTGTGTATATGAATAGCCAAATATTTCTGAATAAGGGGCAATTGAGGGAATCGGAGCCACCTCTTTGCTGTTTGTCATTCTTTTTACGGCATGTGGCACTTTTCTAAGCAGAAACTTTAAGTCCACCTGACTCTGTATTTCATCAGCTACAGGGCGTTGCTCTTGAACTCTTGAACTCAGATGGACAGCTAATCAATCAGCAGTCGAGTGAATGGCCGTCACAGCTTTCTGAAAGCTGAAGTAGTGTTCAGTTCCTCTAATCCAGGTCTCAAGGCTCACTCGGGGCTTTACGTCAACACCTTACAGCGATCTCTTTTTGAACACAATCAGATTAAAGTCTTGTAACCTAAAACTGTTGTTTTCCTTTAAGGCGTAAAAAAGATAAACGCTCATCCCATAAAGGAGGATTGATTTTACACATGAAGTTCAGTGGAGAGTAGTACGCAGCCTGTGAAGGCTGGGTGAAGGATGGAGCCGACTAAAGAACTGACCCAGATGATGTTGTTAGTGGTATCTTTTTTTAAATATTTTTTCCGTCATGTCAACGGAGTCCCTAAAGTCTTGACAGGTGATTTTGTTAGATGTACAGAGCTGATCAAGTTTTATTTTCACCTCGGAATGTCACATAATGAATTTATGCAGTGGGAAATGTAGGATCTGGTATTTTAAGGGCTTGAACCATTTTAGAGACTAAAATCAGGATAGTTAGCCCTCTGTTGCTTGATTTTGTTATTTCCTTGTTAATGTGCATCTGCGGAATCTCCTTTCTGGGAATGTGGAATACTAAGTTGCATTTTGAGCCCTTCAGTTAAGAAAGTAGTAAATCGAATCATTTATTTCAATTTAAATGAAACACTGACACATTTGGCTATATTTAGTGTTAATGGTTCTGCTCTTACAGTTGTTTCCTGCACTATGATTAGGCAAACACCCTCAAAATCAGCAGGAAGATGTGCAATTTCATGACCACCCACGGGTCATATGGAACAAATGGAAGAAGAGGCTGAGATGGCTGAAAGAAAAGAGAAGAAAATAAAAAGCTTACAGTCTACCCTGTACCTCTCTCTCTTTCTATATTTCGCCCCCACAGAAGTTGCTTGTCGGGGATTTCCCTCACGACCTGGAGGTGGATGAGATGGAGGAGGACGTTCCGAAGCGCAAGAACCGTACCAAAGCACGGGTAAGCACAGCATTGACATTTCATACTTTAATCAAGCCTAGTTAAAATCTGCAGAAATGATCCAGATTGAGCTCCCAGTCCAAGTGTGGTGGGCCTGAGGTGAAGGTTTAGTGACCTGCCTGTCAGACACACGTACACACAGCTGAATTAGACCACAGTTTAAGATGACAGCCTATAAGATATTCTGATGCACAATACTTGAGCACAACCTTTGCATGCATGTGAGAGCGTTTCACTTTTTACAGCCTGAAAATCTTTAAGACTCTGTAATGAAATGCTATGTACATACCAACAGTCATTACGAATAATACATGCTAACAGATCCAGAAATTGAGATTCTGCTCGTGCTGGGACAACCTTTTAAAAATATTTTTTTCTTTTTACAACTTTGATTAAATCAGACAGGTTTTTCCCCTCCATCCTATGGGAAGATAATCAAGTGTTAACAATGTATTCTGAAAAGTATCACCAGACACATGTACACACAGACGCACACACACTCACACAAACACATGCTCACACGCAGACACCAGGGTTGCTAATTGGAGCTGTTGCTCCCCTGCTTGGTGTCATCAGCCCCCTCCTGCTGGAAGTGCAGCTTTACACTGAGAGCAGATGATTAGCATGCAAACGTGTGTGTGTGTGTGTGTGTACATGATCGTGTAAAAGTGGGTTTGTAGACACTTGAACACACAAAACAAGAGAGTGTGCTGTTACGCTAGTTTTATTTTATGTATGTGTGTGTGTGAATACAGGACTTCTGTGACAAGTCACGAAGCTGAAACTTTAGCCGTGTAATTTATGTGTGTGTGTGTGTGTGTGTGTGTGTGTGTGTGTGTGTGTGTGTGTATGTGTGTGTGTGTGTGTGTGTGTGTGTGTGTGTGTGTGTGTGTGTGTGTGTTTGTGTGTGTGTGTGTGTGTGTGTGTGTGTTCGCTCCAGGCCTACGGCGTCGGGGGCATGAGAAAGAGACAAGAGCTGCCTGCCATTGAAGACAGAGACAAGCCTTACGTCTGTGACAGTGAGTGCAACGTTACGTCTTTATTCACATTTCTCTTTATGTATATATTCATAACTTACTTGTACAAAAAACTTAGATACTTTATAATAGACTGTATGTGTGTGTGTGTGTGTTCCAGTTTGTGGAAAGCGCTATAAGAACCGCCCAGGGCTGAGTTACCATTACACTCACACCCACCTGGCAGATGAGGAGGGGGAGGAAGACTCAGAGCGACATACACTACCCTTCCAACGCAAGAACAACCACAAGCGTGAGTCTGCTGCCTGAATATTAAACTTTCTCACAGTCATCTTCTTGTCCATCATTACTTACCTCATGTTCAGGATCTTGTTTGGTAGGACGGGCTGATTCTGAGACCTCAGCGACAGGATGAACATGTAGAAGGTTTAGCAGTGTGAGCTTTAATAATCTAGAATATTATCAAGAGCTATTGATCCTCCTGCAGCGTTATAGATAGTTAAAATGCTGACTGAACTGAATCCAAACTTTCCTCTTGAGTGATGAAAGATAAGATTTCTCCCAGTGGAGAGCTGGGTTTAGCAGATTTCTTCAGTTCCAACAATTTCAGAGTGAGGCAATGACGCTGTGTTGAGCTGTGTTTGTGGTTTATAAAAATCCTTCGACCTGGCTTCTTAACTCACTTCTTGGCCTGCACTGAACAAGAGTCAGACGCTTTGGTGAACCGACATTTTGATTTTATTTGATGTTATTGATGTTTAAGTAACATTTAACAGATCTGACTTGCCCAAGAGACTAAAAAGAGGAAGAAAAGGAAACTGAAACCTATTGAATTCATTTCAGGTTTATTTTACTTTTTGCTAATGACTTAACTAAATTCTCAGCCATTTTATGATTCTGCAGCCACAGTTTAAGATGGGAGTCTCTGTGGTGAAAACAACAGTGACGAGTACCCTAATATGAAGGGGTACAAAACATGCATTGTGTAAACCTGCAGTATATGTTAATATTCCAGGACAAGTTCACATACATACATACATAAATATACATACATCACAACTATATGTTTATAGCATAATACTATTTAGTATACTACTGTGAAATTATACTAATTTAAGAATACAACCCATTATTTTTACACATATTTCCATACTCATATTTAAACTGTATACCATACCTGCCTATATACTACATACTATAACAGTCTATATATGCATATACTGTATATAGAAATATATCTTATCTTATCTTGTCTTGTCTTATCTTACTTACATGTAGTAATAGGACAAGTGGCCGTGGCTGGGCAGGAATAACATAAAATAAAGCACTCATTTAACATCACTGCAGAATGATCTATGTTAATCTTACTCTGAAAGTATAAAGTGTTGTCAGTGTTTCCATCAGTTTACACAACCTTAACAGATTTAACAGCTCCTCCAAAGACACATGAGCTCAGTGAGAACTCTTCAATGGACACTCATCAGCTCAGTAGCTAAATCAGTGGGCAAACACCAGTCACACACTTTGGGAAATTTCCAACCCACTCTATATTTGTACCTTTCAATGTACCTTTCAGTTTAAAGCACGCAGTATGGCTGCAGCTATCAACACCTTAATGAGTTTCCATTAATGTGCTGCTCCGGAATATCATTAAGTTATAATTAAGACCCATGGTATTGCTTGCTAATGCCTCCAGCACTGTGTGCCAGACTGTGTAGGAATGTATGTAAATGCAAGAGGGCAAGGGAACAGATGTTTTTATTGTGAAGTGGTTTATCATATATTTATATAGTCAGGTATTTCCAACCATGCTTGTGACATGGCTTTGTGAATAGCAGCGTTGGTTTGTTGGTCAGTTGTCTAACACTTTGGTCTCAGACAAAGCTTATCATTTGGATAAATTGCCTTGAAATGGTGCACAGACAGCAGACATAAGATCCCAGTGACTTTGTTGATCCCGAAATGTCTCGACAGCTATTGGATGTATTACAGTGAAATTTGGTGCAATCGTTCATGTTCCTCGGTTGAACTATAGTAACTTTGGTGTTGCCCTGACTTCTTCATCTTCTTCTTCTTCCTCTATCTCCACCATCAGATTGAAATGGTCATTTGTGGTGTACTCCATCCTCATCCTCTGTGTACTTTGCATTTAGTAACATGTTAGCATTGGCAGCTTCGAGCTAAAAGCGCTGCTGTAGCCTACCTAAGTACAGCCTCATAGAGCTGCTAACATGGCAGGTGACTCTTGATTTGTTTCCAAGTGACCTGAGATTTGGAGGGAAACACGATATCAAACATTTATTTCACAATGTTAAATCTTTAATGTAGAGGATCGCTGTCGCAGTAGGTTCTGTCATATGAGCATCAGTTTATCACATTCTGAAGGCCTCAGCCCATTTTACTGGAATCATGGATGGTGTCAACGTTCAGTTCCAATGCAGAGTGTAGTGTGTCCTATACAAAGCCAGGCTGACAGTAGGGATGTGGAAGTTTGAGTTTGTCTAATTTTCTTTGTCCCTAGTAACCACATTCCCTCCCTAATCTTAACCATCTTTTTGTTGCTTAACGCTAAGTGCACTGTGTTTTTATCATAGTTTATTTGCCATTTATCTGACTTAAAGCTGACTGTGATTGTCAGGAAAAACAACATTGTTATTGAAAGTAAATCAGGGTTTTCAGAATGATAAAAATCCTTTAATTCTGGCTATGAGGCTGACGATTATTGAACAGTGTCATCAAAGGGAAGAGTAGAATCTACAAAAAAACCACATTACAGATGTTTGGGTTAGCACTGTTGCCTCACTGCAAGAAGGTTCCCTGGTTTGATTCCTTGTTCGGCAAGGATGCATGCTCTCCCTGTGTTTGTGTGGGTTTTCTCTGGGTACTCTGGCTTCCTCCCACAGTCATGCTGATTGAGGGAAAGGTTGATTGGAGACCATAGTTGTTTGTTTTTTGTATAGTGGCCCTGTGATAAGCTGCCGACCTAGGGTGTACCCTGCCTTCCGCCTAATGTCAGCTAGGATTGGATACAGCTCTCCACAACATTCCAAGGATAAGAAGAATAGATTGTGGATTGATGGATGCACTAATCCAGTTGACATACATTAGTGATGGCTCGGTTTTATTCATCTGTTCCAAAAAATCCAGTGTGTTTTATCATAGATTCTGTTTCCCGAAAGCATTTTAAGGCTCAGATGCTCTTTGGCCAGTTGTAAATCTATGGGCTAACATCGTCCTATAGCTTTAAAATGCTTTTGGGAAGTGGAACCCAGGTCTTGGCACTGCATGTAGCAATTTGATGGAATATGTCCATTATAAATGTTATTACTTAATGTACATTGAATGTCAGTCTGGATTTCACCTCATGCCACATTATTCCTTGTGGGGCTTTGCTTGTATATAATCAGATCACGGGAAGTAAATCTGACAGTTACTGAATATTGGCAGAGTCTCTGATGCTGAAAAGAGGCAGAGTGCAATACCTGGAGAGCAAGCTTGTCCAAAGAGTAAAAAGGCACAGAATGGCAGTGTATGTATAACAGTTCTGTGGGTTGCAGTTATTACAGTGTGACAAAGCTTCTGCTAATGGGGACCATAAGAGAGAAATAAGAGTGAATAGTAAGTAAAGCAAATATTTAGGATTCTACGAGCAGGTCATGAGCAGCTTGTTGTCTTTGTCGCTATTCATTTCCACCCCCCAGGGCCAGTTTTCTATCAGTGTGTGGTTTTTGTAAAAGATTGTCTTCTGTCTGCGTGTTTTGTTTCTTTGTAAACTCTTCTTATAGTGTGCGTTTATCCTGTGGGAGATTGTGTTTTGGTTAGTAATTTTCAATAAAACGTCTATAGTTGTTCACAAAACCCCCCCAAGAAAAATAGCTGTGGACATTGGAAAAAGGGAACGCAGATAATTCACCACTTTCTTTGTTCATCCCATTCTTAAAACAAGCTATTTGCTCAGAATAGAGCATAGATAAATACACACAAAAACACATGTGTCCACATTATCCGTGTATGCTGCACTACAACAATGTCCACACTGAAACTATTCTGCCTCTCAGTTAATTGGCATCGTGCGTTTTTTAAATTGGCCTGTCTGACAGAACAGACTGGCCCAGTCTATGTATGTAAGTGTGTGTGTGTGTGTGTGTGTGTGTGTGTGTGTGTGTGTGTGTGTGTGTGTGTGTGTGTGTGTGTGTGTGTGTGTGTGTGTGTGTGTGTGTGTGTGTGTGTGTGTGTGTGGCCATGCTGCAGTCTTAGGTCTCTACAGCGAGGAGAGCAAGGGAGACAGCATTTGAATCGTTTAATATCCCCCATCACTCCCTCCCAAACAGTCAGTAATCACACACACACACACACACACACACACACACACACACACACACACACACACACACACACACACACACACACACACACAGCTTCAGAAAATGCAATCTTCTCTGCAGAAATGAAAAAGAAGCTTAGCCCCTATGTGTGTGTGTGTGTGTGTGTGTGTGTGTGTGTGTGTGTGTGTGTGTGTGTGTGTGTGTGTGTGTGTGTGTGTGTGTGTGTGTGTGTGTGTGTGTGCGTGTGTGTGTGTACCCCTGCATGCACATGCATTTGCAAGGCTCTGTGAGTGTGTACATGCATGCAATTGTGATTACATTAGTGTGTATGTGCACGCGCGCACACCATTATAAGTTTCCCCCAATCTGCTGAGTGTCATGAAGGAGACTCCTCTAGCCTTTGGTATATTGCCACATATGTAATATTATTAATATGGCTCCCCCAAATGAGAGCAACCCTGCATGCATAATTCATGCTATACTCTTGCTCAGAAAAAGCTGTCTAGACGCTATAGTATGAATGCAGCATCCACGGTACAAGTGGAAGCTTAAAGTTTGCACAAAAACTATAAAACTCTGTCCTTTCTGAACCTCATCCAACTCCATTCTCACTCCCTGTTTTTCCATCAGTGTGATAAATGGCAGATTATTCCACCAGGAGATGAGATTTTCCTTCCCTCTCTTTCTCTCTGTCCATCTTCCTCTTCTGCTCTTGCTCTGCATCCTCACTTAACCCTCCTCTCCCCTCCTGCTCTGCCTGCCCCTTTTTACCTTCTCCTCCGTCTTCTTTTGCTTCATCCATCATCCAGCTTTGGGTTTTGTTTTAATTTATTTCGCTGTTTTGTGTCTATACTCTCCGCCTGAGCACCATCACCAAAACCAGCCACCACTATTAAACCTCCCCGTATATTTGGATCCCAGCCGATATACTGTTTACTCAAAGCGATCAGCGCCATTAGAATTCATGACTGCACCACATCCAATGTTTTTTTTTACTCTCTTTTACTTCTTTTCTTTTAAACAGGAGAAGAAGAAGGTTGGAGGTAGAGAAAGGGGGGGGGGGGGGGGTGCTAGGACAGAGGTGTGGGGGTTCTTTTGGCATTGATGTGAGGAGGGAGGGGGTGGGGGGAGAAGAGGAAGAGGAGGAGGAGGAGGAGGCTGAGGAGAAGTGAATGAATAAGGGGGATGTTTACTTTGGAGGTCAGCCCTGCTGTGTCCACCTGAAAATTGGTTTTGTGGGGTATGAGTAGAGAGAGAAAGAGAAAGAAGTGGAAGAGAGAGTGAAATAGTGAAATAGCAGAAATGAGATAAATAGATTGCAAGAAGGACATGACGACTGAATGAGAGAAATAATAGAAAGACAGAGAGAGAGGGGAGGGGAGGCGGAGGGGGAGGAAGAGGAAGAGAGAGGGCGGGGGGATAGTTGTCATTAAATCCCCCTTCTCAAATCAGAACTGAGATTCAGAGGCCACTTTATCTGGACGGACAGACGGTCCTACAGTGTGGAGCAGCAGGGACGCTCCGAGTGTGTGTGTCGGAAAATGCACACAACGCACACACACATAGACACACACTGTAAGAAGTGCTTGCGTGCGTGTGTGTGTGCTTGTGTCTGCCACTGAGTTGTGTGAATGTGCTATATGGGCAATCATGCCCAACTTTGAGTGTGTGTGTGTGTCATGTAATTGAGCCCTTTGAAGGTCAGCATCTCTCTGTTCCTATCCACCATTGTTGGTTGTTGTGGTGTTTCTTTCCTCTCCATTTTTTGCCTTGTGTCTCAAAATGGCCTCTCGTCTTCCTCCCGCTGTCAGTGAAAGAAATGTTGATCAACCAACATCGATGTGAACCAAAGCTGACCGACCTGAAGTGGCCACTCCCTGCAGTCTGTTGTCACTCAACATGTGCACCACTGCTTCTCTTTACAGCCGTCTGTCTTACTCCTCTGAATTATTCAGCAAGGATCATTTGACAGTGTGTTAAGATTTTACCTCTTACTTTAGCAGTTATCATTAATCGAGGAATCACTGGGCAGATACAGGTGTGTCACTCCTTTGTGTCCATTTTAGAGTGTAAGTAAACTTTTATATTCTGTTATTTTATCAGCATGGAAATGTTTTACATTGAAGTCACCTGTTCCTCTAAAATTTCTTCAATGATTCAATAGGTTTCTGTTCAGTTTAAATTTTTGCTTCCTCCTTCCTCGCAAATATAGATTTTCTGATCTGCTGACCATGTCATATGTCTACATGTTAGAACATCAGTGGTTGTGGAGATAAAGAGCACGCCATGCTTCCTGGATGTGTTCTGAACTTTTCACGCACACCGGCATTTCTCCTCAGCTTTTGATTGGTTGACTCTTGGCTGCTGCTGCACGGCACAGGAAAGGAAGGGAGAAACGGCTGTTGCCTAGCAATCTGGTTGCCATAGATACCGCCAGGGCTCCCTCCTAAAGACTGTTATGTACATTGAAAAGAGAGAGAGAGAGAGAGAGAGAGAGAGATGGTAGAGGAGGGAGAGAGGGAGGGAGTAGAGGTGTGGAGAGAACAGAAAAGGGGAGGGATGCAGGGAAGGAGGGAGGAAGAGAAGAGAGAGACGGAAGAAGAAGAATGGAAGAAGTTGAAGTGTAGAAGGAGCGGAGGGGGCACAGAGGAGTTCATTAAAAATAACATAAAGAATGGGAGGAGAGAGAGAAAACAGACAAAGAGAGAAGCCGAGCGAGAAGCAGAGAGTTGTACAGACTGAGAAAGAAGAAATCTCTTCATGATTCATCATATAGATTCCCCCAGACAGTTGGGATGGTGAAGGCAGGGTAATATTGGAGTCTGCTTCATTTGGTATTCTGTCTTAAGATGTGGTGCTGTGGCTCGCTGTCTGGTTGTTTTGTGGTTCCTCGGCTGTGTTGGCCATGTTTGGATAAGCCCCCCACCCCTCACTACCACAACCCTCCACACCACCGCCACCGCCACCCCCAGCCCCAAATCCATCCTCACCCTCTATCCATCTCCTGTAGTCTGGTTTTCTTTCTGTTACTGAATTCTAACAGTAAAACACAACAAGAGCGAGACGAATTACAACTCAGCAACAGTTTTACATTCTACGGTGATATAAAAACCCAAATGTTTATTCACATAATGCAGTAGTAAATTAACTTTTACACATACTGAACTTACTGTGCTATTACTGTGTTATTCCTGGAGAACATCCTCCTGCCCCCAAACGATGCATTTCACAAGTCGGGTTTGTTTGGAATCAAATTCTAATTGGTAGTTAGCACAAGCAGTGATAGCTACCATGACGGAACTCACGAAGCAAACGGCACCACAAACTCAAACTCCCCATCTCTGTGCAAAAATACCACAAAAACAAACAAACTTGGAGGAAGATATCCTCTTTGAATGTCTTTTTGCTTTCTTCTTTTTTGATCATTGATCATTTGACATTTCTACATGACAGTGCAGCGCTGACACACAGTATAGTGGACCATGTGCGGTTGGGCAAAATTCAAACAGGATTTCACAGTCACATTCCCAGCCGGCTCGCTCCCTGGAACAAAATAGGATTAATAATTTGCATTTTAACTCTTCATCGACAGAGACACGAGCCGGGCTAAGTGGCTCTTTTTAAGTGTGTATATATCTACACTCACCAGAAATTAGGCATACGGTGTGTGTGTGTGTGTGTGTTTGTGTATATGTGTGATTTCTTTACATACATGATTTATGGGGAGTTTTTTTGTTGGTGCATGCGTGTGTGTGTGTTTGGGTGTGAGATTTATTTACATGTGTGTATACTGGCTAAATGTGCACATATCTGCAGGCTGCAGAGCCTGATGGATTGTTTGTGTGCGTGTGTGTGTTTGTGTGTCTGTTTCTGCGGGTCAGTGTGATTACATAGCAACCATAGATCAAGTTTTATTATGCACCAAAACTGCCTCTGTCCTCTCTCCTTTGCAATGTCATCCCTGCACACAAGCTCACGTTGCAAGCAGTCACACAAATGCATGCATCCTGACCCACAATGCACTGGGAGTTACGCAACCTGCTGACTGGACATGAGTGAAAGAAGTACTTGTGTGTGTGTGTGTGTGTGTGTGTGTGTGTGTGTGTGTGTATAAGGGTGATGGGTGGGGTAGGTTTGGTGGATGCATGGAGAAGAAACGAGAAAAAACAGGGAGAAGAGAGCATGGCACTGGTGCAGGCATTAGAGTGACAACAGATGGATTGCAGGAAAGAGCTCCAATTTCCTCTTTGAGAGTAAAGGGAAAAAAAATAGATCGACCGAAATAAGGAAAGGGGAAGCGAAGAAAAAAATGTAGCACAATGATGCACAGAGAAGAGATCGAATCAGAGGCAGAGAGAGCAGCAGCAATAATGAGAATGCATGAAAGTGCAAAGAGGAAGAGGATGGGAGAAAGAGTGAGTGGAGGAAGATCCAAAGAGAGAGAGAATTGGTGGCAGTGACTTTTCATCTGTGACTGACGGTTTCCATCTGACTGCATCTCTGCCTCTGTGTCTGCATAAAAAAACCTGGAGATGTCTCCTTAAGAATTTGGGATTTGTGACCATGTGAATGTGCAATTTGTCTGTTGTTTAGAATATGTGAAAGATTTGTATTGTACTGTATGTAAATGTGTGTGTGTGTGTGTGTGTGTGTGTGTGTGTGTGTGTGTGTGTGTGTGTGTGTGTGTGTGTGTGTGTGTGTGTGTGTGTGTGTGTGTGTGTGGACGAGAGTTACAAGGGAATTTCATTCATCACATTAGAGAGAGCAATTGGAGGATGGGACTGGAACTGGACAGCAAAAGTTATTATGCATAGGCTTGGTTGTAAATCTTTAAGTGTGTGTGTGTGTGTGTGTGTGTGTGGACTAAATTGTAGGTGTGTGTTCTGGGTGTGTTTGAGTTCTGTGTTTGTGTGCACCAGTGGACTTTACTGTACGTGTGTGCTTTTGTTTCATCTGTGTGTGTGTGTGTCTGTGTGTGTGTGTGCTCTCATTGTAATTGTGTGTTTGTGTGCAGCTCCTGAGAGGCTCTCCTCATTAAGCAGTGAGGCGACAGGAGTGCAGAGTGTGTGTTTTCACACACCGCTGCTCCGATACAACGAGAGCCTTTTTTTTCCACCTCCTTTCCTTCTCTCCCCTTTGTGCCTCCATCCTCCTCCTCCTCCTCTTCTCCTTCTGTTTCTCACTCTTTCTTTCCCTACTTGCCTAATCTGTTCTTGAAATTCCACCCTGCCTCCTTATTTTTCCTCCACCATCGTTTCTCCTCCTCCTCCTCACTCCTTCCTATACACCTGCTGCACTGGAGTGTTTGCTGCCTCCCATAACAGTAACATTGAAAGTGAAAACATTCACACTCAACCCTTCCTTGTTAATTCCTATCGGAGAACCACAGCCTTGATTTACCAAGTTTTGCGTTTTTGTGATGTTGGTAACCATGGCAACAGTTTTTTGTTCACTGACTAAATGGCGTACCTTTATCGAAACAAACAACAGAAATGCATGTAACCGAAGTGAAAAGGAAGCATATAAAATCCCTTGGAACAATATACAACCAATCAAGGACCAGAAAGAGAGACAGAAACATGAGGAATGAGCAAACAAGACAAGTCAACAGGTAGGGGCATTTGATTGATGTGTGTGTGTGTGTGTGTGTGTGTGTGTGTGTGTGTGTGTGTGTGTGTGTGTGTGTGTGTGTGTGTGTGTGTGTGTGTGTGTGTGTGTGTGTGTGTGTGTGTGTGTGTGTGTGTGTGTGTGGTCCAGTTATATCTCACATTGTGGGGAACTAAATCATTACATTTTATAAGACATGTTTTCAGGAAAGGTCAAGGTTAGGTTTAGGTTAAGGTTGGGTTTAAGTCAAGTTTAGGTTAAGGTTAGGTTTATGTCAAGGTTAGATTTAGGCTCAAGGTTAGGTTTAGGTTAAAGGGCCCATATTGTGTAAAATACATTTTCTGGGCTTTTACTATCCGTAATGACTTGAAGTGGGTCAGTAGGGACCCTCAAAGTATGAAAACAGTCACTCCGTGGACTTTTTCACTCAGTCCATTCTAAGAAATATGTTATTGAAACGTCTCGTTTCATACTTCCTCCGCCATATGATGTCATTCGGGATCGCACTCGTCTCTCAGCCCCACCCAGTCGGTATCAGTCCAGCCTCCGAACCCACCACCACTCCTCCACACCACCACCACCCCTCCATACCGAACGTGACACCAAGCAGACATGTTGCTGAGCTAGCAGCTTGTTAGCTACCAAAGGCTAACCACAACAGACAACACTGAAGAAACACTGCAGCGTGGAGGGTTAGGGTTAGGGAATGAGGGAACAGAATGAGACCGCTGATAGGCCTGGTCGTGTGTCACTCAAAGTGCAGTCAGCCAATCAGAGGAGGGGCTCAAGAGGCAGGCGAAAACAGCCTGTTCTGTCTGCAGCTCCAGAGAGAGGCAGAAGAGAGGACATGGAAATACACATTGCAGCAGTTTTTTCTACTTTAAACCACTGATATATCATTTTAGGGCTACCAATACCTCAAATTAAATCCCAGAAAGGTGTAAAATATGGGCCCTTTAAGGTTAGATTTAGGTCAAGGTTAGGTTTAGGTTAAGGTTAGATTTAGGTCAAGGTCA
This sequence comes from Hippoglossus hippoglossus, assembly GCF_009819705.1. Taxonomy (NCBI): domain Eukaryota; kingdom Metazoa; phylum Chordata; class Actinopteri; order Pleuronectiformes; family Pleuronectidae; genus Hippoglossus; species Hippoglossus hippoglossus. The sequence continues at coordinate 24,962,708 of NC_047163.1, read as the reverse complement.
AGGTTAGGTTAGGTTAGGTTAAGGTTTTGGTTTTGGTTTCGGTTTCGGTCAAGGTTAGGTCTAAGTTAAGGTTAGGTTTCGGTCAAGGTTAGATTTCGGTCAAGGTTAGGTTAGGCAGGGGCGGCTCCTGGCATAGGCGACATAGGCGGTTGCCTAGGGCACAAAATGCCGAGAGGGCGGCACAAGAGGCTGATTTATCATGACGTGATACATGCAATGTTAACCAATGCAGTAACGTCACACCATCATCCTCTAACCCCAGGGACACACCGGAGGCAGAAGCGCCACAAAGCGCATCGAAAAGCTGTCCGCCTCCTTTCCGCGCCCCTGTTAATCAATTGGGCTGTTTGCATCGGCAGCGAAGCGCCGGGAAGTGCCGGGAAGTGCCGTGAAGTGCCGGGAAGCCCCGCGGCCGGCTCGCGATCTACAGCGATGGTTTTCGGGGTCTGTTCTATTTTTTCCGCTCGCCGTGAGCGAATCGGGCCAGAAAGCACACTGAAAATCGATATTAAACGATATAAGCGATATATTATATATTATATAAATGATTAAATATGCTCCCATACTTTCGATTTCCCCGCTGTTCTCCTGGAGTTTCAATTTCCCTGATTTTTGCCCCCACATGATGAAATTTCCCAATCTTTAATTATGTACTTATTCCACACATTTGTCAGTTGTGTCTAAACAGGGTTACCCTAACCCTAAACAGACACAAGCACACAATCTGTTGTGGGGGGGGGGGGGGGTGGCGTCTATAGGCTTGCGTAGGTCAGTCACCTGTGAAGACCATCATCATCATTCACCCCTGAACCAGTGCGGAGAAATCTGCTTCCTGTGTGAACAGCCAGGCGGCTGCTTGCACGAGAATTGCACATAATTAATGTTTATTTTTGTCGACACGAATAGCTAGGTAGCTGTCAGTACAGCAGATTTCAGACTCTTTTATATTTTTTATTATATATTTGTATTGTTTTTTTATAGCCTACATCCAGTACTTATAAATATTTTTTTTGTTAACTTGTTCTATTAACTAATGAATGTACCTCTGGAGTGAAGGAAGGAATTTGAATTTGAATTTGCATATGTGTTTGTGTGTGTGTGTGTGTGTGTGTGTGTGTGTGTGTGTGTGTGTGTGTGTGTGTGTGTGTGTGTGTGTGTGTGTTTGCAATCTGAAATCTCGCCTAGGGCTCCCCAGGGCCGGCCCTGAGATTAGGTTTAGGTTCAGGTTCAGGTTACGTGATATGGTGAAGTTTAGAGTAAGTCCCTAGGAAATCTATGTAGGTCAATGTAATGTCCTCTAATGTCATGGAGACACAGCTGTGTGTGAGTGTTTGTGTGTGTGTGTGTGTGTGCGTTTGCAGGAGGCAGCGGTAATTCCTCTCTGATGGAAGCGCTAAGTTGATGAGGCTTCCACTGTGGCTAGCCAGAGGAGGAGATTATCGACCAGCCAGAGTCAGGCTGTGGTTTTGGTTCCAGAGTCTTGGAGGGAGATGGAGGAGTGAAGGGTTATAAGGGGGGAGGAAGAGCAGAGGTTGGTGGGGTAGAGAGAGATAGGGCGATGCTGGAGGAAGAAAATGGGGGAGATGCAGGATGAGGATAAAGACACCAGGTCACCCTGTTCCCCGACCATTTCCCCCCCCCCCCCTCTTGCTGCTTTTTCTTCATTACACATGGTAAGAAATGTTCCTCTAATGCAGGTCAGCATTAGTTAGAGAAGATACACCTATTCTTCAGATGCACATTTTCTCTCAGACGGTTGAGATCATTTCTATTCCAGTCCAGGTTTTCCTGACTTTTAAAAAACCACACTGGCAACTGTGGGCTCAATATGAGAAGCTTAATTTGAATACTTTTGCTGTGCTAATCGCTGTCACTATCCATTTAAATCCACACATCTCCAAATGTTATGGCTATTAAAAAAAAATTCTGACAAGCTGATGAATGTCTGTGGGTTGAAAAAAAGATCCTACTTTGTAAATCTTAAGGTTAATACCCATTTAATTATCAGTGTTGTTTTTCTAACCTTATATGTTTTGGACATACATAGTTTTCACAGAGCAGTGATGTATAAAAAAAGTAATTTAAAGAATATATGTAACCTGGTCCCGCTGCATCTCTGAATCAAAACAGAAGACCTTCTTGATGATGTCGTAAAGCAGCGTGGGATCTTGGGAGTTGTTGTCCTCACCCCCATTGAGAGATTCGGCAGTAGAACATGCAGCAAACAACAATGAATAATCATCATCCATTACGAGTGAACAACACAAGGAAAAAAATACCAGACTTGCACACTGGCCAACATTGTGTTTTCCCTTCAGCATACGTCGTTTGCCCCTGAGGTTAAAGCAGAGATGTGCAAAGCCACGGGTAAAGCTGATATGACGAAATTAAAGTGCGACCAAAATTAAATAACTTGTTACCTTGAATACCATTGGGGATTTCTCTGGGTTTGAACATTGTTGGAAACATTTTGGATAATGCATGTGCACAAATCAAAAAAATAAGTAATATCTGTCTTGTTGTTTTTATACATTTTGTCGAGGATTTATTATATATTACATTTTAAAATGTAAGGAATCAAGCTTTTCAAGTTTCAATGTTTCCTTCTGTTCTTCTCCCTTTTTATTCGGTCTTTTGTTTCCAGAAAACCACAATTACTCATATGTTAGGCTTGACCAGAAAAACTATTTTAAAACGTCACTTGACTGAACCGTTGAAAGCATTAATGAAAATATGAACATTCTTAAAATGAATATGTGAGAATGTAAATACGAGAAGCTCAATTTGGAAAAAGGAGCTTGCAGTGAGCAAAATAACAATGCAAGGTAACGAAGGAGCAGCATGGAGGAGGAAATGAGAAAAAGGGGAGAGAGAAAAAATATTATAAAGCAGAGAGGGAGGAAGGATGGGGAAGGGTAGGTGCTGGGGGGGGAGTTGTTGGGGGGGAGGGAGTGAGGGATGGGGAGGGGGTGAGGTGCATTTGAGGATTCATCTCTTGCTGGATAATTCCCAGGAGGATCTCTCTCCAACACTTGAAAGCTGTGAAGTGTGCGGTTCTGCTCATACTCCTCCTGGTAATTGGAAGAGGAGAGCAGAGGAGGGAGGGAATGCGGGAGGGAGGGAGAAGAGGGTCAGGTAAAGGAGGGAGGTAAAAAACAGAAGAGGAGGAGGAAGGCTGAAGCAGGTAAAGATTTGGAAACAGAGAGGGACGGGGGAGCGGTAAAGGTAAACGAGGGAGTTAGGAAGAAGAGAAAAGCAGAAAAAAGCCACCTGACTTGTGCCATCTTTCTTTGTTCGCTTTCTCATTTTCCCCCCAACCTGGCATATATCTCTTTTATTTTTGCTCATTAGCTCAGCCCTCTTTATTCCCTCTCTCTCTATCACGGTCCTCATCCCTCCCTCCCTCCCTCCCTTAGCCAGCAATGGCGTGTCTGTGGTTGCAGGCGGCTTCTGAAACATGGCCACAGGCGTTTAATCATTGATGGAGTTTTTTTCCATAGTACAGGCAGGCCAGCGGGCAGCCCCAGCTCACTCACATGCATCAGGACCTGCTGATTCACTCTCTGGGGCCTCACACACACACACACACACACACACACACACACACACACACACACACACACACACACACACACACACACACACACACACACACACACACACACACACACACACACACACAAACAGGCACGAGTACAAAAGGTAGAGATGCACGCACATAACAGTAGCACACAGACACAGATAAAATGCAGTCTGTGTGTGTGTGTGTGTGTGTGTGTGTGTGAGTGTGTGGCTATCCGCATGTGTACCAATCCCACCAGGGATTGCGAGGCCCAATCAGCAGCAGTGAGCCCAAATAAAAGCAGCGAAGATAAAAGCAATTTGTTTGACCAGTACAAGGAGGCAGAGACGTGTTTGTATTGGCTCCAGGCCTGCACACCATATACACCCAGTCTCTAAAGTTTATCCATCCCTCAGCTAGACTCAGTAAACAGCTGGCTGTGTTAGTTTCTTAAAAAGTAAATACACTTATAAAGCTACTGTATTCTCCTACTGCATAACCAGCGTCATTTCAGAGCAGCTATTTTATTTTGTTACCTGTTTTTATATGAAGCAGGAACTCTTCATACAGTTTTCACATCAGGTTCAATGTCCTGCTCTTAAGCTATGTTACCAATGCAGATGTACAGATGTTGGTGATCCATTAAAGCCAGGGTTGGTAATCTTGGAAAAGCTTTCAGAAGCAAGCTTCACTTTGAAAAAATACAACCAATACATCTCACCCTCCCATCAGCCATCTTGTCAAACCTACTGCCCCCAACACATGAACGCTCACTGTTTGACAACTGCTAGAAGACGACTTTTCCGTGACTCACTTGCTAACTTCGGGCTATCATCTTCGCTTCAGCAGTGTATGTCTGTCCAAAGACCAGAGTCTCTGGTCATGTGCAGTGATAGCACGGGCAGGCTGGCAGGCTGGCAGGCTGGTTTGTGACAGACAGGTACGCCAGTCAATTGTTTCATTCGGTCTGAATGAATGGTCACGTTTATTACAGTCCTGTGAGGGCCACAGACTCAGACTGTTTTTGTTGTTTTTTCAGTCGATTTATTGCTAGCTGTCAGGATGTGAAGACAGTGTCGACAAATAAGATAAATATTACCAACCCTGCCTTTAACTCTTCAACTGGTACCATCATCAAGTCAACATTTTAAATTTGTCGTTGACCCCCTCGATCTCCGGTGGTAGTGCTCCGTTTTCTCTTTACGTCTTTGCTCGGAGCATCCAATTCAGATTTCTGACACTTATCATCGTTTTGCCTCGTCACTGACCCAATATGGCTCTTTGCTACTGTATGTTGCACAATAGAATAGCACATTTCTGAGGGCGCTATATCGCGCTTGTTTCACCCAATAAGGACACTCAAGTAAAATGTCAGATACGAAATACTGTGCACCAATGATTTTTGATTCTGAAAAAAAAATGAAACTCTCATCATTAGAAAAAGCTGACACCAGCAAGATCACAGGCAAGAGATTATTGAGAATTATGGAGGATGGAGACGTTTGTGTTGAAATACAACATTGTGAATTTCAGGTGGAGCTGCTTGCTTGTAGCTAAGATCCAGACAATCCACTCTGGTCGGTGTATTCCCCCTTCTTTTCTGACTTGCAGTAAATCTGTGCCACTGAAAGTCTATGAATACATCATAGGATTGAGCATTGTTACTTACATTTGATGATTCAGTCTACTTATACTAGTTTACAACCTTGTTATCCATCATTGTATGAAAGTACACATTCCAGTAACTGCAGTTGTATGTAATTATTTATATATATGTAGAAACTATGGTTTTTGCTCAGTGTAACCCTGTTGAATTCTGCAGGAGCAGGTACATCTTCTCATCTCCCTCCCTCCCCTCCTCTGTCTGTCTTTCTGTCTCTCGTCCTGATCTGAGTATTTTTTTAATATTATTATATTATTTCTCGGAGGATTAAAGCCAGACCCTGTGGAGTAGAAACCCAATCTCTCTCGCTCTCTCTCTCTCTCTCTCTCTCTCTCTCTCTCTCTCTCTCTCTCTCTCTCTCTCTCTCTCCCCCCCCTCTTTTCCATCAAATTCGCCCTCTCCTCATCCCCCCTCCCCGTTTTGGACAAATAAGACTCCACCCTGAAATGGATGGATTAATGACCTCTCTCTCTGTCGCTCATGTAAAGACACACACACACACACACACACACACACACACACACACACACACACACACACACACACACACACACACACACACACACACACACACACACACTACATTAACAGTATCACCTCCATTAGTAGTATTTAGTCTTTCTGCAGGATGACTGGTTTACTATGCATGCATGTGTATATGTGTGTAGCTGTTGCTCCGTCCTGCCTGGTGAGTCATTGTGGAGGACACGTCCAGAACATCACATCTGAAGAGAAGAAAGCACACATACAGACTCGTCTGCAGTGGTTATGTGATTGTTTCCATTAAAGTGATTATGCAATCAAAAGCAGTAAGACAGGCAGGCGGACTAACAGTCAGACAGACAGACATAATGACAGAGGGATAACACACACACACACACACACACACACGCACGCACGCACGCACGCACGCACGCACGCACGCACGCACGCACGCACACACACACACACATACATACACAGCACTCAGGCAAGGGGAATTTCTCTCTTGTTAATAATTATTATGAAACGGCTTCACATGGAGCGCTTGCCTCTCCGTGCTCAGCATGATGGCAGGTCTGTCCCAGCAGTCTCCCTACACTCACACACACACACACACACACACACACACACACACACACACACACACACACACACACACACACACACACACTTGTCTTTCTTCAGTTTCTTTCTTCTTACAGTATTTACCAGACCTCATAAGCGCCAACAGAACCCTCTGTCCCTCCTCATCCCCTCCCCTCTCACTTCCTGGGTGAACAGGGGTTTTGGCAAGTCCCAGTCGCTGAAGCTGGCCTGCACCAATGCTTGTTTTTACTGAATCAAAGAGAGAGACAGACAGAGTGTTGTCCCAGCTGGGATGGTATGCAATCTATAGTGGCAACTGGGACTTAGTTACAGATTGACTTTCTTCTTCTTTGTCTTACATCGCATTTTACCTCTAATCACTCTCTGTCTCTACAATACTGTCGGTGATGTTTCCTCTTTCTCAACATACCTTGGTGGCCGCTGCTTTGTTGATATGTTAGGACTTTTATAGACTTTTCCTGTCCAATCTGTCCTTCTGTTGAGAGATTGATGCAGCTCCCTCGCTGACTTTACTGAGTTTACACTCTTCATCCCACTCTTCCAGAGCCCAGGAGGGATTAAGCTAAAAATCCCCATTTTCCTCACCCTCTTCTCTTTTCTTTTTTTTACTTCCAGCCAAGAAAGCACCGGACGGCTCAGTGATCGCCAACGGCTACTGCGACTTCTGCCTCGGAGGTTCAAAGAAGACCGGCTGCCCTGAAGACCTTATCTCCTGTGCAGACTGTGGACGCTCAGGTAGGGCACCGCTGAAGGGGATAATTGGCAGGAGGAAGGCAGTCCTCTGTTGATACACATTTTCCAATCACTTCCTTTGTGGAGAATAGATCTACTACATAACTACATGCAAGTTTCACGTAACAAGTAAAATGGATGGACCATACCAGTGTTTTTTGTTTTGTTTCAGCCCATCTGCTACTAATCATGTACAGTATACCTAATCGCATTAATAACCTTTTGCTGTAGTGTTTTTACCTTTTTGTTGTTGCTTGTTGAGCAATAGATTTTATTTTTTTTATACAGTTTGAAAATCAATTTGCAGAGAATTGAACCTAACCTGAAATGGTGGCCCTGAAGGACAAAATTCATACGGTGAAAGCTTATTTGAGATTCTCCTGATAAATATACAGATGAATATCACCTACATACAAAATTGTTATTCACTTAAGTTAGTGAACAAATTAGCATCATCTCACACTGTGACTTTAAGTAGTAAGCGTAAAACTAGCCTATCGATAGAGCTGGAATTGGTAATTACTACCTTGATTGTTTACTGTCCTTATAGGCCACTATACACGTAATTGTAATTCATGCTTTTATTTGTGTGATTGATGTTTTCTAGTTGGATTAAATGCAGATTGATTTTAAAACTCTGCTGCGTTACCATTCAACAATAACATAACTTACAAAATAAAAAATAATGCATTGTCTTTCCTCAACGTATTTCCTGCAAGTTGATTTTCTTTCTGTGTGTAAAGGAATATGAAGCCTTTGCTTCCTGAAAGGAAGACAGCACATTAAAACTTCCAAAAATAATAAGACATACTTTGGAGAACACAGGCTGTTGCACTAGATTTCTCTTTTTCAACAAAAATACTGTATTTTTGTTGCTACTCGAGAGGTGTCAGGAATTAATTCAAATTTGAAGGCTTATTTTGAAAGTATCAACAGCCAATAATATAGTGATATTCTAGAAACAATGTAATCATTATCTCATTAATCATTGTTGCAGAAGGATTGGGGACTTTATAAAGTTTTGTACAATGTTGAGCATGTGAATTTGTTTAGACAAATCACATTAAATACAAATTAAGATATTCAACAACCTGCATGCAGCTCCCAGTATGTGCAAAACACACAATGATACAGTTTGTGTATGACAGAAGTGCAAAAAACAGACTGACGGGTCTTGTCAAGGTCAGGAATAAACTCACCTTCAATCTGGCTCCTAGTTTCATCTACAGTGGTCATGTCCATTGATCACTGTGCTGTCAAACACTGACATTTCTTGGCATTGAAATATTGAGGGATTCAATAAAATCTTGGTGTGACCTTTTCTAGCAAAAATACAAAATTGTTTTAAATCTTGTTGCACACCTTTCAATCCTGGATTTTTCTGCATCAATTTACAATTGTGATATTATAAACCATTGTTTATTTCTTCTTTTAAGAGGGTCTCGTCATGTATTACAAGGTACATGGATGCATCTATGGGATATGTATTTTGGTTGCACAGTATATTTTATTGGAGTAGAGTTTAAGTGTGATTTTATGTGGTTGTATTATTTACTTGTTTTGTTTTTCTTTCTGGTTACATGTATACATGCAGAGATTGCAGTGTATATAATGCAGAATTTGTGTATTATTGCATGTACTGTATATACTTTCCCCATCTGTTCCTTTTCATCTGACAATAAAAAAAGAGAACCAAAACTGATGTATGTGACTTGTAATGAATGGGTTGATGCATGCAAAACATTGGTATGGTCCTCTTCTTTATATTTTATAATCACTCACAAAGATGAAGGTCAGGTAGTGAGTATGATGTAATAATTCTATTTACGGTACCATGTAAGAGCAGGTACCAGGAAAAATAACAATAGGACACATCGATAATTGTTTTCAATGTCAGTTTGAGTGCACTGCAGTGACACTGTCATGTTGAAAATATTTCCCAGAATCTGTATTTTTCAGAAATCAAATCACAAATTCATGATAATATTTCCTGAGACAGCTCCAATTAAATCATGTTCCTTCACCGTTTGCTAAATATCACAGCTCAATATCACAACTTCCACACCTCATGAAGAATGCTGTCCAAAATTTCTATCAAGTAATTTAAGTTCATTCATTTCTACAAAACACCACTGCTGAAATGTATAAAAAATTGCACATAAGAACAAACAGATAGATGGACAGATAGAATAGGTGGATAATGGATGACTTTCCTCAAAATACAGAAAGTGACAATGAAAAACATTATGTGGATGTGTGCTTGTGTGTGTGCGTGTGTGCATGCATGTGTGTGTGTGTGTGTGTGTGTGTGTGTGTGTGTGTGTGTGTGTGTGTGTGTGTGTGTGTGTGTGTGTGTGTGTGTGTGTGTGTGTGTGTGTGTGTGTTTGTGTGTGCACCCAGGCCACCCATCCTGTCTGCAGTTCACAGTGAACATGACGGCTGCCGTGAGGACTTATCGCTGGCAGTGCATCGAGTGCAAGTCCTGCAGCCTGTGTGGCACGTCTGAAAACGATGTAGGATCTCACTTTATACTACATGTTAACACATGTGGCTGCACACACACACACACACACACACACACACACACACACACACACACACACACACACACACACACACACACACACACACACACACACACAACACCCTGTACATACAGTATATGCATTATGTAAAGTTTTAAACAGTCTTGTTGAGCGTGTATGAACAGTGATTCAGGCGCTGGCTTAGATTCACAGGATGCGAGAGTGGCTCCCTCTGGCTGAAGGATGACGTCCATCCACTGAGCTGTACTGTTGCCCAATTAGTCTCTGTGGAATGAAACAGCTTTAAACCTGTGAGAAAACTTTGAAGAAAGAATTGTCGACCTGAAATAAATGCAGGTTTTATTTAATTCATGAAGAGTAAAGCAGAGTCACGGTGCAGAGAGAATTAGGAACAATTTCAGTGAAGGGAGGTTGTTAGGTCTGCATCTGTGTTTATAATTTAAAAATAACCAAGGGGCATATTTGTCACACCTTAACCCTTTGATTTATATGAACACCAATGCACATATTCCAGTATTATACACATTACATTAATGCTGCTCTGTCCTCAGCTTTGATTTCAAGTCTCCCACTTCATAATGACATTTATCTGAATATTCTCCTCTGTTCCAGGACCAGCTGTTGTTTTGTGATGATTGTGACAGAGGCTACCACATGTACTGTCTGAGCCCTCCCATGTCTGAACCACCAGAGGGTATGTATAACACGGAGCATGAATACAATGCAACACTAAGGAAACTAAGTAGAGCGCATACAGACACTGCATACCAGGACCTCTCAAGTGTTCAAACCTGCATGTAATTTCGTCCAAGTCTTTTTTAGTAAATGATTACATAACAGTACAGTAGGTGGAGAGACAATCAAAACTAGAAGGACCCTCAGTAGAGTGCATACCTCCGCCAAGGCCCAACAGTCCCTTTATATTTAATTAAACTGCACCAAATTGCACACACTCATAGATATCAGCTCCCTAAAGAAGCAAGATTTTTTCAATCAAGATTCATGAATTATTCTCTAACAAATCAACGAAAATGAAAAAGTTTGAAAGACACCCTCTTGCAAAATCTCCAGTTGTTTTTGCATAATCTTGTTTACAACAAACAAACCGACAGGAGTGAAACCTCTTTGGTGGAGGTAATGAGTCAAAACAGTCCTGTAATCTGACACGCTGACTTTTAGGACTTTAAAACATGACTAAACCCGTCGTTGTTTGGGTGACACTCAGGACTCGTCACCTCTTTTTCAGTTCATGTTAATCGGAATAAGTCTCGACATTATATGTAAAGTGCCTTGAGATCATTTATAGTATGATTTGGCGGGTTAAAATGGATTTGAATTTAATTGAATTGAATTAACCACAAGCTGAAATGCTCCTAATGCTGCGTGTGATCACAGAACAGGAGCAGGTACATCTGAATCCAGTAGTTTTTTCCCCACGAAACATAAGATGGCTGCCTTAGGATGTTTGATGGCATTGCCATGGAAACCGGTAGTCCAAAAAATAATCTGTTTCCATGGCAAGAGTGTCACTTGGCTGAACATACAGCAGCAGTGCCACACGTGTTTAACGCTCGCTAACAGTGTCATGCTCTTCCCACGTATGCAACACTTTTGATTTATGAAAGACATCTACTCAGTTATTTTAGATTTATGCTTGAGCAGAGAACGTGAAAGGTTATATTATATACATATAAACATACTGTACTGTGCTTAGTGTTCACACAGCACTTTACAAAAAAAAATACATTACAGCGACAATACACACATTCATAAATACATTCTCATTGAAGTGTAAAAGATGCTGCAAGAAGGAGTGTTGGATTTTAACATCTGTCTCAAGTGGATGTTTAATTAATGGTACAAACCACATGCCAAAATCCACAGCAAAGTACTTGTCAAGTCCCCTGCATCTCCAAACCACAGGCACAGCATGTGATGCTTCACCACGGGGCTTTAATTTACAGTGTTACTTAATGCTGTCTGAAATGAGGGATTAATTCACAAGGCTTTACAATAGCGGTGATTGAACTGCTGATCTGTGATGTGCTCTGTGTGTGTGTGTGTGTGTGTGTGTGTGTGTGTGTGTGTGTGTGTGTGTGTGTGTGTGTGTGTGTGTGTGTGTGTGTGTGTGTGTGTGTGTGTGTGTGTGTGTGTGTGTGTGTGTGTGTTGCAGGGAGCTGGAGCTGTCATCTGTGTCTGAGACAACTGAAGGAGAAGGCCTCAGCCTACATCACCCTCACTTAATCTGCGAAAGCTGCGCCTCGTCCTCTCGGCCCTTCATCCTTTCCCAAGCCACCTCTCCAATGCCCCTCTCTGTGCCTCAGCTGCCTCCCTCCTCCTCTGATCTCCTCGCCGCCACTTCCTCCACAGTTTGTCCCCGCGACCTTTGACACGACCGAGCACACAGCACCCACGGCTCCATACTCATTCTTAAACCCATTCTCCAGCAGCAAGCCAACCTCTGTCCTTTTGTGTCATACACGCTCCCTGTTGTGCTTGAGCAGCCTCCCCCCTCACTTCTGAGGAATTCATCAGCTGACTATAAGTTTGCTAGTGAGACAAACACTCCAGCCTGCCAAGGGCACTTCAGAGGCATACTACTCCACAGGAACCCTCTTAAGGGCCCTTGGAAGAGCCCTAATGATCTTCAGCTGAAAGTCAGTCAAGAAGAGAGTGAGGATTCATAAAATGGATAGGTGTTAGGCCGAGGACAGGACTTGGAAGACCCCGGGTTACCACAGAGCAGTTTGTTAGCCAACTGTGAAATATACAGTACACTGAACCAAGATTTCATATCCTCCCTCCGTTCCTTGCAGTGTATGTCAGAGCTGAGCTGTGGAGCGCTTCTCAGTTTCTTGTCTGCAGGGTTCGCTGACCTGTGCAGATTCAAAGGGAGAGCAAATTGTACAGAATTAAGACTGATGCTCTATCTTCACACGTTTTAAAAAACTCCCCCTTACCGGAAAACAACTGGTCAGGAGCTCAGGCCATCTTTGACCTCACCCTGTCCTCTCTCTCTCTTTGCATGAGGTTTCCACAAATACACAATGCATATTGGGACCGACACAGAAGGCTTTAGAGTTCAAAGGTCGATGAGAGGAGAGATGGATTTTTTCTCTCATCAGCTATTTCTGATAAAACAATGTATTTAAAAATGACATTTTAGGATTAGCAGCTCTCACAAGTTGAACCTGACCTCCATTCACCTGTCCCCTTCTATGAAACACCGACTGTGAAGCCAATGCAAGACTGAAACTCTCCTGGTGCTTGGTGTTTATTATCTGTGTGTCAAGAATGTAGGATTGATGTGTGGTCAATGCAGATCTTTGTCCGGCCCATGCCAAGGCCCAAAAACGTCTTTTTTTATGATTCCCTTTTTTATTTTTTATTTTTCATTTGCATGTAGCCATCTCAATTGTTTTTAAAGAAAATCTTTTGATTGAAATTGAAAAGAAAGCACACTTAATTCGCAATAATGTGTTTGTGATAATAACTGTTGGCCAAACTGGGTGTGTTTTAAACTCTTCGTGTGCCTGTGTGTCTGTTTATGTGAGTTTTTTTGAGCGATACAGAAACTGTAGCCAGCTTCATGCCAGGTGGGATCTGCGAGAGGATTTTTGAGCAGCGAGAAGGTTATATGAATGTCATTTTTTTTCTGTAAAGGCAGAGGTGGAACAACGGCTTTGTTCTGCAAGTCACAAGTCGTCTCAATGTAGTCCTAAATCAAAGTGAGCAACTGTAAAAGGATGAGCCTGACATCTGACATATGCACAAACCAAAGAGTCAAAAAGACAAGTTGTGGACTATATGTGCCAGACTCTTTCTTGGAAGTGACTCCAGGAAGTAAAAGCACCCAGCCAAGACGCTGTCTGGCACACGTTGCCCTTTGTAAAACCATAACTTGTCACTTTCACCCTTTGTAACATGACTTTGTTGAAACGACTGAGAAATAACGTGGTTCTTAGTGAGCTGGAGAAGTGCTGGTAGATGGATTCTGTACGTTTGGCTCGAGCCATCGTACCTGGCTTATTGTTTAGTCTAACTGTTGGCAATATAGCAAAAGTGCTATATATATTCCCCAAAATATGAAACTAGTTCTGAATGTCATGGAAATAACCATTGCAGATTTTACTACATTAAGGAGACTTAATTCTCAACAAATATGATGATGCTAAACTCTTTGGTATGAGTTCAATACTCCACTAAAAATATGTCTTTTGAGGCTCAAAAACATTAATAATGACTTGTAAGAGACAGTAAACAACCCCTGTTAATCTCCATTATATTATATAGACTGTAAATCAAGTTGGATGTCATGACAGCTCCCATAAGTAAAGCCAAATCATCTTGATCGCCCCCTGATGGATGCCTCCTCCATGTTAGCAGATGGGACATGGACTAAACTAAAAAGTACATGTCAAATATTTTTTTTCCAAATATGGTTTCTGCCATTTCAGGTAGTTCTTAGTACTCCAATGTGTTTTCATGTGCTAATCTTTCCAGCAAGTTTGGTTTTGAATATTTAATTGAGGTGTAAAACGCCATGATTGACGGCTGTGACTGACTCACGATTGGTTGAGTGCTTGTACCGGCAGGACCTCGATGCCACGGCTCCACTCAACAATCACCACTGCGCAGAGGTGTCAAAAGGGCAGGATGGCGGCGCCCATATTCGTGATATTTTAGCTTGATTTTGGAGGAAGTGGAGACACATCATCCATCTTTATTTACAGTCCATGTTCTATGCAGTCACAGTGTCACCAAATTATGGCCAAATATCGTGCTTCTGTTCGACCCTCAGTGACGAAACATTTAATAAAGATTTTTGCGATCTTGGTCTTTGAAGATGAAGATATCAAACATGCGAATTAAACTCACAAGATATTGGTGCTGGAGAAGACAAAGTTTGATGGCAGGATGAATTCGTCTGCTAGGTTGCCAGCTCATAACAGCTGTTTTTTTTTATCATCTTTGTGTCGTTCAAAACTCGAGGCCACCTGTTTTGTGAAATGAAAAATTTACAGGAAAAAAAAGTTTTAAAATCTTGCTACCTGTCAGTCTGCTCTGCACGTTAGAAGCCAGTATAATAGATCAGCACTTGAAGACCAAGCTGAAATGTTGAGGCTGAGATTTTTATAAAGTGATTGATCTTGTCAGCCAGCCAGTCAGCCAGCCAGCCAGCCAGCCAGCCAGCCAGTCAGCCAGCCAGCCAGCCAGCATGTATTATTTGAGATTACACTGAAAAGAATATTTTCTTTCTTTCAAGACAACTTTAATGGATGGATTGCAAGGTAACAGAAGTCGAAGTGCTGAATTAGTGGGATGTTTTGTTTTGTTCGTATGGTCTAGAGAGGACATCCATCAAGTGATTTGAGAGCTTTAAGCTTGGAGACAATAGCTGTAAATAGGGGATTGAATTAAGAGCAACAACTGGCCTTTTTCATACAGTATTTAATATTCTTGTGTACATATCAAAGTATGAAACAGGTCAAATTCAGCTGGTTGTGGGTTTTTTGAATGACCATCTCATTTTAATGCTGCATCACATCTCTAAAAGGAAACTCCCAAGATCGGGTGAGCTGTGAGAATGTACCACCTGACCTGCAATCGTGTTTGCCATCTGACACAGGAGGACATTAGGTGCAAATACTGTGTTACCCCTTGATTCAGTGTAACTCCACTGATGCATGAATGACACCTGAAATGTTTCTGATTTCATATTTTGATGTTGTCAGTATTGATTTTTTTAATAACGAAAAGGAAAAAACCTTAAACTGCTGTTGGTTTCCTGTTTATTTCCTGTTTCAGTGTTTGGTTTTGTAATCTGTGTTTTTTCACATTTTGCACAGCGTGGCTGCATTTGCTCTCAACGTGTGTTAATGCCTCTGTGTGTGTGTGTGTGTGTGTGTGTGTGTGTGTGTGTGTGTGTGTGTGTGTGTGTGTGTGTGTGTCTAATCACTTATGAATACTGGAAGGTCAGAGAGAAGCAAACCAAACCAAAATAGTGAAATCGTTTTATTTTGCAGATATTTTCTTTTCAGTGGAACCACTTGGCACTGCTAGGAGATTGTAATGGCTAGTGCAGGTTACAACAAAAGCATGTGCATGAATGCATAACTTTAACACAAGCCACTTGGATCGAGACGTATATCTGTTTTTACCTCTGTAAAAACAGGTATACCTGTAATATCAGTGTTCTATTTGCCACCAAAACAAGTAGTGTTCAATCAAAACAAATGTTATTCTCATTCATCAATCCGATCTTACATTTGTTTTAATGGTAACAGGTTTAACAATGAAATGGATGTTGATGATGTCTGAATATAATGGACATGTTTGAGTGGATGGACGATGACAACTGAAAAGCCTTTATAATGGGAGCCTTCCCGCACCTGATAGGAGAAGCATGGTGGAGTCAAACCAATTTTGATTGTACTATCTGAGGAGGGTGAGGAAGCGATGTTGGGGTTTTGGAAAATGTGGGTATCAGTGTGATTATTCAATGAAACTTGAGCCTTCCCTTTGTATAAATGGACAAACCAATGTGGTGGTGGTGGTGATGAGGTGGGTGGGTCAAACTAAGCCGCAGCAGGAACCTTCTGGTTTAAGTTGACGCCTACAACAACCATCTCCTCCCGCTTTAGTGCTGTTGGGGGGGCTCGGTCAGAGGGTTGAGAGTCGGCCTCTCTTGTAAATTGTCGTTCTGTGATCTTTGCTTGCACTTTTTTCTTTTTTTTTTTTTTTTTATTCCCCAAAAATAAGAAACTTACTGTAAGTGTGTGTGAGTGCGAGTGTGGGTGCACTTTTTATTTTTCAATCTTTGCATTTTTTCAACGTGATTGTCTGTTGTAAACAACACTGGATAAAGATGAATTTTTAATTTGTATTTTTTACCTCGAGAGGAAGATAAAATCTTCCTGGACATTTTTTAACCCCCGTCCCCACCCCCCCTTCTCTCTCTCTCTCTCTCTCTCTCTCTCTCTCTCTCTCTCACTCTCTCTTTCTTTGTCTGGTACTGGTACCTGGGAATGCTTTGAAATATGGACTGTGACCGCATTGCTGTCATCACTGCTGTCAGTCATTCTCTGTGAATTCATACAGCTTTCTCGATTTACCCCGTTTTTTCTCTCTTCCCTCGACTCATTTTTTTCCATTAAAAAGATGAGATTGAAAAATGACCTCTACCTTTGTGTTATGTGTCATTGTGTGTGTGTGCGTGTGTGTGTCTGCAAGTGTGCATGCATTTGTTTTTGTCCCTGTGGTATAAATCACTGAATATTTGTGTGTTTTTTGGACAGCAGTCAGTCTGCTCGTCTGCTTGTCTGAATCGTTGCCAACTAGGCCAGTTTACCAGTCAGTTAAAAAAAAATGTGCAGGACATTCTAGCCCACACAATCCTTCCCACACATTCAGTTGTATTTGCAGACCAACACCAGCCATTGTTTCCTCTTTTTACTGTGCAGATAACAACCTATCAAAGCAGCATGTTCAAAGTCAGTTTTCAAACCTGAATTACCAATTATCATTTCCAATTTTGCACTTTGCAGTTGAAACACGTCTATCGGAACCCCTCTGTTTTCTTTTTTACAGTGCACTCCGAAAACATACATTTCATTTGAATAAAAGAACAAATTGACAAAGAATTTCCAAAAGATTAAGGGACAGTATTGTTTTGCTCCTTTAGCTGCCTTGGGAAATTGGGAATGGGGGGTGGGGGGACAATGGAGGTCCATTGTCCACAATTGTTTTTGAACAACACTGCAGAAGAATACACTTTGCTATTCAGGGCAGGTACAGTTTTTGCTATTTGTGATGTATTCCTGGAGATGAGGCATTCATCATAGCTGCTGTGTTGGCCAGACCTGGCTGAGCAACAGCAGCAGGGTGAAGTCAAGCTGATCAACAATTCCATTTTTTCCTGCTTCCTTCCAGACGCCAGAAAACCAAAAACCAGTGCACACGTTGCTCCTTGGGGAGATATAGGTATTTTTAACAATATGCTCAAAAAACACACACACTTCCTCCATCCATCCTTTGGCAGAACTCCAACCTTATCCAAAATCCACACACACACACACACACACACACACACACACACACACACACACACACACACACACACACACACACACACACATGCATGCACACAACATACACTACAGGCACGTTTACACACATACTGTAGGCTGCATGCACACACACACATACACAGCCTGCAGCCCCCATCTTCTTATGGGCTTCATTACTCTGACCCCAGTCTCCCTTACATCTGTGTATGTGTGTGTGTGTGTGTTTCAATACCCATTAAAATATATGTATGTATATTTGTGTGTGTGTTTATGTTTGTGCATTTGTGTGCATGGGCATGGACGTGTATACTGTATGTCAGTGTTTGAATACTGTACTGTATGTTTGTGTGTGTGTGTGTGTGTGTGTGTGTGTGTGTGCGTGTGCGTGTGCGTGTGCGTGCGTGCGTGTCCATGTGTGTGTATGACTTCCCAGCCAATTACCACATCTACCAGACACACTGAGACTGCCTGGGCCCTGCCAGCCAATCAGAGAGGGGCTGCGCACTGCCGGGCCGGAGGCGGTTGCTATGGAAACCAGGAGGCCTGTTTGTATGGTGGCTGATGGAAGAGTGATGGATTACAGTAATAGGATGGAGGGAGGTAAGGAAGGAGGAAGAAAGGGAAGAAGGAAAGAGGGAAAGAGGGAGGACTGAGGAAGGTATAGGAGGTGGTGACAATGGGAGGAAGAAAGGAACAGCGAGAGAGAAAGAGAAAATTAGGGGAGGGGGAAGGGAGGCGACCAGGGGAGGTGTGGAGGAGGATGGAAGGGGGAGAGAGACTCATACATAAAGATATTGAAAATGTATGAATGCATCTGAAATGAAGCGACTTAAAAAGATGGAAAAAAAGAAGGAGAGAAATGATAAAGGGGAAGTGGGGGAAGAGAGGGGGGGGGGGTCGCTGTAAATGGGGGTTGGCGAATTGAAGTCCTCTCTTTCCTTCGTCTGTCGGGGCTGAGATGGGCGTCTGGCCATCTGTCCTTGGAGAAGATGGAGAGGTAAGTGTGTGGAAAGTTGCAGTCTCACCTTTTTGCATCCTCAGCAGCACTGCAGTCAGTCTGTACCAGAACCACCTCAGTGTTTCCACCCAGTCTCAGAAAGCTGCTCCAACTCAAACTGTCCTGTGAGGGCTGAGATAATGCACGGCAATAAGTCCCATGGAATCTTACAGCTGTGCATGTTTTGACAACTTGATAAGTTAGCCGTGAGCAGGGTTAAACCCAATTAGAAGGAGACTACGTGTTTCATTTCAGCGTAGGATGACCGATTCCTTTTTGTACAAATAGAAAAAAAACTGAAAAGTGAACAGTTTAATTATTAATCCTAATGTTGTGTTGACATTAGCTTTCCTGCATTGATCCAAACACTTTTTACATCCGACATAGACATTGTGTTGTCACCACTGTACGTTTGCTTGTCTTTCAGTTGGCTGCATTGAGAAAAAAACAAACACTGGACGGATTACCATGAAACGAGGAATGTGGAATAGCACTTTCTTTAATATTGTGAGATAGGGCTGTTTTTTGACATTTTCACTGATTCCCCAGGTAATAATTGATGGATCTTGATGAATGAATCAGGCATGCTTAGGGGACTGATATCTGTAAGTGTGAAATTTGGTGCAGCTTGATTGAATTTAAGCGGGCTGATGGGCCTTGGTGGAGGTATGTGCTCTGCTGGGGGACATTAAGTTTCTCTTTTCTTCTAACCTCATTTGACTCAAAATTTAGCGAGGCGATGAAGTAGTAACTCTCCCCTTTGCAACAAACTGATCCTTTCATAAAGGTGACAAAAGGTGGAATTGACCAAAAGGCATAAATATGAATTGTTTAATGTTTGTTATATATGGGTGATACATTTATCTGCCAAATGAGTCTTCACATACAAATGCTTGTTACCCCTTAAAATGAAGGACATTTGTGTGTCCTTTTCACTGGTTGTCACATGTTCATCTGTTTCATTTGAATTATTATAAAATTGCCCAGTAATCCTCAAGAAAAATAGAAAAAGAAAAAGACAGAAATAAGAATACAATGGTGTTGTTCTCCCTTCAGGGTACATTTAGTAGGTTTTTAATCTTTTACATGATCTTCTGATATGATCAAAAGCTCCAGAGCAGCCACCAAGTGGACCTTGGACCTCGACATTGTTTGCGTACCTTTGTTTTCATGGTCAATATCTGAAACAGAAATTAAACCTCAATGTTCACCTCATCAAACCCCAGATTGGAACTCTAGGATTAGACCACAGAGAGGTCAAAATGAAAAAATCTTCAATTACGGAAAATAAACTTATTTAGGGTTCTGGAGGAAAGTGTTGTATCAAATGTTGTCAATGTCACAGTGCATGTGAAAATCTATTTAAACATGTTTTGCAGGGTCACTGAGAACCCAAACATGAGAAACACTATCCTGATATATTTTGTCAGTTCAAAATCATGTTCATATGCAATTCCGAAGAATTAGCTAAATTTCTACATTAAGTATTAATATTAATAAAGCAAGTTAAGTGTTTTTTTGAGTTGATAAAGCGATCGCTTCAAGATGCCTAGTGTTAATCCAAATAACAAAACTAGAAGGGCACTGAGAGACCACTCCGCCAAGGCCCGACAGTCTCCTTATGAAAACACATCTATATTCACTAGATCTGGATTTTTATTTGATCTGCACCAAATAGCACCAAATAATAAATATCCCTCCCGTAAACATGAATGATTTTTTTCGTGATGATCCATGAATTATTCTCAGAGAAATCAATGAAAATAATGAAAAATAAATCCTGGATCCGCACCAATATTTGATGAGTTCTTCCTTCACCCATACCATGTGCTTCCACCAAGATTAGTGATAATCACTCCAGTGGTTTTTTTGTAACCCTGCTAACCATCTGCAGGGTAACAATGCAGACGAAAACCTCCTTGGTGGAATACAAACGTCCTCAAACCTTACACGGACTAATTCAAAAGCTGACTACTTCACATAATCACACCATAACCTTCATTATCCATGTTGGATCTGTATAACCTGAGAGCCCAAAGGCAATTAACAATCAAATCAAATGAATCAATTAGCCAGTTAATCAAGTGACCAGGACCAATGTTAATCAAAGCATGTGGAGTCAGAAGAGGTTTGTGTACAATAGGCGAATTGAGAATATTGCTCACATGTCTAATTCAACATGTAAGCAGTGATTTTAGTTTTGTGCTCGACAGTTTTCCTGCTGAACCACACTCAGTTCTCTCTCGCTGACAGACAGGGAGTGAAGATGCTTTGGAGGCAGGGATTAGGCTAAATCTGTGTCTGGGGAACCCGACTCCACAAAGCTCCATTCAAGTCAATTAAAGATGTCCACTCACATTAACTTCTGGGCCAAATTCAAAAACACACCAAAGTCATTGGTTAAAATCCATCACATTTCTGTGTCATTTACTGTCATCTTTAATGATTATCTGCCACAATTTGCACTTTTGTGTTCTACGGCTTTGAAGCCGAAAGCGTAATTTACTTGTTTTTTTAGTTTTGAGGACACAGCCTATCAATGATCGTCAGTTTGCAGGACGGATATTTTCCAGGTGGTTCTGCAGTGCAACAGTATTCAAAAGAAACAGGTGAACTTGAAATCATAAATCAACACTGCAACCTAGAGGCAGACTACTGCAACAACATCTGCTGCTTTTTGCTGCAAAAATCAATCAAATGCAAAATAGAGTAAAGGAGAGGAGTTCATTTCCTAAAAATTTAATCTAGACTCTGATTTTATATATATATATATATATTAGTTTGAATTTGCACACTTTCAGTGATAAATTTTACTAACTTGTCTATCAAAAACTTCAGCCCATTTAATAATGATCATCTGACTCCATACTTTGTCCTTTTTTCCCTCTCTATGTGTTTACACTATTTACATCTTAAATTAGATAGAAAGCCAAACAGTACGGCTCATTAACAGCTGCATTTGTTTATTTCCCCTAACAATAAAGCAATTACACTGGGCAAACACAATTATAACACTGTGTAGTGTCTTCCAGTTCATGTACTGCTGTGAGATTTACATGTTTGGTTAATGTGAAAAATGAATGCCGGCAGAGTAATGGGAAAACACAAGGCTGATTAAATAAAGCCTGAGTCTTTATCTTATTCCTGATGTTTTCAATGTGTTCTCTGGCATCCACCAGCCGTCTTGGCATTTTTCCAATTCAGTTTTAGTCAACCTTTAGTTTCCTCTATTTGACTTTAATGATTTTTTTTAACTTGATCGATGAGTGAACCTATAATCTGATTTTTACTTGAGTTGGCTTTTTAGGAGCCAGCTCCAGCTTGTGGCAGTGATTTAACTGAATTTACAAGAACTTACCTTCTCAGACTGATTTAAACACTGAATCGATTTATTGCAAGGTTATGACAGTAGTCACTTTTTATTTCCAGAGTTTACTTACTTAAGTGTCAGGGCAACAGAGCTGACACAACTCAACTAAATGTTAAAGTCAAGTGTTGCTGGAATTTTGTCTCACAACGAACCAACTAAATATCATTAATAATCACAATCATTAATCAAATATTAAGGATGAACCATTTTAATTTTATCAAATGCACAAACATCTCAGAAATGACCAAAAACATTCTTCAAAAGCACTTTTTCAAAGTATAATATTATGTTTTCCCTGTCGATTCTCAAGAGATTGAGTAATCGAAATAACTGAGTACATTTACTCAAGTACTGTATTTGTTTGTATTGTACTGCACAATTTTTTTAGGTACTTGTACTTGTATTTAAATTTGTGCCACTTCATCCGATTGGACTACTTCTTTAAATGATTTATTTTCTGTAAGAAATATCAGTTGGTTTCATTGTAATGATTGTTCAGGTTCAAAGATGCAAAGCTGAACTTTGTCTTTTCTATTTTCTGCCCTGTTAATAGTAGTTAAAGTCATTGCTTTAGCTTTACCAGCTACAGTGGGGACATACTACGAACACATTAATGCACGATCAAACATTCTAATCATCTAACATATAACAATGACATTATATTATATTCAAAGAAGCTATTGTTCTGCAGTAAAGATACTTTTAATTTGAATACTTAGAGAACATTTTGCTTCTAAAACTTCAATGCTTTTATACAGAAAAATAATGACCCATTCTGTTCGGTTAATTTTCATTGTACCTGTACTTCACCCTTGAATTTCTCTAGAATTAAATAATCTCTGTCAAAGAAAAGGAGTTCTTGATTTACAAATTGGACACTTTGACCTTAGAAATAGTAGTAACAATAGAATCCCCTGCTTTGTAGGCTATTGAAACTTCAACATTTTGAGATGGATGGTTTTATGTGAAAATATAAAAATGTTGGTTATGAGACATTTCAGGATTTGTAATCATAGTCATTTATATTTCGCTGGTAAATTTCTGTATCATCCCAGAGTTAATATTGCAATTTCTAAAACCATTTAAAAACATTCGTAAAATTGTCAGTCCAATTGTTTTGACTGTAGATAAGAACATCAAAAATTCAATTCAATTCAATTCAATTCAATTCAATTCAATTCAATTCAATTCAATTTTATTTGTATAACGTCATATTAAGACATACATAATCTCAAGGCACTTCACATAGTAAGGCCGAAACCAGACAGTATTATAGAGTTTAAGCAAACACTTTTCGACATTGGAGAGAAAAAACTCCCCCATAACAGAAGGAAGCTTCGTGAACCAGACTTTGTGTGGGCAGCCATCTGCCTCGACCGGTTGGGGTGAGAGGTGAGAAACGGGGGAGAGAGGAGAGGTGAGGGAGCAGGTTATGGGAGTGTAACTTAGAAAGTGGGAGAAGCCCATATGTTAGGTTTGCACACAGTGTGTACCTTGATCGTGGGAAAAACAACACATGAACCCATATCTCAGTGTAACCCGAGCAAAAAGGTGCTGTGACTCAGTTTGCCTGTTGCACATGTTCTAAACACGCCAGCAGAAGATGTTGATATCGAATAAAAGGAATGAACATCAGAGAGTTTTGCCGCATTAAAAGTCACTGATGCAAATACGGTTTAAATGCATTAAAACATATTTACCTCACAATTATTATGAAGCTGTTGCTCCAGGTCTGAGTTACAGTGACTGTGCAAAAGGAAGCAGACATAAAATAAACAGTTCCTCGTTATACAGTGTGAGTCAAACATGAATTTACAGCAGGATTGTAAACTAGTGGTGGAAGAAATATCAAATCTTATAAGTATCAATGCCACAGTGTAGAAATATTATTATTATTATCATGTGATAAAAATTTTAGAAAAGAAGAACATTTTCATCAAATTACTGTGTGTGTACTACTTATTCTGAATGTTTTATTTACAGAATAATGCATATTTTATTTTTGGATTATAGTTATAATAAATTAATGTGTGGATTTTCAATATATTATATACTACTCAAAAGCTAACTCGATTAGCAGATCAATTGAGGCATATCTTAGTTTCTTATAGTTTATTTCTTATCCCTTTTAAATGTATAGTTTATATATTATTATATGTAATATTTATAATAATCATAACAATAATAATAACAATGATCATTATTATTATGAATAATAATAAACTAAACTAAATAATAAGAAATAAGAATATAAAGAATATATTAAATTATATTACATTATATTATATTATATTATTAATCTGAATATGGAAAGTAAAGAGTAACTACAGTAATCAAATAACTGTTGTGGAGTTAGAAACACAACATTTGCCTCTGATTCGTCGTGGAGAAGATGTATAAAGTAGCTGAAAATGGAAACACACAACTAAAAGTATCTCAATTTGTACTTAAGAACAGCGTATATATATATATATATATATATATACAGGATATTGTCTCACATCAATCCCATATTCCGCTCGCTCTTGCACATTCAAAGCACACATTTTACACTCATTACACTCTCACTCTTGGTCATCTTCATCCACACCTGATTCAGGGTCATCCCGCACAAATGTCACGTGTCAACATACAGGCGTGCAAATAAACGCAGCGGACAAATAAGGTGAACGGTGAGGAGAAGTCACATATAAAAGCCCCTTCCTGCTCAGGGCAGCGTGTGGCAGCAGACTGGTGCACCGGCAGGTGAGTGGAAATACACACATGCAAACACACACTGCAAACAAGCTGACCCC
This sequence comes from Hippoglossus hippoglossus, assembly GCF_009819705.1. Lineage (NCBI taxonomy): Eukaryota > Metazoa > Chordata > Actinopteri > Pleuronectiformes > Pleuronectidae > Hippoglossus > Hippoglossus hippoglossus. The sequence goes on along the minus strand of NC_047163.1, from coordinate 24,937,885 downwards.
CCTTCCATGTGAGGGCCTACAGGCTTTTACCGTGGACCAACGCACTGTAAAATGAATTTGTCCTGTTTTGTTTCATTTGACTCAAGGGGGCAGTCGAGAATCCCTGATACCTAAAGTTTAGTCCACAATGCAGAGCTTGGTACCTTTGTGTGCTCTCCTCCTCTTCCTCTTCTCTGTCCGTGCTGATGTTGTGGGACGTTTTGAGGTTGGTGACCTCAGTTTATTTATTGGACACACATTTGTGTCCATTTGTGTGTGTTGTGATGGTGATTCAATCAGGGGCTTGTCTCATTTTGTCATTCTGACCCAGGATGAACCAGAATGTATGAAGTACTTCTATAAAGAGAAGGTGCCAGAGTGGGGGGCTTCTACTCCTGGGGCGGCCCGTCTCTGTCATCGCTTTGTCAACAGGTAAATAAACTTAAGTTACATGATAGGTTTAAGTCAACTTACATCTTTAAACAATACGTTTGGAGTTTAGGATAAAAAGCTATCCCCAGATAATAAATACATCTATTTATGTTTATTTATTTATCAGATCTGTTTCCCTGTATAACAAAACATTGTTTCCTGCTATGATGATAAGAGTTGAAACATAGTATAACATTATGAGACAGACCAACAGAGTAGAGTGCTCCTGTTAATTTATTATCATTAGTTGGAGAAAAAATATAATTTGTAAGTTTTAGTAAAGCTGTAGTTGTGGAGTGATTTGTTCGAAAACCAGATTGAAAAGGTGATAAAACGTAATTATGAATTAGACAGTATGATAGTTAATTATAAATTAGCTTCTCAAAAGTGTTTGGATTGAAATTGATCTATAGTTATTGAGTTCCAGTGCATCCTGACCTTTATGCAAGGGACTGACGCGTGAACATTTCCACATGACAGGTATTTCACAACTGGACAATGACATATGAAAGAGTTCACAGAGAGGGTACATACCAATATGGGTATTTCAATCCAATCCCATCTAACCCAGGAACCCTGGGTAAATAAGGGTAAAACACAGGTAAATAAGGGTTGGAAAGTGGAACTAAGAAATGACACTACAGTAAAACACAGCACCATACACAACTTGACTTTGCTCAGGAAGATGTGCATATGCTTGGTTTCTTGTCTAATTCATCTTTTCATTCACTTTCAACTGATCATTTGAATCTTGGACATTTGCTAAAATCTTGTCAGTTGATATTTTTAGTGTAAATGTTTCTTTGGCTCTAATTTTCTAGAGCAATGCATCTGATGTCTTAATTATCCACTTCATCTCTCTCTATCAGGTACCACTTTGCCACACTCTATGACACCAACCATCGCATTGCTGTCTACGCTGCCTATCAGTTCCAGCCCAGCAATGGAGGAGGCAGGGAGAAGAGGTGGTTTGTAGAGCCTCAGGTTGGTGTGTTCATACTTTGTGTGAATCTACTAATGTGTTAAAAATTCATCCTCACCACAATTTGTTATACATATTAAGTAGGGAGCACATGCATATACATAATGCATAAATAAAAAATCTATATTTTTTTGTAGAAGGATATCATACATAAGCTGTGCTTGCATTTGGCAATTGGTGTGTTTAAAGGTTAGTTTTTGCCTTTCAGCTGGTTAACTTGTCCTGGCAAGCTGAGATGAAGGATGGCTACTGGCTGGGGAAGGACCACCCTGGGGTCTACCTGGGAGAGAGACAGGCTCTGAATGAGGACTACACACACTCTGGCTTCGACCGTGGTCACCTTAACCCCAACGGACACCATGCAGGTAGGAGGGGTTTGTTTGGAGCACCAAAAATGTCAAGTTCAACAGTGTTGATGGAGAACTCGGATACATGTGTTTCTTTATTGCTTTAAATCCACGATGTGATTTGTTCAGTGATGTCAAATAAAGAAACATTTTCAGTAATCCTCCCAACGTTAGCATGGCCTGCAGCTAATACCCTCTTAGTGTAGATATTCATTCATAAGTAATATTGTTTACTGTGAGATGGTTATGTGCTGGGTCATTTGTTGAAATGATGGATTGAATGCGTCTCAATGAGGAAAGTTGAATTTAGCCAGTGAGACGTTTAATGTCTCCACATGCTGCGAGAATGGTCAACAGAGAAAGAGCAACACACATGAAGTATTTATTCCTTGCCATGGATCTGCCACACTTATAACTTTTAACATAAAAGGTTTGAATGGTTTCTTAGAAGGAGATACATCACTAAAGAGGCAATAAATTATCTTAGCACAGCTGCATGTCCGCAATGACCTTGACCTCTATACTTAAATCATCTTGCATGATACAAAGCCATGTCCGTAATGACATATGTGACCCTAAACATGCCCAAAGTAAGATCATGCTATGAATAGTTGCTGGAAAATATCCACAACACTGTGTTTTACTCTGATTCCACTGGCAATGACAAATGTGTCATATCATTCCAATGTATCTTAAAGGGGACATATCATGAAAATTCCACTTTGTTAGTGCTTCTACAGGTTAATGTGGGTATCTGGCATGTCTACCAACCCAAAAACTCTGGGAAAAAAACACTTGTGCGTTTTGTTATGGTTCCTCTAAGTCAGAAACGTCATGCTTGAGTGACTGGAATGAGCTTCCTGTGTATTGTGTCGTAACAATACACTGGAAGTCTCCCTACATGGCCTTGGCCCACCCCCCACATCATCCCCCCCGCCCCCCCACACTTGTTACGCCGGGTTTACTCAGCAAGGCTGAGAGGCAGCGCAGCGCCGTTCTCCAGCACGCAGCCGCCTGGCTGTTCACACGGGACGAGCATTTCTCCGCTGGTCAGCCCCATAGACTGTATATATAAGGTCAGCCCGCGATTCTGCTTTCTCCGCTTGTTGTTGTACCCGTTGAATGTCGGGGTTCGGGGGTAAATGATGGTTTTCATATCCCCCCCACCCCTCTCTTTCTCTCTCTGTCTATCTGCTTGTGTGCTTGTAGTGGATGGGCAGAGGGGGACATTTAATTATGTGATTGGGAAAATTAAAACTCCAGGACAACAGAAGGGGAATACAAAGTATGGGATGCATATTTGATAATTTATATCATATAAAATATGTAATTTATATCGTTTAAAATCATGGGGGGAGAGGGGGGAGGGGGGAGCTGGCTCATTAGCATTTAAAGGAACAGGCACTCAAAACAGGTCACTCTGTGGAGGGCTGTTTTATACAGGGTAAAAAGGGTGCTGTTTTAAATGATCCTTGTGGTATTTTGACCAAAGTATGTTACAGACATTTCATTAAGACCCCAAGGAACCATATCAACTTGTGGTAAAATGGGCATACAATGTCCCCTTTAACTTAATCTTCACAGTTTAATTTAGCTCATGTTACACAAAAGAATAAATATAGAGCAGATACTATGCCAGAAGACATTTGCAGATACTTACTCATACCTACTGCTGTTTTATATCCTCTGCAAGGTAAGAACTGTTAGGTTAGGTTAGGTTTCTTTATTAGTACCCAAGGATAAATTTGTTGTGCAGACAGGGAACAGACATCCTTGGAAACAGACCACAATACAACATTAGTTAAAAAGAGGACATCACAACCTTATCAATTCATAAAAGTAAAACAGACAACAGACATCAACACAATACAGCAGACAGCACCGAACATAGTACAGCCACGAGTCACGACAAGTGCTTAACCACCCCCTCCCCATAGGCACCCAATGCTCCTACAGGAGCCTGGAGTGCTAAAAGTGCTACAGATGAGGTGCATCCCTCGTACCTATTTGTTAAGAAGCACAATCGCTGCAGGTACAAAGCTCTGTCTGCAGCACTTGGTTCGATCCTTAGGAGCCACATAACGACGGCCAGAGCGGAGGAGCTGGAACTCGCTATTTAAAGGGTGAAAACAATCCCAAAGAACGGAGTTGGCCTTAATCTGAGTGGAGTTAAGCACCAAGAGGTGGAGTTGAGACTCGCCTATAAGCCTACTAGCCCACTTTATTATTTGGTTGAGGGCGATTTTGTCCTGCAGAGACAGGCTACCAAACCAAGACACAAGGGAAAAAGACAACACAGATTCCATAAAGGCTCGATAAAAGAGGCTCAGCATGGTTACGTCAATGTTAAAACGGGACAATTTTACAAGGCAAGACAAATGCTGGTGACCTTTTTTCAAACTGCCTCGCAGTTGTTACTAAAGGTTAGTTTATAATCAATGACTGTCCCAAGATATTTATAATTTTCAACATACTCCACAGGCTGGCCTTTGATTATTGTTGAATCATGGGTGGGAGCACGCTGGATGAATTACTGTGTGTTTTTCGCAGTGAAATTATAAATAATTATTGTGTAAGGTTGTTTTTATCTCAAAATGAATATTTTTCAACATCAAATTATCTCCCAATCAGCATTCATTTAATATTTATCCTTGAGGAATGAGACACATCTTTCACTCTTTATCCCTTATGCATCACTTCTTCTTGCATAATCAACTGGAACTCTCATCCCTCTCTTTTACAGTCCCTGGCCGCAACGCCACTTTCACCCTGACCAATGTGGTTCCCCAGAACCCCAAGCTGAACCAGAACGCCTGGAGGATCCACGAGTCCAAGCTCAACGACCTTTTCCGCAGCAACTGCTCTCAGGCCTATGTGCTGGTAGGTGCTGTTCCCTCAGCAGACAACTGGATTGTGAAAAACAACATAAAGCGTGTGAACATCCCAGACTACCTGTGGAACGCCTACTGCTGTGTTGACAACAATGGGAGGCCCCTGCAGAGCGGTGCTGCCACAGCGAGGAACACAGAGGACAACTGGGTGGAGAATCTCTCTCTGGATGAGCTGGGAGAATTCCTCCAGCAGTCCTCCAATCAGCCAGTAGGGGAGCTGTTTTACAATAATTGCAGGGCATGAAAGAAGGGATGATGAGAAGAGAACTAAAGGTGCCATTTCCCATTAATCTCTACATTAGATTTGTACAACTGCCCAATGCTGTTTTTGGTATCGATCTTATTGTGGTAACACAGTAAGAAAAAAATGTACTTTGACACTGGTGTCAACATGGTGTATCTTATCATTTAACAGCAACACTAATGCATCCACAATCAATAAATGAAAATGAGTTGCAGATGGATGAAGTGACTGTTTATTGTTGGGTTTTTATTAGTAGTAAAGGAAAATATCAATATAAGCAAGTGAAAAAAAAAATCAAGTGTCTGTTTTATTAAAAGACCCTGAAGTGTTTTCTAAATAATTATAATCAAAAAATTATTTTCAAAACAAAAGATTCAAAGTGCTTTCACAAGATATATAGATAAAAGCAAATGAAAAACACTTTAAGTGTCAATCAATCATTTATCAAGAGAAGTGAAGTAAACGAAAGAAAAAAGAGAGAAAGAAAGAAAGAAAAATACAATATAAAGTAAAAAATTAAATATGACCGAAACAATAATAAATAATGTTACAGACGAGTGCAAATTCTTCACTGCTTACTTTAGAATTATTCAATATTTTAAGGTCAAGGGCTCAATAGATTTGTGACAAAGTGCTGTTTATAGCTTTGCTTGGCTCAAACGGGATAGTCTACAATGCCAAGTTCCCAGAATGTGGTAAAACAACAATACAACTGCCCAAAGCTTGTGGTATGATGCCAAGTTGCGCAGACTGCCTCTTGTCCCTATGAAATTTTATTACCAAATACTGGTGTCCTCATTTGTTTGTCGTTGGCAGAGGTAAGTACTTCTTTTAAAGAAGAGAGCAAGGTGGATTATCTTCCCCACAGCCACAAGATAGTGAACATCAACCCTCATTTGCCTCTAATTTACCTGTAGGATAAACCTAATCTCTGCTCAACCACATATGCCTACATTCAAATGCAATGTCACTTTAGTTCATGACTACTTTCCCCTGTGTTATGGTTGATGGAAGACATTTAAAACTAACCAGCAATTTAACATTGACAATATCAAATGGGTAATGCAGAAGCACGTTGCATAAAGTTTTCCGTATGTAGGGTTTTGAGATACAAGTGTCTTTCCATCATGATCTTTCAAGCAGTGTTACATTTTGCTATGTTTTATTTTTATTTTTAAATAGACCAGGTGTTAGCCACAAAGAACCTGCTCCTTTACATCCCTGAGAGTGTTGTAATGTGAAAGGTTTTTACTTGTGATGTAGAAGCACCTAAGTAGTTATGCAGAAGCAAACAGAAGTAGTTACCTAAATGTTAACAACATAGTAAGGACATACTAAAAGCTAAATCAGAGAAACATGTCTCTCTTCATCTGTAAAATATAATTTTCTGCTCCTTACAGGGCCTCATAGAAAACAATGTTTTTTTTATCAAATGGACTTCATGAATACATAGTGCTTATGAATGTAATTATGGTAAAGACTCTTAAGGCTCCTCCAGCCCCAGACGCACTGCATGTCAGTTGGGTCTACGTACTTGATGTGAGGCCAAATATTGTTGACAGTGTGAACTGTACACAACAACAAACATGTTGTTTGTTTTAGTATTGGCCCTCTCTAGTGAAGGGACCCCTGTGGTTTTATGAACTAAATTAATAGTGTGGTAATATCTGTGTGTTTTTGTTTTGTTGTCACTTAAAAGGTCAAATGGGGCCCAAATGGATTTTTTATCAGCCCTATCAGGTTAATCTGACCATCAGTTTACACAACTGTGAATATGTAAAAACAATGCAGAGAAACCAAGCAGATAAAGAAATTCATGACCAGCTTCTGCTCATGTACTGAGCAGGCAAAGCTATCTGAACCAAGACCTCTGACCCCTCCACCTTTTAGTCAGGGGTAGATGAGCCCACCTCTTCAGCATGTCGGTGAGGATGGGCAGCCCTGTATGCAGGAGAAGCAGCCATTAACCTCTATGTCTGAAGAGCTGGCTCAATCCATGGCCTGTTTAATGGGTTCCTCCGTAAAGCAAAGCAGTATAGGTAGGGAGGAAATGGAACGTGTCTTTCATGGCCTAGCAACTCTCACTAATTGCCCTCAACAGGTTCAGTTTGTTCAGGATTTTGTTTCCTGAAACCTGTTACAACTGATCCACTCTTCTGTTTAACATAAAAAGAGTTGTGATGTTACCACAGACTTGCCAAAATATCATATTTTACAGTAAAGTCAGTCTCTCAGAGCCAAGTGGATCTCTCTTTTTCTGTGCCACTCCACTCTTTGTATCTTAAGTGAGTGAGTATTAGAGATTAGAAACTAAACTGTTGTTTAACTTTTCAAGAGGCTGGTTTTGCCTCTCAAAAGAAATAGCAAATGGCTAAAGACTAAGTTGCAGTGAGATTATTTGGATTTTTGCAGAATATAATTAAGAGCAAGAGCTGGAGGGGACTTCAGGAGGAGTGACTCTTGTCAAAACAAGTCAATCCCTACAGCTATTATGAGATTAAGAGGAATGTGTCTTGACAGAATAGACACCAAAATCTTTCTGTCAACACTGTCTGGTTTAAATTGCTCACAGGTTGTATGCACACCCCAGCTGTACCGAAGGAACCTGTCTATCAAGTTGGCGAAAGTCAATATTTGTGGATTCTGCAACTTCATTTATAACAATTCTGATTGTAAAAAGTGTCATTTGAGTTACATTTATTTTTTGAAGAAACCTATGAAGATTTGTTGTAGCACTAGAGAAAACAAATACGGTGTATGAAATTATAACTGCCTCATCAAAACCCTCCCACAAAGCTAACATCTTTACAAAACTCAAGTGTGATATTGCCACAAGTCACGAGTTGGGTGGGTGATAGTACAAAAAATACGACTACTACAGCCTGTTAACGTTTACATCATAAGAACAATAAGGAAGAAGGCAAATTAAAAGATTAGCTTATACGCAACAGTTCCATCATCATTTTGGAGAAGCTTAGCCTCATTTAGCCTCTTATTAACACCAGTAATACATATTACAGTCAGTAAACACCTTTTAAATCATCTTTATTTACATCTCACACCCTCAGCATCAGCCTAATATGTAATCACAAATTCACAACCTTTAATTAAGGGTTAGGGTTAGCCCTTTTACAATATAAAATTATTTAGTACACAAATTAATACATGTGTCATAATCAAATCACATGTCCAGCAAATACCAATTGTCTAATCAATAATCAACTGGCATAGCCATTTCACTAATATGTGAAGCAAATAATTAACTGCATTATAAAATGTTGGTTACATAATAGGTGGTTAAGGGCAATTATTGGATTTACACAGATTTGTCTTAATGAAGCTGCTTTAGAAGGGTCGGCTTATTATGCATTTGTCTAATTGATCAATAACAATGACCCAGCCATCAATAGACACAGTTGTATAAACTTGAAAAGTTTATTTTTTACATTAAATCCAGTGTGACAGAAGGACCATCTCATTTAGTCAGACTGACTTATTGTTACTCAGTAAGAGGTTCAGATGAACCAAACTAATTCACACATTAACTACTAAATAAAGAAGCTGTAAATACATCATCAGCTATAAAACTTCTTTCTCTTTTAAAATAGTATAAGAGACATGGTCAAATACATCAAAAACAAAAAAGAAAACAAAAGTCAGTTAATGATATTTCCTCCTAAATACCCAAAGATTCATTCTCTTAGAACCCATCTCTCTGCACTTCAATCAGCATCATACTGCAGCTCAGTCATACTGGACCATGGGGTGGTCACACCAAGAGGGCAGGTTGGAGAGTTTCTCTTCTGTGGCTGGTGCGATGGGCCAACCCCAGCCCTTGAAGAATCCAGTCAGGTTCATCTCCACAGTCCGGGAGAAAGTCTCAGCGTACAGGTTCATCTTTCCTTCGTTGTCTTTGGGAAAGTCGCTCATCGTGTGGTAGGCAGCAAACACCTTCTTAAAGGCATCCCAGCCAAACTTATCCTGGAGCTACATGCACAGAGAAAAGTGTAGAGGGAACTGTAAGAAAATTGCAGTGTTGTCTCAATGTTTTTCATTGTTTCTGTTGTCCTAAGCCATTTTCAGACATGACCTGCGGGTAAAGTCTGGAGAATTTGCCTTTCACACGTGCACAACACAGCGGGAGGTTCTCTGAACAGACACATTCACAACACCAACAAATCCTCTGCATTATTTCGGTAAGAGGTGGAGCAGCTGGATGCAGCAGAGGCAGAGGCAGGAAGTAACGTAAAAATTCTGCTGCGTAGATCATGTGATCTGTTTTAATCATGTTTAAAGCACCCCAACACCTTCGTCAGCTCTTATCACCAGAAACTCTCTTCACATCTTCGTTGGTGTCTTCTATGTGTATGACAGTTTTTTCACTAGGATAGATTTTTTTTTCACAAATGTTTGTCACATTTGTTTTTGTCTGAAAGCAGCTTTATAGAGCATTGTAGCCTCTTTGTGTGAAATGGCATTAGACACTTTTAGTCTTATCTTTATTGTTTTGGGCAATAGATGGGTGTGATTTAGTTTACAAGGTGACTCCAGTGATACCCAAGTTGTTAGTCTATAGGGAGCATATATAGAGTTATTCCCTCTTACCTGCATATATGTCTCCAGGGCCACCCACATGCTCCAGCTGCTGAGTTTCCTGCCCCCCTTAGCGTACTCCTCTGCTCGACTGTTTCGGTTTTCTAAAGTCATATTTGGGTGAGCCTGCATTGAAGAAGATGATTTTGAAAACAATATGATCTCCATGAACAACTTTTTTCTCTTTTTATGTCTACGGATGTTAAATGTATCATAATACACCTTTAGACTCAAAAGCAAAGCAGATCTACTCCACCTTTGCTCTGTTAATCCCCAGCACCTCTTCATGCACATACACTGACCAGAGGTTGCATGTACACTCAGTGGTGTTGGGTGGGAACTCCCAGCAGCCTCTCTGCTGGTTGTGTCCCAGTTCATGGATGGGCCCCCACAGGCCATAATTCCTGATATGATCAACGCTGACCAGTTCAGCGTCTGTAGGGATGTGCATCATGATAGGATAACCTGCATGCATCCAACCTGAGCAGATAAAGAAAACAAACAGTTGCCTCTTACCCAGCATTGATTGTGACAGGCTCAATTCCTCAGGGAGTCATTTACTGCATCCAAGTCAAATACACTTACCATGGGAAATCTGCACATCTGCTACAAAGCGTTCTTTGCGTGGAAATTTGTGTTGTTTTGCAGCCAGGTCAGCAATGGCCCTCATCATTTCATTCCAGAGCGCCGCCAACTCGTCAGGGCGATCCAGGTCCCGAACCACATTTGATGGCACAGTAAGGATGATGTTGTCAAACTCCAACTCTGCCCAGGGTGAGGGAGCAGTGCGCAGCAAGGACCATTCTGCTGCTGTTGTCACACCTGAAGAAAACAAAGAAGTAGGGCTATTCGAACGTTGGTTTTGGATTATTAACATTATGTAACATCTATAAAGTGACCGTTCATGATTTTCTAGACTGCTTGAAAACTTCAAGGCATTGTCAGTAATGGTCCATACAACTGTAAATCTCCAGTAAAACAATGATGAAACTATGCAAAAAGGTCCATGAAAAGCTGAGGCTAATGATATAAATTTCCTCCGTCAGTTTGAGCATCTATTAAGTAAATAGCAACATGACGAGAGGACAATGGAGGAGCTGTGTTGAGATCCTTATGGATATTTTAAGAGTGTATTTATTGTTCATTTGACCCAAGTCCATGTCCCCTGTAAGAGTTAACGTAGCACAAAGCAGGGTGAGGTATGATTTAAATGGACACTTGCTCAATCAAAGTCACAACACTTGAATTGTCCCAGCAAACAAGAGATGTTTAATGAGAACTATAAGGACATAATAAGGACAAGATTTTAAATTAAATTATCTTACTCTATGTTGCCCTGAATCCCAGAACAACCATATTATCCCATACGATAGGACACACACATCAGCAAACATATAGCATAGCTCCAAACAACATGCACTCACCATATTTATAATATGGCACAGGTACACCCATCTGCACTGTGACATGTACCCCCTCCACTTGTGCTTTGGGTGGGGCGACCAGGTAGATGAGTCCACCCCAGAGGTTCCACACATGCATAATTTCTGTGGTTATGGGAAATTGTTCATAAACACTTGGTGCTCTCTTCAACTCTGCATGATTCAGTCTGTCTGTTTGACAGCCTATCTGGATCTGAGGAAGACAAGGGCTATGTTTTATTGCTTTGAAAACAGGACTGTAGAGCAGTAACTATATTGTTTGATGCATGACTGCTAACAGTCGTTACCAGTCCTACTGCGTACAAGACACAGCTGCTTTATGTGATATCTATTAAGGATTTGTTTTGCTTTATCTGGTTTCGTTTTGATTCTAAAAATCGTCATTTTAATATCTACTTTGTACTAGATTTTGTAGACTTTACCTTCCATCCATTGTTGACTATTTCTGCTGGTATGGTCATGTAGGTCTTCATTCCAGGAGAGAGGTAGAGACCTGTACTGATCCACTCCTCCAATTCTGAGACACACACACACAGAGAGAGAGAGAGAGAGAGAGAGAGAGAGAGAGAGAGAGAGAGAGAGAGAGAGAGAGAGAGAGCGAGAGAGAGAGAGAGAGAGAACCAAAGGTCACATTCTGTGGTATTTGCATGTAAAAAATATACAAGACACATTTCAGCATTCTTGTTATTAGGAGAAAGGGTGTACAAACAGCTCCAAATGTTTACTTTTATTCAATGTTTAAATCAATTTCTGGGTCAAAATGTGCCTGAGGCTCATTTTGATTTAATGCTAGTGACACTGTTACAAAGTACTGTGCTCTTGTACAGGTCATTGAATACTTGTCCAAAATACCCTATATCACCTGAAAGTGGAGACATATTCCATAAGATGTAATTATTTTTAACTTAACTTTCCTGGTTACGAACCTGAAATCTTGAAATGTGGGTTCCCTATGCTTGAGAGTAAGCTCTTTTAATTTATTCTCCATTTGTGTTTTCTGTTTTTAATGAGGCTTTCTTGGTTTAGTTAAAGTTAAATATGATATTAAAAAAATATAATAACAGTGAGATCTGTACAAGTGTGCGCACGTTGTATACAAGTCTGACCTGCTGTGTTAACATTAAGCTTGATCCTGTGGTTATAGATAACTGGCATCACAGGATTATCCTTAATGAGGTAGGGCAGGAGAGCATCGGGATCCAGGCAAATTTTGTACACCTCTGCCCCCACACTGAGGAGCAGGTGGTCTTTGGGGCTCTTCACAGGAAATCCGTCACACACCTCGAAAGACAATAACAATAATGTACACAATGTGGTTCTTAATCAACTGGCTGCTTGATAGCTGTACCTTAACCATCACATACATCATATATGATTACTAGTATAATGCTTTGGCAAAGCTCAATATCCCAAAAAGCCAAAAAAGATTTGTGCTACTCTATTGGAAAATTCTATAAATAAGCACTGTTTTGTCTACTCACCTGTGGCATGCCCGACCTCAATATGATATCAGTGAGGGTGGACAGGACCTGTGCATAGGAGTAGCTGTCATATGCTTTCATGTTCAAGTAGGTCAAACAGTCCATGCTCAGCTTTTTCAGACATTCCTCTTCATGCTTCATAAGTTGTTCTCCTTTGTTGACATGTCCAGCAAAGCGGTGTAGAAGGTGGCGGAAGTGGTAGGTGTCTTTGATGGCCTGGCTGGGTACAGGGGCCTTGTATACACCACCTCTGATTATTGCTCCCAACAGGCTCAAGCCCATTTTAGTCAGGATCTTGTTCCCTGAAATACATTGGAACAACCATGAGTTGATATTCTGACGTGATATGGATATTTGAAGCCCAAATATTAAGTAGTAGCCTATTAAAAAGAAATTTGTTTAACATCACAAGTCTTTCGATATTTTCTTTAGTGTGTTTCCAAGTGCTGCAAAGTTACCTGTTGTTTTGTTGGGTAGTCCTCTTTGTAATTATGTTAAACCAACACTATGGAACTTTCTGCTGTCTCTAGTCTGCAGCAATTCAGTCCCCTACATTGTTGTATGGACCCACGCACTTTCATTTCCCTCCACCCACGTTTTGTCTGAGCCCACCATTTTCTCAAGTTCAGCAGCCTTCATGAACAATTATTACACCAGTTACTTGGTGTACCTGTTGCAGCAGGCAATTGACTTGTTATCTTCAGAGTTTACATAAACAAGAAACCTCTAGACCATAAACCGTATGCTCTGGACACAAGAAAGTCATATCATCATGGCCAGCACCATCCAGTTTTTTTAAAGTCTACAACTGCCACTTTTGGTTAAAGTTATCAACCCATTCATGCTGCCCTGCAGTTTGCAGCTTTATCAGTCATTGAATAAGCAAATCAGTTGCCAACCCAGCAGGCTTCTCTTTTTTTACCCCTGTAAGTTCTAGCTTCAGTGAGCAGGGATCAGGTTCCTTGATTTCTTTGAAGCACTTTCCCGTTTATATAAACCAGTCCAGCAGCCCAGCAAATCCTCAGTTTCCAGAACATCCCTGAGTGTGTGTGTGTGCGTGTGCGTGTGTGTGTGTGTGTGTGTGTGTATGTGTGTGTGTGTGTGTGTGTGTGTGTGTGTGTGTGTGTGTGTGTGCGTGCGTGCGTGTGTGTGCGTGCGTGTGCGTGTGCGCGTTTGTGTGTTTGTGTGTGTGTGTTTGTGTATGTGCGTGTGTATGTTTTATGTTGTTTTGTGTTTAGGACTGCAATTCCGTCTCGCTACATGAGGAATTCAATGTGTGGGGATATTTAACGTTATGCCTGATATGAGTTAATCTACATTACCATGTGGATTTGTTATTGTAAGTCGCTTTGGATAAAAGCGTCAGCTAAATGAAATGTAACAATTTGTACAGCAGTACCTATATTAGTTAGGATGCATTATGTTATGATATCATGAACTTTGCAGGTGGCGCATTATCGTACCTACGAAATCTGTTAATGGGTTTTGTCCACAGTGTGTCTGTGCCCAGTACCAGGCATGTCCACCAATCAGAAGGCCTCCTCCCTCTGCCACAAAGTTCTGGATATCCTCCATGTGATCACCGCTGTATGCTGTGCACACGAATACACTCAGGTCTTTCCTGAAGTTTGTCTTCTCACACTTTAACCCTGACTTGCTGAGGATTCCTAAGGCTTGATTGTGCGATACCCCAATGACCCCATTCCGGCCTTCATCCAACCAGTGAATGGCATTACTCCAAAATTGAGTCATTGGCTGTAATGAGAAGAATTATTTCAAAACAGAAACAGTAGTTAATCAACATTGATAAGTATTCTAGACATTAAACTGCTGGTGACCAGAAACATTTAACAAGATATAAATGGAAAATAATTATATCTACTGTCTCAAAAAGATCATACTATCTACACATGATAATTGTATACCTGCCTAATTGAGAAAATTCTCATAATATGCTCATTTTGACTTAAGAAGGCAGAAATTCTAAGTCAAATCATTAACGTAGACTTTACCTCTCGTGAAAGAATTCCTTCATGTGAAATCACAATGACCCGTCCCTGTCCATAGTAGGCTCCTGCCAGGAACGCGTCTCCATGCTCTGTGGTCCCAATGGGAAAGGCTAGAGGGCCATGGACCAGAACCTCAGAAAGTACTGGTCCCTCTGGGATGTCGAACTCTGAAACCCCCTTGAGTAAGAACTCCAAGTCATCCTCAAAATCCTTTCCGTTTCTGTATTTGAAAGGGGGAGAAGTAAACCAGATATATATGACAGTTACAGTGAGTTATAGAATTTCAGGAAAGAACCAGTAACTGTTTTAAATCTTATTGTTTTTCTTAACCAAAAATGTTAAAGGATGAATAATATTAATATTCATTTACTATGAATAATATATATTAACATAAATTGGTATAATAATACAATGAAAACAATTCAGTGATAGCTTCGGTGTTAGCTTCATTATTGTTAATAATGTCATAAATGTGCAGAAAGTTTTCAAATAAGAGTAGTCTCTTTACAAAGTGAAATCTTTCTAAATGTGCAATAATCGATAAGTGTATACACTCACACTACAGCCATCCAGGAGGATGGGATTTTAGGATAGACAGGCAGGTACTCTGCCTCACCGTAATGATCAGAGAAGTAGATCCCTGCCACACCAGAAACCTTGTTCCCTTCAAACAGAAGCAGTGTGTTTTCTTTTGGGTGACTTGCAGCCCAGCTCCACGCCTGACCTGCTATTAACACTCCTCCTCCAGCTTTCATGAATGCCACTATATCCTTCTTGTCTGCTCCCACACTGTAGGCATCTGTCACATACACACCAACCCCCAGATTATCACTAAAGGCCCCCACCACTTTGGCTTGGAAGCTGGATTTGCTGAGGTTATCAGCAACTGACATGACATTTTTATGGACCCCTACAGACAGGTTGTCGGATCCATCTCCTCTCAGCCAGGTCAGAGCATTCTCTACAAGAGCTGGGAGGGTCGACAGGTAACTCTCATGACCCAGAACTACAACCCTTCCACTGCCGTACAGAGACGCAGCAATCAGGACCTGGCCTTTGCTGTTCATTGCCAAAGGAAAGGCATGGTCTCCAGTCAGAACCAGGTCGCTGGGAACACATTGGCCACGGAGGTCCAGCTCTTTCAAGCCTCTCATCAGAGACATGTAGGTCCCTTCATGTTGGTTTTGCATGGGCTGGTTGGACATGGTGAGAAAGTTTGATGCTCTGAAAACCGACAGAGGGTGGAGGGCAGAGAAACAGGAAAAGAGTTGACTCAGATATAAGTTGTTCAGGTTAATTACACCTAGATGTACTATATGTCCCATCAGGCTGTCTGGTGGGAATACACAGAAGGAAAAAGAAGGCACTGATGACTTGGCATATATGCATATCATTTTCATTACAATCAAGTTAGTCACAGTCAAATATAAATGTGCAACTAATAGAAAGAAAAAAAGAAAAGATTATCAGATATTCTCATTAACATATAAAGTTGTGCTTACCTGAAGTGAAGGTATTGTTCTGCTTGTATTATCAGACTGGAGCCAAGACAGGCAGTAATAGTTATATTTGACCGGACACACCGATATGAGTTAGAGCAAGAAAAACAGGAGTATTTCAGGGATATAACAAAAAGAGGAGGGACTTCAGTGACATAACTCACTGACAGGTTGTCGTCAATCAACATTTTTTACCCATCTCTCAACATTCTCAGCATGTCAATACCTGTCTACTACATAGACATGCATCCTCGCTGAGAATGTATGGCTTTCCTGTTTGGTAAGAGTCAATATATGTGGATGTTGACACAATAATATTGTGTAAAGAACCACCCGAGGCCTTTGTGTTTTTGTTTCTTAAAAAACCCTATGATGATTACACAAAAGTGTGACAAGATGAGCATGTTGAAACAACATATATCATTTGATCTGTCTCACAGAAACCTATATTATAAGTAGTAGTCTGACTTAAATGTGAGAATTACCGGGAGCATTTTGATAATCAGTTAATTGTAAAGTATTTTTTATCATTGTCATCTGAATATATTTGAGATTTCGACAGTATACTTTTTTAATCTCCTGTACTAGCCTTATGGTGGCTCTGCAGGCTCCAGTCAGAGAAATGTATGGAATCTGTCCAAAATCTTATCTCAGTCTTCAATTGTAAATTTGTAGCAGTAAATATGCCAGAGGATATTTGCAGTTATACAATTACTATATATGTTAAGTATTTTTGTATATATATTCATGTCTACTGTACATATTATATGTTTGCATAATATATTTTCAATGGTTATTTACATGTATTCTTGGTCATGATAGCATGCTCTGTTGTGTATACAGTACAAGCATTGTCTCCTTCGTGTACATAAGTGCACAATTTGTTTTAGAACATAGGATAAAATGGGGAATATCCCTTGAACGTTTGAAGGTCTTCCGCATCAGTTTGATGATAAGTTGCCAACCACTAGCAGATATTAGTGACCATCAGTGGATATTAGTGACATATCATTGGTTGTGTACCTTAGCATCATCACCTAGTCCTTTGAGCAACCCGATGGTGGATGTTGCAATAAAAACCCTGCAGCCAACCTCCACTGGGTGGACTATTGCTTTCCAGCCACGTTGCTCTGCCTCAAATGCCATGTCTGTATACCACAGCCTCTTCCTCTCATTCACTTCATCAACAGCATCCTCCCAGGGTACTGTCAATTCTACGAAGTAAATAACACGCAAGGTGTTGAACCAGAGTATCCGGCCTGGTCTTAGGGTGGTAGTGACAGTTTGTGATGGGACTGTAAGCCGCTGGACTACATCCACCAGCATTTCTCAGTCATGGGCTTGCTCCAACTGACCACTCCTAGTCAAAGGAGGAGGCCCTCTCTTTCCCTGTTCCCCTTCTTGGACAATTTTCAGTAATTGGTTGTGTCTCCATGTGTACCTAAGTTGGGAGAGACTTACTATACAACCATTGAGGATGTGTCTGAGGGTAGCTCGAGTTAAGCCTTTTATTAACACCAGTAATACATATTACAGTCAGTAAACAACTTTCAAATCATCTTTATTTACATCTCACACCCTCAGTTTGCATAGCATTTTAACTTTAGTTAAACAATAGAGAACAACCAAACCAATACATCAGCCTAATATGTAATCACAAATTCACAACCTTTAATTAAGGTTATTTTTTAAATAAATCAAAATTAAATTATTTCGTACACAAATTAATACATGTGTCATAATCAAATCACATGTCCAGCAAATACCAATTGTCTAATCGATAATCAACTGGCGTAGCCATTTCACTAATAGCAACATGTGAAGCAAATAATTAACTGCATTATAAAATGTTGGTTACATAATAGGTGGTTAAGTGCAATTATTGGATTTACACAGATTTGTCTTAATGAAGCTGCTTTAGAAGGGTCGGCTTATTATGCATTTGTCTAATTGATCAATAACAATGACCCAGCCATCAATAGACAGAGTTTTATAAACTTGAAAAGTTTATTTTTTACATTAAATCCAGTGTGAGAGAAGGACCATCTCATTTAGTCAGACTGACTTATTGTTACTCAGTAAGAGGTTCAGATGAACCAAACTAATTCACACATAAACTACTAAATAAAGAAGCTGTAAATATATCATCAGCTATAAAACTTCTTTCTCTTTTAAAATAGTATAAGAGACTTCAAAATACATCAAAAACAAAAAAGAAAACAAAAGTTAGTTAATGATATTTCCTCCTAAATACCCAAAGATTCATTCTCTTAGAACCCATCTCTCTGCACTTCAATCAGCATCATACTGCAGCTCAGTCATACTGGACCATGGGGTGGTCACACCAAGAGGGCAGGTTGGAGAGTTTCTCTTCTGTGGCTGGTGCGATGGGCCAACCCCAGCCCTTGAAGAATCCAGTCAGGTTCATCTCCACAGTCCGGGAGAAAGTCTCAGCGTACAGGTTCATCTTTCCTTCGTTGTCTTTGGGAAAGTCGCTCATCGTGTGGTAGGCAGCAAACACCTTCTTAAAGGCATCCCAGCCAAACTTACCCTGGAGCTACATGCACGGAGAAAAGTGTAGAGGGAAAAGTAAGAAAATTGCAGTGTTGACGCCTCACTGTGCTGACTTGGCTTCGAGACTTTCAGTACTATTTACATTTTTGGCCTTTGGCCTGTGTGTGTGTGTGTGTGTGTGTGGTTTTGTTCAAATTGTATTTATAAGGGGTAATACAAAAATAATTCTCTCTTACCTGCATATATGTCTCCAGGGCCACCCACATGTCCCAGCTGCTGAGTTTCCTGCCCCCCTTAGCATACTCCGCTGCTCGACTGTTTCGATTTTCTACAGTCATATAAGGATGAGCCTGCATTGAAGAAGATGATTTAGAAACAATATAATCTCCATGAACACCTTAATACTTCTCTAAATGGAAGATAAAAAGAGCTGCTTTTTGTTATTTCTATGAATATAAAATATATCATAAATACACTAAAACAAAGCAGATCTACTCCACCTTTGCTCTGTTCATCCCCAGCACCTCTTCATGCACATACACTGACCAGAGGTTGCATGTACACTCAGTGGTGTTGGGTGGGAACTCCCAGCGGCCTCTCTGCTGGTTGTGTCCCAGTTCATGGATGGGCCCCCATATTCCTACATTCCTGATATGGTCAACACTGACCAATTCAGCTGCAACACTGCTCTGTATCATTATAGGGTAACCTGCATGCATCCAACCTGAGCAGAAGAAAATCAAAAAAAGCACAGAGTTTTGTATTAATGCTAATATGGGTTTCATAGGTATGGTAGATAAACACTGTACAACTTGCTGTGCATGCAGTCACACCAAAGCACAAACTACACGCCTCATTGTAGCATGTTCTGTTACAAAACTCAAATTAACACAATTAACACTCACTCTAACCCTAACCCTATTTGAATCTTTACAATTTTTTAAAAGGACAGTTTTTGCTCCATGATAGACTAGTGACCTGTCCACGATGTACCCTGCTTTTTATCCAGCATGAGTTGTTACTGGCTCAATTTCTCAGGGAGTCCTTTACAAATTCAAATACACTTACCATGGGAAATCTGCACATCTGCTACAAAGCGTTCTTTGCGTGGAAATTTGTGTTGTTTTGCAGCCAGGTCAGCAATGGCCCTCATCATTTCATTCCAGAGCGCTGCCAACTCGTCAGGGCGATCCAGGTCCCGAACCACATTTGATGGCACAGTAAGGATGATGTTTTCAAACTCCAACTCTGCCCAGGGTGAGGGAGCAGTGCGCAGCAAGGACCATTCTGCTGCTGTTGTCACACCTGAAGAAAACAAAGAAGTAGGGCTATTCGAACGTTGGTTTTGGATTATTAACATTATGTAACATCTATAAAGTGACCATTCATGATTTTCTAGACTGCTTGAAAACTTCAAGGCATTGTCAGTAATGGTCCATACAACTGTAAATCTCCAGTAAAACAATGATGAAACAATGCAAAAAGGTCCATGAAAAGCTGAGGCTAATGATATAAATTTCCTCCGTCAGTTTGAGCATCTATTAAGTAAATAGCAACATGACGAGAGGACAATGGAGGAGCTGTGTTGAGATCCTTATGGATATTTTAAGAGTGTATTTATTGTTCATTTGACCCAAGTCCATGTCCCCTGTAAGAGTTAACGTAGCACAAAGCAGGGTGAGGTATGATTTAAATGGACACTTGCTCAATCAAAGTCACAACACTTGAATTGTCCCAGCAAACAAGAGATGTTTAATGAGAACTATAAGGACATAATAAGGACAAGATTTTAAATTAAATTATCTTACTCTATGTTGCCCTGAATCCCAGAACAACCATATTATCCCATACGATAGGACACACACATCAGCAAACATATAGCATAGCTCCAAACAACATGCACTCACCATATTTATAATATGGCACAGGTACACCCATCTGCACTGTGACATGTACCCCCTCCACTTGTGCTTTGGGTGGGGCAACCAGGTAGAGGAGTCCACCCCAGAGGTTCCACACATGCATAATTTCTGTGGTTATGGGAAATTGTTCATGAACACTTGGTGCTCTCTTCAACTCTGCATGATTCAGTCTGTCTGTTTGACAGCCTATCTGGATCTGAGGAAGACAAGGAATATGTTTTACTGCTTTGAAAACAGGACTGTAGAGCAGTAACTATATTGTTTGATGCATGACTGCTAACAGTCGTTACCAGTCCTACTGCGTAGAAGACACAGCTGCTTTATGTGATATCTATTAAGGATTTGTTTTGCTTTATCGGATTTCGTTTTGATTCTAAAAATCGTCATTTTAATATCTATTTTGTACTAGATTTTGTAGACTTTACCTTCCATCCATTGTTGACTATTTCTGCTGGTATGGTCATGTAGGTCTTCATTCCAGGAGAGAGGTAGAGACCTGTACTGATCCACTCCTCCAATTCTGAGACACACACACAAAGAGAGAGAGAGAGAGAGAGAGAGAGAGAGAGAGAGAGAGAGAGAGAGAGAGAGAGAGAGAGAGAGAGAGAGAGAGAGAGATCCAAAGGTCACATTCTGTGGTATTTGCATGTAAAAAATATACAAGACACATTTCAGCATTCTTGTTATTAGGAGAAAGGGTGTACAAACAGCTCCAAATGTTTACTTTTATTCAATGTTTAAATCAATTTCTGGGTCAAAATGTGCCTGAGGCTCATTTTGATTTAATGCTAGTGACACTGTTACAAAGTACTGTGCTCTTGTACAGGTCATTGAATACTTGTCCAAAATACCCTATATCACCTGAAAGTGGAGACATATTCCACTTTCCACATTTCAAGATTTCTGGTTACGAACCTGAAATCTTGAAATGTGGGTTCCCTATGCTTGAGAGTAAGCTCTTTTAATTTATTCTCCATTTGTGTTTTCTGTTTTTAATGAGGCTTTCTTGGTTTAGTTAAAGTTAAATATGATATTAAAAAAATATAATAACAGTGAGATCTGTACAAGTGTGCGCACGTTGTATACAAGTCTGACCTGCTGTGTTAACATTAAGCTTGATCCTGTGGTTATAGATAACTGGCATCACAGGATTATCCTTAATGAGGTAGGGCAGGAGAGCATCGGGATCCCGGCAAATTTTGTACACCTCTGCCCCCACACTGAGGAGCAGGTGGTCTTTGGGGCTCTTCACAGGAAATCCGTCACACACCTCGAAAGACAATAACAATAATGTACACAATGTGGTTCTTAATCAACTGGCTGCTTGATAGCTGTACCTTAACCATCACATACATCATATATGATTACTAGTATAATGCTTTGGCAAAGCTCAATATCCCAAAAAGCCAAAAAAGATTTGTGCTACTCTATTGGAAAATTCTATAAATAAGCACTGTTTTGTCTACTCACCTGTGGCATGCCCGACCTCAATATGATATCAGTGAGGGTGGACAGGACCTGTGCATAGGAGTAGCTGTCATATGCTTTCATGTTCAAGTAGGTCAAACAGTCCATGCTCAGCTTTTTCAGACATTCCTCTTCATGCTTCATAAGTTGTTCTCCTTTGTTGACATGTCCAGCAAAGCGGTGTAGAAGGTGGCGGAAGTGGTAGGTGTCTTTGATGGCCTGGCTGGGTACAGGGGCCTTGTATACACCACCTCCGATCATTGCTCCCAACAGGCTCAAGCCCATTTTAGTCAGGATCTTGTTCCCTGAAATACATTGGAACAACTATGAGTTGATATTCTGACGTGATATGGATATTTGAAGCCCAAATATCAAGTAGTACCCAATTAAAAATAAATTTGTTTTGATATTTTCTTTAGTGTGTTTCCAAGTGCTGCAAAGTTACCTGTTGTTTTGTTGGGTAGTCCTCTTTGTAATTATGTTAAACCAACACTATGGAACTTTCTGCTGTCTCTAGTCTGCAGCAATTCAGTCCCCTACATTGTTGTATGGACCCACGCACTTTCATTTCCCCCCTACACAGGTTTTGTCTGAGCCCACCATTTTCTCAAGTTCAGCAGCCTTCATGAACAATTATTACACCAGTTACTTGGTGTACCTGTTGCAGCAGGCAATTGACTTGTTATCTTCAGAGTTTACATAAACAAGAAACCTCTGGACCATAAATCGTATGCTCTGGACACAAGAAAGTCATATCATCATGGCCAGCACCATCCAGTTTTTTTAAAGTCTACAACTGCCACTTTTGGTTGAAGTTATCAACCCATTCATGCTGCCCTGCAGTTTGCACCTTTATCAGTCATTGAATAAGCAAATCAGTTGCCAACCCAGCAGGCTTCTCTTTTTTATTGTTATGCCTGGTATGAGTTAATCTACATTACCATGTGGATTTGTTATTGTAAGTCGCTTTGGATAAAAGCGTCAGCTAAATGAAATGTAACAATTTGTACAGCAGTACCTATATTAGTTAGGATGCATTATGTTATGATATCATGAACTTTGCAGGTGGCGCATTATCGTACCTACGAAATCTGTTAATGGGTTTTCTCCACAGTGTGTCTGTGCCCAGTACCAGGCATGTCCACCAATCAGAAGGCCTCCTCCCTCTGCCACAAAGTTCTGGATATCCTCCATGTGATCACCGCTGTATGCTGTGCACACGAATACACTCAGGTCTTTCCTGAAGTTTGTCTTCTCACACTTTAAACCTGACTTGCTGAGGATTCCTAAGGCTTGATCGTGCAATACCCCAATGACCCCATTCCGGCCTTCATCCAACCAGTGAATGGCATTACTCCAAAATTGAGTCATTGGCTGTAATGAGAAGAATTATTTCAAAACAGAAACAGTAGTTAATCAACATTGATAAGTATTCTAGACATTAAACTGCTGGTGACCAGAAACATTTAACAAGATATAAATGGAAAATAATTATATCTACTGTCTCAAAAAGATCATACTATCTACACATGATAATTTTATACCTGCCTAATTGAGAAAATTCTCATAATATGCTCATTTTGACTTAAGAAGGCAGAAATTCTAAGTCAAATCATTAATGTAGACTTTACCTCTCGTGAAAGAATTTCTTCATGTGAAATCACAATGACCCGTCCCTGTCCATAGTAGGCTCCTGCCAGGAACGCGTCTCCATGCTCTGTGGTCCCAATGGGAAAGGCTAGAGGGCCATGGACCAGAACCTCAGAAAGTACTGGTCCCTCTGGGATGTCGAACTCTGAAACCCCCTTGAGTAAGAATTCCAAGTCATCCTTAAAATCCTTTCTGTTTCTGTATTTGAAAGGGGGAGAAGTAAACCAGATATATATGACAGTTACAGTGAGTTATAGAATTTTAGGAAAGAACCAGTAACTGTTTTTTTCTTAACCAAAAATGTTAAAGGATGAATAATATTAATATTCATTTACTATGAATAATATATATTAACATAAATTGGTATAATAATATAATGAAAACAATTCAGTGATAGCTTCAGTGTTAGCTTCATTATTGTTAATAATGTCATAAATGTGCAGAAAGTTTTCAAATAAGAGTAGTCTCTTTACAAAGTGAAATCTTTCTAAATGTGCAATAATCGATAAGTGTATACACTCACACTACAGCCATCCAGGAGGATGGGATTTTAGGATAGACAGGCAGGTACTCTGCCTCACCGTAATGATCAGAGAAGTAGATCCCTGCCACACCAGAAACCTTGTTCCCTTCAAACAGAAGCAGTGTGTTTTCTTTTGGATGATTTGCAGCCCAGCTCCACGCCTGACCTGCTATTAACACTCCTCCTCCAGCTTTCATGAATGCCACTATATCCTTCTTGTCTGCACCCACACTGTAGGCATCTGTCACATACACACCAACCCCCAGATTATCACTAAAGGCCCCCACCACTTTGGCTTGGAAGCTGGATTTGCTGAGGTTATCAGCGACTGACATGACATTTTTATGGACCCCTACAGACAGGTTGTCGGATCCATCTCCTCTCAGCCAGGTCAGAGCATTCTCTACAAGAGCTGGGAGGGTCGACAGGTAACTCTCATGACCCAGAACTACAACCCTTCCACTGCCGTACAGAGACGCAGCAATCAGGACCTGGCCTTTGCTGTTCATTGCCAAAGGAAAGGCATGGTCTCCAGTCAGAACCAGGTCGCTGGGAACACATTGGCCACGGAGGTCCAGCTCTTTCAAGCCTCTCATCAGAGACATGTAGGTCCCTTCATGTTGGTTTTGCATGGGCTGGTTGGACATGGTGAGAAAGTTTGATGCTCTGAAAACCGACAGAGGCTGGAGGGCAGAAAAACAGGAAAAGAGTTGACTCAGACACAATACTGACTTTGATAACATATTACATTAGTTAGTCTGTACTGTGGGGAAAAATAAATATGATCCATTACAATATCAATTTCAACTTACAACTGGAGACAAAAGGATATTAGGTACTTTTGACTTGGTTTCACAGAGGCCAAAGAGTTTGCAATAATTACTGGAAAGAAAGAAGGAAAGAAAGAAAGAAAGAAAATAATAAAAAAAATTGTACCTGTAAAAACGTTTCTGCTTGTATAATCAGACTGCTGCAGACATCAGACGGTTTTCAAGACAGCCACTCTCATGCAGCATATATCTGACCGAACAGTTGAGACAATATAAATGAGAGAAGCAGTATGGGAGTGGGTATTTAAGAGACAAAACAAAAAGAGGAGTGACTTCAGTGACACACTATTAATGCCAGCAAAGATCAAACATCAGCACCTCTCTGCTAACATTCTCAGTATATGAATAATACACTGCTGGAGATACGTCCTGAATGACAGTACATAGGAAACCTGTTTTTCCTATTGGCATGATGAGGAAGTGGATGTGGACACAACATTTTCATATAGCTGTGAGATGAGTCACTCCAGGCATCTGTGTTTTTATCTCTTAAACAAATGATGGTTATATATATTTGTAGAGAATGTGTGTTTGCATTTAGTGTGTGTGTGTGTGTGTGTACTTAAACTTCTGTGAGGACAATTTTAAGCATAGACCCTACAGAGTGAGGACATTTTGGAAAGTGAGGTTTAGAATTAGGTTTTGGGTTGAAGGGGAATAAAAGTTATAAAAAATGTAAATGCAACATTCAGATTATGCTCTACTAGAACATATTCGAAACACCTGCCTCTACTATACATCTATAAAAAAAACTAAGTACACATGTAAATAAAAGGAATCTCTCAAACATGTTATGAGGAAGACCGAATAAAGAAACATTACACACATCACAATAACACGAAAAGAGGAGGAACATGTGATTATACATATTCGAGGAGGCTGTTACACAAAGAAACATTTAGTCCGGGAGTTTATCATCTTGTCCTTTTTTCCTCACATTGGATTTTTCCTCTTTAAAACGTTTCTGTTCGATGCTACGTCAAACCCGGAACTCCTCAACATTGTTAAGACTAAAATCTATGTTTTTCTTTGTGTGTGTGGCAATGAAACTGAACTCTAAACAAATGCAGTATGTTAGACAGGGGTGGGGGCAGGGGCAGTTTGGGCTGAATATGTGGAGAATGTGTGGCCTTCAGATAGTGACTTTTAGTAGCCGTTGCTGGCTGGTTTTAATCTTGAAGTTGGTTCGTGTGTGTGTGTGCGTCACATCACAGTTCAGTCTCGCACCTGTCTGATAATGCCTGGTGTGGAGACTGTACATCTGTGGCATACAATACACTGTACTTTAACTTGTTCTCATACCTAACTTACTATATTACAGCCTAAACTCCATTAGCTTTATTCAAACATCACACATACATGAATGCACAGTTTTCATAAGAAACTGTGACCTACCCTTAGAAAGAATTCATGCAGCTGCCACTAGGTTCTGAAGGACAGATAGGAAAGACGTTGTTTTGTCTCGAAAATGTGCATGCTTACGCACACAGAACATACAGCCGATAACGCAGGAACGCAAGGTTTCTCACTCCAATGAACAACAACACCATATCTGCAAAACTACTGAAGACCCACAAGGCTTCAGCCGGATAAAGGCTTGTTTTTAATACACAAAACCAAACACTGTCAGAATGTGAAGATTTGCCCAGCTACTGTCAAAGGAGGGGCGAACCTGGGAGCGGCTCCTCATCATTCGCGGATTCCAGTGCCAATAGGCTGGGGACCATGCCTGCGCACCAGCAAGGGATAGCCAAGGTCTAAACCACGGTGACTCCCCCTCATTATAAATATTGCACCCGCCGTCCGTTCGGGGCGACTCTTGACTACCCCGTGCTACTAGAAAGCCGAGGCTGTGTATTGAGTGCCCATAGCTATGTGCACATAGCTATGCTGTACCTTTTCATTGCTTCTGAATAAATACTTGTTGAACCAAACCGAGACCGGCTCTTCTCATATCTCGGGATAAAAGAACACGACAAAAATTGGTGACCCCGACGTGATCCCGAAGAGAAGGTTTGACCAGAAAGACCGGAGACCCAAAGGTCGAGGCCACTCCGATCGATTCTCCACATACTCACGGGCCCCAAACTAAAAGGTAAGCAGAAACCTGTTAAAACAAATTCTGCATTAGTTATATAGGCATTGATATAGATTGTGAGTGTGCGGAGAGGAGAAAGGAGGTCAAATTTTATAATTTGACCTCCTTTCTCCTCTCCGTTGTCCTGTGTTTTTTTGGAAGCAATGAAAAGCAATGTGAAATAAAGGGAAATAGACAAAGGTTGTTGAACCCTGTGAGAGGTCTGGGACCCTGTGAGAGGTCTGGGACCCTGTCTTGGTGCAACAGAAACGAGATAAAAAGCGAGGTCTGGGACCTGCGCCGGACGGGCGCCACACTTAAAGTCTGTGACGCACGAACCCTTAAAACTAATTCAGATTGGAGAAAAGACAGACGATTCATGCAATAGATTGCATCCGTGCAACCTAATCTGGGATTAGGGTGTGTTCCTGGAGGAAGGGGCTGCCGGCACTGACGAGTGAGGAGCTTAACTAGCCAGACACACCGTTGCTTGAATCAGGCACAAATTAAAAGACGCCGAGGCCATAACATGTTACGAATAAGACTGACAGAGATAAAAAAGACTGACTGAGATAAAAAAGACTGACAGAGAAGAAAAAAAAGAGAAAAATATAAGATTTTAAGAGGTCTGAATGTGTGGATATTACTAAGTTTCCTATTTGCTCCTTACGATAGCGTTTTGGAGATTGATTGAAGACTTAAGGTAACTAATATTTAAAATTAAAAATTAAAATTCTTTACATAGGTAAATGAAAAACGTGATGATTTGGGTAATGGAACTGATCTGAGTAGTCCTAATATGAACTTCATGTGAAGGAACTATGGTGACAGCACCAAGTCTGATACAAGTGTGAATGAAAGAGTGTGTGTGGAAAACGAGAGAGAAGGAAATTAGGAGGAGATAAAAAGACGAAGGTCACCCGGCTGACAGAGACAGAATAAACAAGGAAGTGATAAGAAAGAAAAAGTCAGGCCAGAAAAGTATGAGGAAGTAAGAAAAATAGAGCGAGGCGGCCATCTGGTGGCGTATAAAAGAAAGTACAACTAGCGGTGTACGCCTGCCATCTGGTGGCTGATAAAGGGTATTACAGCTAGGGATAAAGCGAGGACGCCACCTGGGGGAGACCAAAGGACATTACAGCTTGGGTTACAACTGGTTTGACATCATTGGATTGGCTTGTGTTTTTTCCACTACCCATATCATGCTCGAATGGCTAGAAGAGACAAATGACGACGGGAACTTTTTACAGTTAGAGATACACACCCCTGACATACCAACACGACCAACCCCGACCCACACAGATACACACACATTACAGCAACGTGTCACAACACCTCACTCACGTGGGTTGAAGCACTGCCCTTGGCGCTCATGTCAATGAGAAGTTCATCCAATGGTGTCACCCATCTATCCCCACATGAGCTCTCACAGGACGGCCCATGCCAGGGCCTCCTCGAGACCCTGGGTATGGACCCGGGTTGGATGTATGTCAGGAGAAATTGACTGACTACATGAAAGCTTTAACTAACTTTACTGAAGTTGTCTGCACAGGTCCAGGCGGCTGCTGGACGTTCTGACGAGGCCCCCACGGAGACTCCTGTTCCAGTAAAGACTGGGTGATTGGGTTAGGGTCAAGGTTCACAAGAGAAAGTGGCCCGACCCTAGGTGGACAGGACCTTGGGAGGTAACAGAGTGTACCTCACATGCGATCCGAGTAAAAGGAAAAACAGGAGCAATTTGGCACCACCTCACACATTGTGTACCCACTGACCCACCTTCTCGGTCTTTACGAGAAGTAGCTACTGATTTGGCCGACTCCTCCTCAAAATCTTAAAGTAATACGTTGACCACAAAAGGAGGGTCTATCTGTATGTCTTGTCTTGATTATTTCCAAATATAAGCTTGTATACTCTACTTTAAACTCAGCTACGCACCTCTGAGTTCCATATGAGCAAAGAGAAACACGCAGATAATGTAAATGACGATGGAGATAGCAGGACTTCACCCCTGTGGGTGAGGCCATCAATGTTTTTTTTTCTACCTGAGACAAATCCCTACTGCTTTCCATGATTTCTGTTACAAGTGTGATTTCTAGTAATCAGACAGTGAATTCTTATAATTCTAATAATTGTGTTTCTGTTGCTTTAACTCCATAGATAATTAAGACATTCTAAATGATTTACAGGACTGTTGACCCTTTTTGTGACGAATTCTATATGATACTTTGTAATGAATTCCCAGTTTAACTTTATGTTTGAGCACATCTTTTGTTTAATCAATTTTAGTGCTCCTATTTGATATGATTATTCAACTGTTCTTATCCCAAGGTTGTGAAGGTAAAAAGTTCAGTTAGTAATTGTCCCAATAATTTTGAAATTGTACAATATGAATGTTTTGTATTTTAACAATTCAATTAGAGAAGCAGTTTACTGAGCTGGTAACATATATCCTGTGTCAAATGTTTTTATGTATTCAAGAGCAATTTTCGTTAATGGGACTAGAGAGTCCATCTTATCTGGTATTTTAGTTGGAGTTGTTTATTTTATTTATGTTTTTTTATTGTTTTATTTGTTTTGTTTATGTTTTATTCAAACAAGGATATTTTAATATTTCAAAATTCAAATTCAAATGTCAGACTGAATAATGTTCATTGCTCTTTGAAAAGGTGAACTTGCATGATTATGTTATAATATAATTTTTTCCTAAAATGGTTTTAGAGTTATGACAATATATAATCCAACAAAATTTGCTATCGAGACCGCCAACCATAATATTTTTTATAGTGCACAAAGTTAGAGGTTTCCTTGCACTGTTACACATATCCAAGCAAAATTGGTACTGTGAAATGATATATCCTTAACTGAATAGAGATCGAATTTGGAGTGAAGAAGCAATTTCCCCACAGAAATTCTTTATTTATTTAGAATTGGAAGATAAAGACTACTTAAGAATTTTACTTGAGATTTTCACCCTTAGATATAATATGTGCTGACATTTTGCAAGTACATTTTGTATCTGATGTTGTGATCATTTTATGATCAAAAGGGAGGAATGTAATGGAAACATTTTACCATTATACCACACTAAATATTATCTCTGCTTATGCATACTATTTCTGCTTGTGTAACTGCCAAAATGACATCAGAGCCACAAATCTGAGACTGTGCTCGTCTCCCCCAACAAGACCTCGAAGAGGCCTTCAGCATGTGTCTGTGTCTTATCTCCTGGGATTTTAATATTCACTCAGTTCACACACGGAGTTCTCACAACACATAGTTCACACACACACACACACAGTTCAACTCTTCACACACACACACATCTCTTCATTGCATCTACATAAAAAGCATACGCCTGCAACTGTTTCTTTGTCATTACAAATGCAGTGTGCTCCCCAAGGGAATGAATGTGATAAAATGGCCAATGAATGTGAACGAACAGATAAATCTGCACAGAAAAAGTTTTCTTTGTATCCTACAGTGCCTCAGTGTGTCAGAGTGGACCACGATCTCGACTGTGCCCCTCTTCAGAGACCTGAAGTGGCTTCAGCCCCAGCCATTCACCTCCGCCCTGTATTCCTCCACGAACAGAACAGCAGACACCTGCTACAGGTGTGGAAAGAGGGGACATTGGGCGAGGGAGTGTCCGGAGGAACGGGGTGTAGCTGCTCAGGCAGATTTGAGGAGGGGGGCCAGGAGAGAGCGGTGGAAACTCTGATTCATTCGACGCCTGAGATACATGGTATCGCACCCACACCACACATACATGAAAGTGACACACCAAATGTCACTGACACACACACATTGATATTAGAAGCAATCACATGCTTAGAAATGAAAAATTACTTTTCTGCATTGTACATCACATGTTCATATGGTTCCTGATATCACATATAAAAAACAATGGTTTAGAGATGAATGCAAAATGATAAACCTTTGATAACACGTTTTGTGGAACACAGGCCCCAGAGGTTACACCCACAGATACAATGCACAAACCCCCTTAGGACAGCTCCAAAGAAACATCACCCTCACCCGGAGGATCACGTCTGCTCCCCCGACAATAGTCTCTTAATGACTCTTAAACATCTCCACTATAACAAATTGACTAAAAGAGCCACACTGACAAGTCCTTATTATTTTGTTTTAGGAGTAGACATGACAGGAGCTGACCCCATGGGCATCGTTAGGGTAGACGTCCGTTCCTCCTCCCCTAGAACTCAGCCTTCCCCTTCCCCGTCTGATAACTCTACTACTAACTCCACAAACTCTCC
Organism: Hippoglossus hippoglossus; assembly: GCF_009819705.1. Lineage (NCBI taxonomy): Eukaryota > Metazoa > Chordata > Actinopteri > Pleuronectiformes > Pleuronectidae > Hippoglossus > Hippoglossus hippoglossus. The sequence goes on along the minus strand of NC_047163.1, from coordinate 24,906,729 downwards.
CCCTGAATCCACCTCACCACTACCATCCCCACCCAGCTCCCCTGCGGTACAATATTACGACGCCAGTACCGTTGAAGATGTGGTAGAAATAGAGACTGGATACACTGATGAAAACATATGGCTAAAATGGGTCCACTTTACCGCCCGTTCCCAAAACCTCACTAATTGTATAGTCTGCAGTCAGCCCCGGCCCACCTTAACCACCACCCCAGCCCCCCTACTGATAGACTCGGATCGACCCGGTTTTGATTGCATGTATGGCTTACACATGGAAGCCAGTCCCGCCAACTGTTCTACTCTCAGTCATCTCTTTCCCCGGCGCCAAACAACACGCTGCCCCCTATATTTACTCCAGTAAAGGGAAATTACACGTGTCTGACTAAACAAGGTAACTCATCTCACAGAGAGGTGGGTTCAATGCCGCCCTCCTGGTGTTCTAGAAACATCAATGTTACCGACTGGCACAACGCCACACAGCTGGAGTGGGCCCGCAGTGACCTCTTCTGGTACTGTGGAGGGAAACGCTTGAGGAACCACCTTCCTTCAAACTGGAAGGGTTCCTGCACACTTGTTCAATTGGCCATGCCCCTGACTATCTTCCCTCCCCGCTCAGGACAACCCACTAGCACCCGCCGACGAAGAACTATGCACTTTGACTTAAAGGGGACATAGCATGCAAATTCCACTTTGTTAGTGCTTCTACAGGTTAATGTGGGTATCTGGCATGTCTACCAACCCAAAAACTCTGGGAAAAAAACACTCGCTCGTTTTGTTATGGTTCCTCTAAGTCAGAAACGTCATGCTTGAGCGACTCGATTGAGCTTCCCGGGTTTTGTGTCGTAACAAGGCACTGGAAGTCTCCCTACATGGTCTTGGCCCACCCCCCACCTCACCCCCCCCCCCACCTCACCCCCGTTACGCCGGGTTTACACCGGACGTAGCAAGGCTGCGAGGCAGCGCAGCGCCGTTCCCAAGCACGCAGCCGCCTGGCTGTTCACACGGGACGAGCATTTCTCCGCGCTGGTCAGCCCGCGATTCACTCACATGTGGCATTTGTCTGGATCGTTGGGACTGGGAGGCTGCAGCAGTTGCTCGGGCGCGACCGCTCGCTCTCCCATGCTTGAGCTGGAATTTGTGTCAACGCCACACAGCCAGCAGTGTGGAAGACTTCCGCAGTGTTCAGCACTACTGTAACACTGGCACAAACACACAGAGCCCCCCCACTCGTTACGCCGGGTTTACACCGGATGCGGAAGCGCCGCTGCGAGGCAGCGCAGCGCCGTTCTCAAGCGCGCAGCCGCCTGGCTGTTCACACGGGACGTACATTTCTCCGCGCTGGTCAGCCCCATAGACTGTATATATAAGGTCAGCCCGCGATTCTGCTTTCTCCGCTTGTTGTTGTACCCGTTGAATGTCGGGGTTCGGGGGTAAATGATGGTCTTCATAGCCCCCCCCCCCCCACCCCTCTCTTTCTCTCTCTGTCTGTCTGCTTGTGTGCTTGTAGTGGATGGGCAGAGGGGGACATTTAATTATGTGATTGGGAAAATTAAAACTCCAGGGGAATACAAAGTATGGGATGCATATTTGATAATTTATATCATATAAAATATGTAATTTATATTGTTTAAAATCATGGGGGGAGAGGGGGAGGGGGGAGCTGGCTCATTAGCATTTAAAGGAACAGGCACTCAAAACAGGTCACTCTGTGGAGGGCTGTTTTATACAGGGTAAAAAGGGTGCTGTTTTAAATGATCCTTGTGGTATTTTGACCAAAGTATGTTACAGACATTTCATTAAGACCCCAAGGAACCATATCAACTTGTGGTAAAATGGGCATGCTATGTCCCCTTTAAATAGGGACTCACCCACATACATTGACGTTATAGGGATTCCTTGGGGTGTTCCAGACCAATATAAATTAGCGGATCAAGTTGCAGCGGGATTTGAGTCTATCTGGATATGGGTAACTCCCAACAAAAACATGGATCGCATTAACTACGTCCATTTCAATTTCCAACGCCTCACCAACCTTACTCGAGACGCCATAACAGGCCTATCCGAACAGCTCGCCCCTACGTCCCTTATGGTCACACAGAACCGAATGGCCCTAGACCTCCTACTGGCAGAAAAGGGTGGTGTGTGCACTATGATAGGGAGTTCTTGTTGTACATTTATCCCCAGCAATACCGCCCCTGATGGCTCGGTGACCAGGGCCCTCTCCGCCTTACGCACCATGGCACAGAACATGGCCACAGACTCTGGAATTAACAACCCCCTAGATAGCTGGATGAACACTGCATTCGGCAAATGGAAAGGGCTAATTGCATCCTGCCTCCTCTCCCTAGCTATATTTTCAGCTATCCTAGTCACCTGTGGCTGCTGCTGCATCCCTTGCTTTAGGACCTTGCTCAACAGACTCATCACCACGGCTCTGACCAAGGAAAACATGCCCCATCCCCCACCCTATCAGTTGCCTTTGTTGAGTGGTGATGATGATGGTGGGTTTGCATTGGATGAGATGGAGGTTGGGGAGTTCGTGGATGATCCCCAGTAAGTTGTTCACACCATGAAATGATCAGACAGATAATGCCTGTTGTGGAGACTGTACATCTGTGGCATACAATACACTGTACTTTAACTTGTTCTCATACCTAACTTACTATATTACAGCCTAAACTCCATTAGCTTTATTCAAACATCACACATACATGAATGCACTGTTTTCATAAGAAACTGTGACCTACCCTTAGAAAGAATTCAAGCAGCTGCCACTAGGTTCTGAAGGACAGATAGGAAAGGCATTGTTTTGTCTAGAAAATGTGCATGCTTACGCACACAGAACATACAGCCGATAACGCAGGAACACAAGGTTTCTCATTCCAATGAACAACAACACCATATCTGCAAAACTACTGAAGACCCACAAGGCTTCAGCCGGATAAAGGCTTGTTTTTAACACAAAACCAAACACTGTCAGAATGTGAAGATTTGCCCAGCAACTGTCAAAGGAGGGGCGAACCTGGGAGCGGCTCCTCATCATTCCAGATGGATTCCAGTGCCAATAGGCTGGGGACCACGCCTGCGCACCAGCAAGGGATAGCCAAAGTTTAAACCAATGTGACTCCCCCTCATTATAAATATTGCACCCGCCGTCCGTTCGGGGCGACTCTTGACTACCCCGTGCTACTAGAAAGCCGAGGCTATGTGCACATAGCTATGCTGTACCTTTTCATTGCTTCTGAATAAGTACTTGTTGAACCAAACCGAGACCGGCTCTTCTCATATCTCGGGATAAAAGAACACGACAACATGTACAAGTAATATCATTTATTTCCAAAAACTAAATAAATAAAACAACAACTTTACCAAGCAGGTATATTTTACATTCGTCGCACAGAGATGTCAGCCACTGTCAGACTGTGCTGGAGAGGAAATTATACAAGGAATACTGGAAAAGTCAGAGCGGAACCATCGAGCTGGGCCGGTTTCAGGTCGAGTGTATTTTTCAAATGGACCGCGGGTACAGCGCTCAAACGACTCCCCGCTTGAACGGAAGAAGTTGTGATCAAAAGTAGTAACTCTGATTATATTGAGATTTATAACACAGTCAGTGATTAAAGTGATTAACAGTGTGAGTCTGAGCCCCCGTCAGGCTGAACATGGTGCACGCTGGTCGGCGCCTCCGGGGCTCGGGTCCCGCTGCTGGATGGCCGGTCTGTGCTTCTGAGCCGGGGCCGCACACCGGAGTCACAGACAACAAATGCTCCAGGCACCAGGGTGAGGAGGATCCCATCATAATGCAAACTGATGCTGCTGTTCGTCCTCTGAATGCAAAGTGCTCTAATGGTTGGGAAGAATAGCTTTAATTTATAAAAGTTTGTAATGTTTCTGTTCTTCTGACACATTAAAACAACGAGGAAGAAAACGGATTCCTCCCACTCCAGCTCACTGAGATTAGAAAACCATCATCCCTCTGTGTTAGACTCCGAGTTGACGGTCTCATTAAGGCCTTGTGTCTTTTACAAAAAAATGTATCTGAATTCACAGGTTGACTAGGATGAAATGTCACCCCAGCTTTCTAATAAACAGGGCGGAGGCAGACATAGAGCCTAAAAGATTAGTTTATTAAACCATTAATGTAAATGGTTTTTAAAAAATATATAATTAAAAGTTGTTTTGAGACCTTTTTTAAGATTACAAACTATTTGCATATGGTTTTCTTCTTACTGTTTTTTTTCAGTCATCTTGACTTTTATCTTTGACTGCTGGTACCTAAGATGTGTGAAGATGAAACAATCCATTGAGAAAATAACTGCCACATTTCAATAAAAAATATAAATGACACTGGTACTATCATTTCCTGCAACTTAGTAATGTGAGAAATTGATCATCATTACCTTTGAAGGACACAGCAGTTGTTTATACACTAAGCGGCCAGTTTGTTAGGTACACCTTGATAAAACAGATAGTCTAATATAGTCCTGCAATAACTGGCAAGACGAGAAGCCTCAAAAAACACAAATTTTCATCCTGGAAATTCAGATTTTTGTTTAAATTGTCATTTTTGAGGACACAGTTAGTTGTGTTGTTAAAGTGTTTTATAAATACAGAGAGATCTGCCCTGATTGATATGCAACAACCCATGTTCACACATTGAGTCTGCGTGTTTTAACCAAAGGTCCTATGCCACAATGTTTTTAGTTTGCCAAGAAATGTAGCAAATAACAAACAGTTAAATTGTTGTTTTTTGTATGAAAAAATCTATTTTTCATACAATACTTTGACTTCTCAATGAATATAAATATCAAACTGTAAATGTTTCTGTGTGTGAATATATGTTTGTGGTGACACTTACCTTTGTGTTTCCTCCAGTGAAAGTGGTGGCTTGCTATCCAGACCAGGATGTGTTTGTTACTCAGGTATAAAAACAAACAGATGTTTGTCACAGGCTCACAGTTTATATTTATTTAGTTTCCCTGTGAAATGCTCAGGCTAGAAACACCACTGCTAAAATACACTCCAAAATCAATTTAAATACAAATTTAATACAGAATATTTAATATTTGGGATTTCGGCACTACACAATCAAAGGATCAGAAATATAATTTTATTTCACACTCTTGTCTTTACTGCCTAGACTCACCCAGGTTATTGTACAATCAAAACACCATAAAATGCCACAGTTCAGTGTTGGTACGTGTCCTGTTTGCTTCACAGCTTGGTGCCAATCCCAGTTTCCTGGATGATAAGAAGCTTGGCCGGGGTCAGTCTGGTAAACTCACCCATGGAGGCGTTCTCTACCTGGTTCACCACAACCATCCATTTAAACTGCACTACTCCCTGAGCTCCAACGGTACAACCTCCAGTGCTGCACAGAAAGTGCTGAAAGCCACCGATAAGACAAAAGGAGGAAGGAACGGGAAAGAAAAAGAGACGCAGTCAGGTCTGGCACCGAAACACAGTATAAAGGATTTCTTCCCTACCTCTCCCACGAAGGTAACACAGGTTTCACTGTTCGGTTATTGAGTTCTAATCTAATCTATCTGAATGTCTTTTTCCTGAGTCATGTTACAACACAACATTTATTAAAATGATATGCAGTGTGTATTTTAATTTTTTTCTGTTCAGTCTTATAAAAGACAACTGAGCCCAGAGAGGGGACACCCTGAGGTGAAGCGCCAAAGGACAGATGAGGTGTCCGGTGGATGGATGAAGGAAGAAGAAGAAGAGGATGAAGAGGAGAGACTGGCAGAGGAAAAGCTCAAGCAGCTGCAGGAGTTGGCAGAGAAGTCTATGACAGAGATGAGTAACAGCCCCCACCCTTCGTCTTCATCGTCAAAGGCCTCTCTAAAGAGCAGCTTGCAGCAGATAGGCAACCTGATGCTTTACACTGCTGCTGGAGTCAAAGGGAGTGACAAGGTGGGGACTGTTTCAATGCTGATGAAGTTTGTCTTTATTCAAGTATTCATCTTTTTCATCACTGTGACACAGCATTGTTATCGGCGAAATAAAAGCTGTGTGGCTATAATATTGTATAAAAATCACAATCAACCCCAGAGTAAGTTATTTTCAAGCAGGTTTGACGAATTCCAGCTTTTGAGTTGTGATGATCTTTGGATTTACGAGTGTTGATTCGACAAACAAGATGGTAAAATACAAAAACCTTGAGCTCTAGAACACTGTAGAAGTCATTTTGTTTTATTTTCTGATAATAATTGTAACAGATTCTCTGCGTTACCGTGAGTTCCTCGTCATGAACACAAGGGGAATCAGGTAGGTGTCTTTCAATGTCTTTCTTTATTGCTCCACACACGTCAACAAACATAAACTTAAATCATACATCAAGCAACTAGCTTGGTTACTCTGAGGTTATAAGTCCGGGAGTGATCTCCTGGTTCCCGGGCCCCCGCGCGCTACTGCTGATAAAGAGGAGAGAGTCATTAGTTGAACTGGAACACCTGTGTACAATCAGACTCTCTCCCTGGCACCGATCCCAGAACCCCATCCCCACTCCCTCCTGCAGCCGACGCTGACCACGCCTCACTGCCACATACCTCCACCGCCCGACTTAGGCCGGGGAGCCGTCCGGCCTAACCTACTCCCCCCCCCTCTAAACGGGAGAGGAGGTCAGCCACAACCATCTGCACCCCCGGCCTATGGATCACCTTGAATTTGAAGGGTTGTAAGGCCAAATACCAACGAGTGATCCGCGCGTTGGCATCTTTCATGCGGTGGAGCCACTGGAGCGGAGCATGGTCTGAACAGAGGGTGAAAGGGCGTCCCAGGAGGTAATACCGTAGGGTGTCGACCGCCCACCGGATTGCCATGGCACTCTTTCTATCGTGCTGTACCTGGCCTCCCTCTCTGACAGTTTCCGGCTGATGTACAGCACCGGGCGGTCGACGCCCCCTACCTGCTGAGACAAGACCACCCCCAGCCCCCTGTTCGACGCGTCGGTCTGCAAGAGAAAGGGGAGAGAGAAGTTAGGTGTGTGGAGAAGTGGTTCCCCGCAGAGGACCTGTTTTACCCTCTCAAATGCCTGCTGGCACTGCTCCGACTACTGGACCGGATCTGAGGTACCTTTTCGGGTCAGATCGGTCAGTGGGCTGGTCAGGTCAGCGAACGCGGGGATGAACCGCCTGTAGTAACCCGCCAGACCCAAGAACCGTCTCACCTCTTTTTTGAACTTGGGCCGCGGGCAGGCTGCGATAGCTGCTGTTTTATCCACCTGAGGGCGCACCTGCCCGCCGCCCAAGTGGTACCCCAGATACCGAACCTCCCTCCGTCCAACTGCACACTTCTTCGGGTTGGCCGTGAGCCCGGCCTGCCTCAGAGACTCCAGTACTGCGGCCACCCGCTGCACATGCTCCGCCCAGGTGTCACTGTGAATGATGACGTCGTCCAGGTAGGCGGCGGCATATGCAGCGTGCGGACGCAGCACCCTGTCCATGAGGCGTTGAAAAGTGGCCGGAGCCCCGAACAACCCGAACGGAAGTGTGACGAATTGGTACAACCCGCATGGAGTCGAAAAGGCCGTTTTCTCCTTGGACTCTGGAGACAGGGGAATTTGCCAGTAGCCCTTGGTCAAATCCAGCGTGGTAAAAAAACGTGCAGTGCCTAGCCGATCCAGGAGCTCGTCGACCCGGGGCATTGGATATGCATCAAACCGTGAGACATGGTTCACCTTGCGGTAGTCCACACAGAACCGTACAGACCCATCCTTCTTGGCGACAAGAAGGATGGGGCTGCACCAGGCGCTGTTGGACTCTTCTATTAACCCCATCTCGAGCATAGCTGCCAATTCTTCCTGAACAACCTTTCTTTTATGTTCAGGAAGCCGATAGGGTCGTGAACGTACAGTCACCCCAGGGGAAGTCTCAACGTGATGTTGTATGAGTTTTGTGTGTCCTGGCAAGGGGGAAAACATGTCAGCAAAATGCTGCTGCAACATGGCGATCTCTGCTCTCTGGGATGGTCATCGCAAGGGAGCACGGTCGGATTGATAGAATTTGGTACCTCCGGCCCCATCTCATCTCTTTCGCTCACCAGCGACACCAGAGAAACAGGCTCTGCCTCTCTCCATGTTTTAAGGAGGTTGAGGTGGTATATTTGTGTGGCTCCACCCCTGTCAGAACGCACAACCTCATAATCGACATCCCCCACCCGCCGTGTGACCACGAAGGGCCTTTGCCACTTGGTGAGTAATTTAGAGCTAGAAGTGGGGAGCAATACAAGTACTTTTTCTCCCGGTGTGAATTGTCTAAGCTTGGCTCCTCTGTTGTACAGGCGCTGTAGACGTGCCTGGGCCTGAAGCAAATTCTCACGTGATAACTGCCCCAGTGTGTGGAGTTTCACTCTCAGGTCCAGGACGTATTGAATTTCATTCTTACTGGGGCTTGGACCTTCCTCCCAGTTTTCTCTAAGTAGGTCCAGTATGCCCCGTGGTTTTCTGCCAAATAACAGTTCAAAGGGAGAGAATCCCGTGGAGGCCTGGGGCACCTCCCGCACTGCAAACAACAGAGGATCAAACCATTTAGCCCAATTACGCTCGTCTTCGTGAATGAACTTACGATCATGGAATTTAAGGTCTTATTCAGTCGCTCGACCAGCCCATCAGTCTGTGGGTGGTACACGCCGAATAGACTTAACTCCCAGTAATCCCTAGAGTTCCCTTAGTGTTCGTGACATAAACGAGGTGCCTTGGTCAGTCAGGATCTCTTTTGGGATCCCGACTCGGGAGATGACCTGAAACAGTGCCTGCGCAACACTCTTTGCAGAGATGGTGCGCAGCGCACTGCCTCTGGATATCGCGTTGCGTAACCCACCAGGACTAACACAAAGGATACCCACGTGCAGTCCGGGGAAATGGCCCGATGAGGTCCATACCAATGCGCTCAAATGGAACCTCCATCAATGGTAATGGACAATGGCGCTCTAGGAATGGCTGGTTGGTTCACCAGTTGACATTCACGGCAAGACGCGCACCAGCGGCGCACCTCCCCGCGAATGCCAGGCCAATAGAATCGGGTCATTATCCGGCTTAGTGTTTTATCATACCCCAGGTGACCAGCCATTGGGTTAAAATGAGCCGCCTGGAAAATCATTTCCCGACGGCTTTTAGGCACCAGCAACTGGGTGGTTTCTCCTCCTATCTGAGTGTCACGACTCACTCGGTATAGCCTGTCTGGGATATGGGAACGTCTGCGCCGCGTCAGGGCGCACCATGTGACCATCAATTTGTATCACTTGATCAAAGACTGAGCGTAGAGTATCATCACGAGTGGAAAATCTTCCATGGAGTGTAATTCAGGTACCAGCGGTGCCTCCTAGGGAGTCACCGCTGGTTCCTCCCCCCTGTCTGCAGTGTCGGATAACCTCGCGTCACCTCTGAGCGCAGCGCACACGTCAAAAGTCCCTGTCTGTCGTGAGCGCACCCCCACACACTGCCCCACTACAGAATGAAACCCCGGCCAATCAGTCCCCAGGATTAGGGGGTGCGTCAGGTGGGAGCTAACCGCGACCTTTGTTCTATTCTTTTTTCCCTGGTGTCTAATTTCCACTGTCACCATCGGGTATCTGTGAATATCCCCATGCACACACTTAATATTTACCCAACCCGCCTCCACCAAAGCCCCGGGTCGAACCAGGTTCTGGTGAATCATTGACTGCATGCAGCCAGAATCCACCATAGCCTGGTGTACACCCCCCTGAATCCTTACCGGGATTCGGTATGTCGCTCCCGCACCGGGGGAGGGTGTTGCAGGGCCGGCAACCCGGATCACTTGCCCCACTTCCATGAGGGGGCACGCCTCCCGGAAGTGCCCGAGCTGCCCGCACCTCCAACACTCCAGCCCAGGCATTCGAGGAGTCTCCTGCGGGTTGGGAGCGGTGCTTGTAGCGGCTGGGAACTGAGGGGAAAATGAGCGACAAAAGTTAGTGTTACTGCGGGGAGCCGGTGGGGGCTGCGCCGGGTTATGGTGTTGAGGAGGGGCCCTTCGGCGAGGGGCTGGGGTCTGCCGGTTCGGTGTGGGGGAGCGGTTGCCTCCGCCCTGGCCGCTAGGATAAACTGCCAGCTGGTCCTCCGCCAGGGTGACGGCCGCTTCTAGCGTCGCTGGTCGATGATACCGCACCCACGCCGAGGTCCGGTCGCCCCCATATCAACTGTTCCAGGACCACCTCCCCCAGCATCGTGTCCTCCGCGGCGGAGCCCCCTGGCTGCAGCCACCGTGTAGCCGCGTCACGCAGCTGTTGGGCGTACGCGAAAGGACGGCCCTCGATCCCCAGCCTGGTGTCCCGGAACCTCCGGCGATGGTCCTCCGGCGTCAACCCCAGCCTGTCCAGCACCGCCCTCCTCACGTGCCGGCATTCTGCTCTGGCCGCCGGCGGCAGCCCCAGCGCTGCCGTCTGTGCCTCCCCTGACAGCAGGGGGAGAAGACGCACTGCCCACTCCTCCGCTGGCCACTCACACGCCTCCGCCGTCGCCTCAAACAGCTCCAGGAAGGACTGAGGGTCGTCCGCCTCCGACATTTTGTGGAGTGTTATGCCTGCCAACGGGGAGCGGGCCGCGGGGGACGGAGCTACCGTCGGCCGGGAGATGAGATGCTCCATCTGGTTCTGGAGCATCCCCAGGAACTGCCTATTAAAGGCCGCCTGCTCCCGCTGCATGGCCGCGACATCCCCCATCATCTGTCCGAGTGCTACCGCCGGCTGCATCGGGTTCTGGTCCCGCTCTTGGTCCATGACAAGTTTAGTTGGGCGCCAGTGTAACAGATTCTCTGCGTTACCGTGAGTTCCTCGTCATGAACACAAGGGGAATCAGGTAGGTGTCTTTCAATGTCTTTCTTTATTGCTCCACACACGTCAACAAACATAAACTTAAATCACACATAAAGCAACTAGCTTGGTTACTCTGAGGTTATAAGTCCGGGAGTGAGCTCCTGGTTCCCGGGCCCCCGCGCCCCAGCGCGCTACTGCTGACAAAGAGGAGAGAGTCATTAGGTGAACTGGAACACCTGTGTACCGATCCCAGAACCCCATCCCCACTCCCTGCCTCCTGCAGCCGACGCTGACCACGCCCCACTACCACATAATATTCAAAGCATATACATTATTGATTATTCAAATCAGCACCCTTATGTTCTGCTGCTAAACATCAGTAATATAACATTTCTTGATTTCTAGTTAACCTCTAATCAGTGATGTGTAGAGCTTGACTGACATCACCTTTTCTAATTTCTTGGAGATGAAGATCATGTGTTTCAAACATTGATGTCTTCCCCTTTTTGACGTTTGAATTACAAGTTGTTAGGTTGAGGATATCATCCAGCGCAGGTGAAAATGTCTGAATATTCCTCTTCTCGCCTCCAGATTTGACATAGATGACATAGATGGCTGCATCATCACCACCAAGTCTGGGAAAGTCTTTCCCACTGCACCAGATGACTGGAGGTATGTGTACATGTTTGCTATAGCTAAAAATAGTGATCATTAAGTATCTGTTAATCATTAACCTGAGCATGTTTGTCACCTGCTCAGGTTAATGATGGTGTCACCGTTGATAAGACAGCAAGTTTTTATGTGGGAGATGAGTAGAGTCATGGTCGTGACTGTGTGTGTTCTCAGTTATCTGATCTGATTTCACACAAAAACACATGTGTATATGCTATATAAGCTTTATTTTTTGGGGAAAAATTCAGTTCTTTTCTCTTAAACCTAAAAATGTGCTCGGTAGGCGATTTGTTAATTTTAACTATTAATCGCCTATAATTTAACTTTTGTTATTATTTTATCTGTTATTTAACTAATTGTGAGCTTATGGTTTAACCTCTGTGCTCAGATGCCGCAGGGAGGCCTGAAAACTGGGCTCCAGGGAAGAAGAAGAAGGATTTTTCCTGCAGTGACCGACTGGTAAGACATGAGATTCTTAGTCTGGTTCAGTTTGACCACTTTGTTCCACTTCTTTAACCTCATTAAGTTAGTGAGAATTACCGGGAGCATTTTGATAATCAGTTAATTGTAAAGTATTTTTTATCATTGTCATCTGAATATATTTGAGATTTCGACAGTATACTTTTTTAATCTCCTGTACTAGCCTTATGGTGGCTCTTATCTCAGTCTTCAATTGTAAATTTGTAGCAGTAAATATGCCAGAGGATATTTGCAGTTATACAATTACTATATATGTTAAGTATTTTTGTATATATATTCATGTCTACTGTATATATTATATGTTTGCATAATATATTTTCAATGGTTATTTACATGTATTCTTGGTCATGATAGCATGCTCTGTTGTGTATACAGTACAAGCATTGTCTCCTTCGTGTACATAAGTGCACAATTTGTTTTAGAACATAGGATAAAATGGGGAATATCCCTTGAACGTTTGAAGGTCTTCCGCATCAGTTTGATGATAAGTTGCCAACCACTAGCAGATATTAGTGACCATCAGTGGATATTAGTGACAGATCATCAGTTGTGTACCTTAGCATCATCACCTAGTCCTTTGAGCAACCTGATGGTGGATGTTGCAATAAAAACCCTGTAGCCAACCTCCACTGGGTGGACTATTGCTTTCCAGCCACGTTGCTCTGCCTCAAATGCCATGTCTGTATACCACAGCCTCTTCCTCTCATTCACTTCATCAACAGCATCCTCCCAGGGTACTGTCAATTCTACAAAGTAAATAACACGCAAGGTGTTGAACCAGAGTATCCGGCCTGGTCTTAGGGTGGTAGTGACAGTTTGTGATAGGACTGTAAGCCGCTGGACTACATCCACCAACATTTCTCAGTCATGGGCTTGCTCCAACTGACCACTCCTAGTCAAAGGAGGAGGCCCTCTCTTTCCCTGTTCCCCTTCTTGGACAATTTTCAGTAATTGGTTGTGTCTCCATGTGTACCTAAGTTGGGAGAGACTTACTATACAACCATTGAGGATGTGTCTGAGGGTAGCTCGAGTTAAGCATAGTGGGTAGGATAGATCTTCATTCAACCACTGCTGGAGGTTTTTGGGTGAAGGAAGGCCATCAGTCGTTGCTCTGTCTACGCAGTAAGCTGATCTGATTGACTCCATCCCCCACAGGTCTCTTCCATCCGATTTCTTTTTGTCTATGCTCTCCAATTGCATCCTATGCATCTGACTTGTCTGTGCGATAGCCTTAGCAAATAGGTTTTTTCATCATATCATCAGCTTACAGAGAGACAATTAACTAGCTAGGTTTCTGTCCAAAGGATTTGCAAAAGTTACCCACATTTTAGAGAAACTTTAATGTATTATGCAAAGTATGTGAATATACAATGTAGGTCAATCTTGATAAAAACTTAACATTTCACAAATAAGAGGGTACAACTGAAAGAGTACAGTCATACTATGCAACATGTGGAAACTACTTGGCTACAGTCTCCTCATCTCCACACAGATGTGATCTGGCCTAGACATTGGTAAGGATATATTCCTACTGTCCATTTCCAAATCTATTCCTAGAGGTGACAGATGGGACACAGTTGTATACTGTAACTTAAAATATAAAATAACTTTAAGAAAGATGGTGATTACAGTCCACCTTTCAGCTTCTGTCTTGCTCTGTGCACAGTGGAGGGTGCAGGTCCACTTATATCCTGAACCCTCTGGTGCATAAGTGAATAGTTAGGCCCCGACTGTCAAGAATTGATAAAAGTATAGACAGACTAAGCTAAAAAGACAATATAGTATCATACAGCCCCTTTGTGTGGGAGAGAGAGAACTTGCCGTTTGTGGGTCTGGTCAGATTCACGTGTATTAACACACATTTTTCAGATGTGTGAATAGACTCACAATTATGGAGGGTTTTCTGGGCCAAAACAATACATATAAATACATAAATAATTATATAAATACATAAATAAAAGGATAAATGAATAATAGCTCGATCAAAGACAGCTGAATCGAACTGGTTGAGCCTGCTGGGTCTGTCACACTGTTCACTCACCAATCAGAAGCTTTAACCCACCCCCTGACCTTTGATGACTGAAGTTGAGTCTTATTTTGTTCTGACCAGCAGGTTACGCAAAGGATAAATACAAGTATACATAAAAGTATATATAAACAAATAAATGTATAAATACATAAATAAAATTCGAAATAAATAAATGTGTAAATAAATACATGAACAAAAAAATATACATATAGATGTATAAATAAATGTCTAAATACACATTTAGTCATTTATTTAGGCATTTAATTATATAATTACGTATTTATCTAATAATTTATCCTTTTATTTATATGTTTTATAGATTTTGTTTTGGCCCAGAAAACCCTACTGAGTTGGATGAGTGATAGTACAAACAATACGACTACTACAGCCTGTTAACGTTTACATCATAAGAATAATCAGCAAGAAGGCAAATTAAAAGATTAGCTTACAAGCAACAGTTCCATCATCATTTTGGAGAAGCTTAGCCTCATTTGCCTTTTATTAACACCAGTAATACATATTACGGTCAGTAAACACCTTTCAAATCATCTTTAATTACATCTCACACCCTCAGTTTGCATAGCATTTTAACTTTAGTTAAACAATAGAGAACAACCAAACCAATGCATCAGCCTAATATGTAATCACAAATTCACAACCTTTAATCAAGGTTATTTTTTAAATATATCAAAATTAAATTATTTAGTACACAAATTAATACATGTGTCATAATCAAATCACATGTCCAGCAAATACCAATTGTCTAATCAATCAACTGGCATAGCCATTTCACTAATAGCAACATGTGAAGCAAATAATTAACCGCATTATAAAATGTTGGTTACATAATAGGTGGTTAAGTGCAATTATTGGATTTACACAGATTTGTCTTAAAGAAGCTGCTTTAGAAGGGTCGGCTTATTATGCATTTGTCTAATTGATCAATAACAATGACCCAGCCATCAATAGACACAGTTGTATAAACTTGAAAAGTTTATTTTTTACATTAAATCTAGTGTGAGAGAAGGACCATCTCATTTAGTCAGACTGACTTATTGTTACTCAGTAAGAGGTTCAGATGAACCAAACTAATTCACACATTAACTACTAAATAAAGAAGCTGTAAATACATCATCAGCTATAAAACTTCTTTGTCTTTTAAAATAGTATAAGAGACATGGTCAAATACATCAAAAACAAAAAAGAAAACAAAAGTTAGTTAATGATATTTCCTCCTAAATACCCAAAGATTCATTCTCTTAGAACCCATCTCTCTGCACTTCAATCAGCATCATACTGCAGCTCAGTCATACTGGACCATGGGGTGGTCACACCAAGAGGGCAGGTTGGAGAGTTTCTCTTCTGTGGCTGGTGCGATGGGCCAACCCCAGCCCTTGAAGAATCCAGTCAGGTTCATCTCCACAGTCCGGGAGAAAGTCTCAGCGTACAGGTTCATCTTTCCTTCGTTGTCTTTGGGAAAGTCGCTCATCGTGTGGTAGGCAGCAAACACCTTCTTAAAGGCATCCCAGCCAAACTTACCCTGGAGCTACATGCACAGAGAAAAGTGTAGAGGGAACTGTAAGAAAATTGCAGTGTTGACGCCTCACTGTGCTGACTTGGCTTCGAGACTTTCAGTACTATTTACATTTTTGGCCTTTGGCCTGTGTGTGTGTGTGTGTGGTTTTGTTCAAATGGTATTTATAAGGGGTAATACAAAAATAATTCTCTCTTACCTGCATATATGTCTCCAGGGCCACCCACATGTCCCAGCTGCTGAGTTTCCTGCCCCCCTTAGCATACTCCGCTGCTCGACTGTTTCGATTTTCTACAGTCATACAAGGATGAGCCTGCATTGAAGAAGATGATTTAGAAACAATATAATCTCCATGAACACCTTAATACTTCTCTAAATGGAAGATAAAAAGAGCTGCTTTTTGTTATTTCTATGAATATAAAATATATCATAAATACACTAAAACAAAGCAGATCTACTCCACCTTTGCTCTGTTAATCCCCAGCATCTCTTCATGCACATACACTGACCAGAGGTTGCATGTACACTCAGTGGTGTTGGGTGGGAACTCCCAGCAGCCTCTCTGCTGGTTGTGTCCCAGTTCATGGATGGGCCCCCATATTCCTACATTCCTGATATGGTCAACACTGACTAATTCAGCTGCAACACTGCTGTGTATCATTATAGGGTAACCTGCATGCATCCAACCTGAGCAGAAGAAAATCAAAAAAAGCACAGAGTTTTGTATTAATGCTAATATGGGTTTCATAGGTATGGTAGATAAACACTGTACAACTTGCTGTGCATGCAGTCACACCAAAGCACAAACTACACGCCTCATTGTAGCATGTTCTGTTACAAAACTCAAATTAACACAATTAACACTCACTCTAACCCTAACCCTATTTGAATCTTTACAATTTTTTAAAAGGACAGTTTTTGCTCCATGATAGACTAGTGACCTGTCCACGATGTACCCTGCTTTTTATCCAGCATGAGT
The DNA here is from genome assembly GCF_009819705.1 of Hippoglossus hippoglossus. Classification (NCBI taxonomy): domain Eukaryota; kingdom Metazoa; phylum Chordata; class Actinopteri; order Pleuronectiformes; family Pleuronectidae; genus Hippoglossus; species Hippoglossus hippoglossus. Next base: position 24,890,259 of record NC_047163.1, on the reverse strand, counting down.
TGTTACTGGCTCAATTTCTCAGGGAGTCCTTTACAAATTCAAATACACTTACCATGGGAAATCTGCACATCTGCTACAAAGCGTTCTTTGCGGGGAAATTTGTGTTGTTTTGCAGCCAGGTCAGCAATGGCCCTCATCATTTCATTCCAGAGCGCTGCCAACTCGTCAGGGCGATCCAGGTCCCGAACCACATTTGATGACACAGTAAGGATGATGTTTTCAAACTCCAACTCTGCCCAGGGTGAGGGAGCAGTGCGCAGCAAGGACCATTCTGCTGCTGTTGTCACACCTGAAGAAAACAAAAGGTGGGTATGTAAAATTTCCCATGCTAGGAAAAGTATAAACCTGTTTTGTCAAAAAGAGATTACACAAACAGGTCCTCAAAAACTGATGTTCATGATATGAAGTCAGTCTGGCAGGAAATATAGGCCATCATTCAGAGAGCTAAAGCTTCATCTGCACCAGGTCCCAAATCCCAATCCCCTCTTTTGCCAGTTCTCCCAGATCAAAGCCTCCAGTCGCCCCAAAACCCCTAACCCTACCTTACTTCCTCTGCTCAGGATCACCTGCAAAGGAACCCTTTGAACCCGACTGCTTTGCCAGTGAAACCTTTGTTAGAGTCAGCACTACTATATTTGTACAGTCAACTTAAGAAATTGAATTATCAAACATACGTATAAACTTGCATCTCTTGTATGGATTCCACCTTAAGAATCTGAAAATACCTAAAAAACATTATACTTCATATTCAACACTCTATGTCCCCTTGAATCTCAAAGCAACCATACTAATCCCATAATATAGGAGACGAAACATCTTCCATTAACCCCATGAACACATAGATGCACACATCGGTAAACATAATGCACCTTTCAACCTCCTAAGCACTCACCAAATTTGTAATATGGCGCAGCTACAGCCATCTGCACTATGATCTGACACTGCAATTGTGCTTTGGCAGGGGCCACCAGGTAGAGGAGTCCACCCCAGAGGTTCCACACCTGCATCATCTCTGTGGTTATGGGAAATTGTTCATGAACACTTGGTGCTCTCTTCAACTCTGCATGATTCAGTCTGTCTGTTTGACAGCCTATCTGGATCTGAGGAAGACAAGGAATATGTTTTACTGCTTTGAAGATGAGGACTATAGAGCAGTAACTATATTCTTTGATGCATGACTGCTAACAGTAGGAAGCAAAAAGGTGCTTTACTTGTATTAGCAAACTCAATAACCCTTAATGTCTTAATGGATTTGTGGGCTGTACCTTCCATCCTTTGTTGACCATGTCTGCTGGTATGGCAATGTAGGTCTTCATACCAGGAGAGAGGTAGAGACCTGTACTGATCCACTCCAAGTCTAACACACACACACACACACACACACACACACACACACACACACACACACACACACACACACACCCACACACACACACACACACAACATTTTTTAAATGCTTTAAAAAAACAAATGAAGGAAGAAGTAGACTCCTTAAGATGTTAGTGGGTTTATTTTAACTTCCCTGGTTACGAGGCTGAAATATTGAAAAGTGTGCTATGCCTAATTCTATTTCTTGGCCTGTCTGGGCCTGGTCTAAGATTTTTAATCTCATCAGAACATTCCAGGTTCAGAAGGTGTCATATTAACTAACAGCAAGGTCTGTACAATAGCGCATATACTGTATACAAGTTGAGCTCATAACATCTTCATATATTTGGTCTCACCTGTTGTGTTAACACTGATCTGGATCCTGTGGTTATAGACAACTGGCATCAAAGGATTATCCTTAATGAGAAAAGGCAGGATTGCATCTGGATTTGGGCAAACCTTATATACCTCTGTGCCCACGTTGAGGAGCAGGTGGTCTTTGGCACTCTTCGTAGGACAGGTCTCAGACACCTTGAAAGAAGATGAATAAAAGACAAGACACATCATGCTGATTAATAAATTATGATTAATCGTCATATACATCATATAAGATCTAGTGCTTTGGCAAAGGTCAGGATCACAAAAACATAAAACAAAATAGCTTTGTGCTGCTCTATTGGAAAATGTTAAGTTTCGCATTTTGTTGACTCACCTGTGGCATGCCCACCCTCAATATGATATCAGTGAGGGCGGACAGGACCTGTGCATAGAAGGAGCAGTCATGAGCCTTCATGGTCAAGTAGGTGGAACAGTCCGTGCCCAGCTTTTTCAGACATTCCTCTTCATGCTTCGTAAGTTCACTTCCTTCGTTGACATGTCCAGCAAAGCGGTGTAGAAGGTGGCGGAAGTGGTAGGTGTCTTTGATGGCCTGGCTGGGTACAGGGGCCTTGTATACACCACCTCCGATTATTGCTCCCAACAGGCTCAAGCCCATTTTAGTCAGGATCTTGTTCCCTGAAATACATTGGAACAACCATGAGTTGATATTCTGACGTGATATGGATATTTGAAGCCCAAATATCAAGTAGTAGCCTATTAAAAATAAATTTGTTTTGATATTTTCTTTAGTGTGTTTCCAAGTGCTGCAAAGTTACCTGTTGTTTTGTTGGGTAGTCCTCTTTGTAATTATGTTAAACCAACACTATGGAACTTTCTGCTGTCTCTAGTCTGCAGCAATTCAGTCCCCTACATTGTTGTATGGACCCACGCACTTTCATTTCCATCCACCCACGTTTTGTCTGAGCCCACCATTTTCTCAAGTTCAGCAGCCTTCATGAACAACTATTACACCAGTTACTTGGTGTACCTGTTGCAGCAGGCAATTGACTTGTTATCTTCAGAGTTTACATAAACAAGAAACCTCTGGACCATAAACCGTATGCTCTGGACACAAGAAAGTCATATCATCATGGCCAGCACCATCCAGTTTTTTTAAAGTCTACAACTGCCACTTTTGGTTGAAGTTATCAACCCATTCTTGCTGCCCTGCAGTTTGCACCTTTATCTGTCATTGAATAAGCAAATCAGTTGCCAACCCAGCAGGCTTCTCTTTTTTTACCCCTGTAAGTTCTAGCTTCAGTGAGCAGGGATCAGGTTCCTTGATTTCTTTGAAGCACTTTCCCGTTTATATAAACCAGTCCAGCAGCCCAGCAAATCCTCAGTTTCCAGAACATCCCTGTGTGTGTGTGTGTGTTTTGGACTGCAATTCCGTCTCGCTACATGAGGAATTCAATGTGTGGGGATATTTAACGTTATGCCTGATATGAGTTAATCTACATTACCATGTGGATTTGTTATTGTAAGTCGCTTTGGATAAAAGCGTCAGCTAAATGAAATGTAACAATTTGTACAGCAGTACCTATATTAGTTAGGATGCATTATGTTATGATATCATGAACTTTGCAGGTGGCGCATTATCGTACCTACGAAATCTGTTAATGGGTTTTGTCCACAGTGTGTCTGTGCCCAGTACCAGGCATGTCCACCAATCAGAAGGCCTCCTCCCTCTGCCACAAAGTTCTGGATATCCTCCATGTGATCACCGCTGTATGCTGTGCACACGAATACACTCAGGTCTTTCCTGAAGTTTGTCTTCTCACACTTTAACCCTGACTTGCTGAGGATTCCTAAGGCTTGATCGTGCGATACCCCAATGATCCCATTCCGGCCTTCATCCAACCAGTGAATGGCATTACTCCAAAATTGAGTCATTGGCTGTAATGAGAAGAATTATTTCAAAACAGAAACAGTAGTTAATCAACATTGATAAGTATTCTAGACATTAAACTGCTGGTGACCAGAAACATTTAACAAGATATAAATGGAAAATAATTATATCTACTGTCTCAAAAAGATCATACTATCTACACATGATAATTGTATACCTGCCTAATTGAGAAAATTCTCATAATATGCTCATTTTGAACTAAGAAGGCAGAAATTCTAAGTCAAATCATTAATGTAGACTTTACCTCTCGTGAAAGAATTCCTTCATGTGAAATCACAATGACCCGTCCCTGTCCATAGTAGGCTCCTGCCAGGAACGCGTCTCCATGCTCTGTGGTCCCAATGGGAAAGGCCAGAGGGCCATGGACCAGAACCTCAGAAAGTACTGCTCCCTCTTGGATGTCGAACTCTGAAACCCCCTTGAGTAAGAACTCCAAGTCATCCTCAAAATCCTTTCCGTTTCTGTATTTGAAAGGGGGAGAAGTAAACCAGATATATATGACAGTTACAGTGAGTTATAGAATTTCAGGAAAGAACCAGTAACTGTTTTAAATCTTATTGTTTTTCTTAACCAAAAATGTTAAAGGATGAATAATATTAATATTCATTTACTATGAATAATATATATTAACATAAATTGGTATAATAATATAATGAAAACAATTCAGTGATAGCTTCAGTGTTAGCTTCATTATTGTTAATAATGTCATAAATGTGCAGAAAGTTTTCAAATAAGAGTAGTCTCTTTACAAAGTGAAATCTTTCTAAATGTGCAATAATCGATAAGTGTATACACTCACACTACAGCCATCCAGGAGGATGGGATTTTAGGATAGACAGGCAGGTACTCTGCCTCACCCTGATGATCAGAGAAGTAGATCCCTGCCACACCAGAAACCTTGTTCCCTTCAAACAGAAGCAGTGTGTTTTCTTTTGGGTGACTTGCAGCCCAGCTCCACGCCTGACCTGCTATTAACACTCCTCCTCCAGCTTTCATGAATGCCACTATATCCTTCTTGTCTGCACCCACACTGTAGGCATCTGTCACATACACACCAACCCCCAGATTATCACTAAAGGCCCCCACCACTTTGGCTTGGAAGCTGGATTTGCTGAGGTTATCAGCGACTGACATGACATTTTTATGGACCCCTACAGACAGGTTGTCGGATCCATCTCCTCTCAGCCAGGTCAGAGCATTCTCTACAAGAGCTGGGAGGGTCGACAGGTAACTCTCATGACCCAGAACTACAACCCTTCCACTGCCGTACAGAGACGCAGCAATCAGGACCTGGCCTTTGCTGTTCATTGCCAAAGGAAAGGCATGGTCTCCAGTCAGAACCAGGTCGCTGGGAACACATTGGCCACGGAGGTCCAGCTCTTTCAAGCCTCTCATCAGAGACATGTAGGTCCCTTCATGTTGGTTTTGCATGGGCTGGTTGGACATGGTGAGAAAGTTTGATGCTCTGAAAACCGACAGAGGCTGGAGGGCAGAAAAACAGGAAAAGAGTTGACTCAGACACAATACTGACTTTGATAACATATTACATTAGTTAGTCTGTACTGTGGGGAAAAATAAATATGATCCATTACAATATCAATTTCAATTTACAACTGGAGACAAAAGGATATTAGGTACTTTTGACTTGGTTTCACAGAGGCCAAAGAGTTTGCAATAATTACTGGAAAGAAAGAAAAAAATTTTTTTTACCTGTAAAAAGGTTTCTGCTTGTATAATCAGACTGCTGCAGACATCAGACGGTTTTCAAGACAGCCACTCTCATGCAGCATATATCTGACTGAACAGATGAGACAATATAAATGAGAGAAGCAGTATGGGAGTGGGTATTTAAGAGACAAAACAAAAAGAGGAGTGACTTCAGTGACACGCTATTAATGCACCTCTCTGCTAACATTCTCAGTATATGAATAATACACTGCTGGAGATACGCCCTGAATGACAGTACAAAGGAAACCTGTTTTTCCTGTTGGCATGATGAGGAAGTGGATGTGGACACAACATTTTAATTTAGCTGTGAGATGAGTCACTCCAGGCATCTGTGTTTTTATCTCTTAAACAAATGATGGTTATATATATTTGTAGAGAATGTGTGTTTGCATTTAGCGTATGTGTGTGTGTACTTAAACTTCTGTGAGGACAATTTTAAGCATAGACCCTACAGAGTGAGGACATTTTGACCAGTCCTCACTTTTTCAATGGTCTGTTTGAGGGTTAAAACTTGATTTTAGGGTTAGGTTTAGAATTAGGTTTAGGGTTGAAGGGGAATAAAAGTTATAAAAAATGTAAATGCAACATTCAGATTATGGTCTACTAGAACATATTCGAAACACCTGCCTCTACTATACATCTATAAACAAAACTAAGTACACATGTAAATAAAATGAATCTCTGTTACACAAAGAAACATCTAGTCCGGGAGTTTATCATCTTGTCCTTTTTTCCTCACATTGGATTTTTCCTCTTTACAGCGTTTCTGTTCGATGCTACGTCAAACCCGGAACTCCTCAACATGTACAAGTAATAACATTTATTTCCAAAAACTAAATAAATAAAACTACTTTACCAAGCAGGTATCTTTTACATTCGTCGCACAGAGATGTCAGCCGCTGTCAGACTGTGCTGGACAGTAAATTATACAAGGAATACCGGAAAAGTCAGAGCGGAACTATCGAGCTGGGCCGGTTTCAGGTCGACTGTATGTATCCCCGCTTTAACGGAAGAAGTTGTGATCAAAAGTAGTAACTCTGATTATATTGAGATTTATAACACAGTCAGTGATTAAAGTGATTAACAGTGTGAGTCCGAGCCCCCGTCAGGCTGAACGCGGAGCCGCTGCGGTCGCTCGGATGTCGTGCACGCTGGTCGGCGCCTCCGGGGCTCGGGTCCCGCTGCTGGATGGCCGGGCTTTGCTTCTGGGCCGGGGCCCGCACACCGGAGTCACCGACAAGAAATGCTCCAGGCACCAGGGTGAGGAGGATCCCATCATAATGCAAACTGACGCTGCTGTTCGTCCTCTGAATGCAAAGTGCTCTAATGGTTGGGAAGAATAGCTTTAATTCATAAAAGTTAGGAATGTGTCTGTTCTTCTGACACATTATAACAACGGATTCCTCCCACTCCAGCTCACTGAGATTAGGAAACCATCATCCCGCTGTGTTAGACTCCGAGTTGACGGTCTCATTAAGCCCTTGTGTCTTTTACAGAAACATTAATCTGAATTCACAGGTTGACTAGGATGAAATGTCACCCCAGCTTTCTAATAAACAGGGCGGAGGCAGACATAGAGCCTAAAAGATTAGTTTATTAAACCATTAATGTAAATGTTTTAAAAAAATATATAATTAAAAGTTGTTTTGAGACCATTTTTAAGATTACAAACTATTTGCATATGGTTTTCTTCTTACTGATTTTTTTCAGTCATCTTGACTTTTATCTTTGACTGCTGGTACCTAAGATGTGTGAAGATGAAACAATCCATTGAGAAAATAACTGCCACATTTCAATAAAACATATAAATGACACTGGTACTATCATTTCCTGCAACTTAGTAATGTGAGAAATTGATCATCATTACCTTTGAAGGACACAGCAGTTGTTTATACACTAAGTGGCCAGTTTGTTAGGTACACCTTGATAAAACAGATACAGTCTAATATAGTCCTGCAATAACTGGCAAGACGAGAAGCCTCAAAAAACACAAATTTTCATCCTGGAAATTCAGATTTTTGTTTAAATTGATATGGATGTGTTGATTCACCTGTGTGGCCATTTTTGAGGACACACTTAGTTGTGTTGTTAAACAGTGTTTTATAAATACAGAGAGATGTTTCTGCCCTGATTGATATGCAACAACCCATGTTCACACATTGAGTCTGCATGTTTTAACCAAAGGTCCTATGCCTCAATGTTTTTAGTTTGCCAAGAAATGTAGCAAATAACAAACAGTTAAATTGTTGCATAAATATAAAAAAAAGGAAATTAATCTATTTTTCATACAATTCTTTGACTTCTCAATGAATATAAATATCAAACTGTAAATGTTTCTGTGTGTGAATATATGTTTGTGGTGACACTTACCATTGTGTTTCCTCCAGTGAAAGTGGTGGCTTGCTATCCAGACCAGGATGTGTTTGTTACTCAGGTATAAAAACAAACAGATGTTTGTCACAGGCTCACAGTTTATATTTATTTAGTTTCCCCGTGAAATGCTCAGGCTAGAAACATCACTGCTAAAATACACTCCAAAATAAATTTAAATACAAATTGAATATAGAATATTTAATATTTGGGATTTCGGAACTACACAATCAAAGGATCAGAAATATAATTTTATTTCACTCTCTTGTCTTTACTGCCTAGACTCACCCAGGTTATTGTACAATCAAAACAGCATAAAATGTCTTTATTCAAGTATTCATCTTTTTCGTCACTGTGACACAGCATTGTTATAGGCGAAATAAAAGCTGTGTGGCTTTAATATTGTATAAAAATCACAATCAACCCCAGAGTAAGTTATTTTCAAGCAGGTTTGATGAATTCCAGCTTTTGAGTTAGGGTTATAGATGGCTGCATCATCACCACCAAGTCTGGGAAAGTCTTTCCCACTGCACCAGATGACTGGAGGTATGTTTACATGTTTGCTATAGCAAAAGAGAGTGATCATTAAGTGTCTGTTAATCATTAACCTGAGCATGTTTGTCACCTGCTCAGGTTAATGATGGTGTCACCGTTGATAAGACAGCAAGTTTTTATGTGGGAGGTGAGTAGAGTCATGGTCGTGACTGTGTGTGTTCTCAGTTATCTGATCTGATTTCACACAAAAACACATGTATATATGCTATATAAGCTATATTTTTTTGGGAAAAATTCAGTTCTTTTCTCTTCAACCTAAAAATGTGCTCGGTAGGCGATTTGTTAATTTTAACTATTAATCGCCTATAATTTAACTTTTATTATTATTTTATCTGTTATTTAACTAATTGTGAGCTTATGGCTTAACCTCTGTGCTCAGATGCCGCAGGGAGGCCTGAAAACTGGGCTCCAGGGAAGAAGAAGAAGGATTTTTCCTGCAGTGACCGACTGGTAAGACATGAGATTCTTAGTCTGGTTCAGTTTGACCACTTTGTTCCACTTCTTTAACCTCATTAAGTTAGTGAGAATTACCGGGAGCATTTTGATAATCAGTTAATTGTAAAGTATTTTTTATCATTGTCATCTGAATATATTTGAGATTTCGACAGTATACTTTTTTAATCTCCTGTACTAGCCTTATGGTGGCTCTGCAGGCTCCAGTCAGAGAAATGTATGGAATCTGTCCAAAATCTTATCTCAGTCTTCAATTGTAAATTTGTAGCAGTAAATATGCCAGAGGATATTTGCAGTTATACAATTACTATATATGTTAAGTATTTTTGTATATATATTCATGTCTACTGTATATATTATATGTTTGCATAATATATTTTCAATGGTTGTATGTATTCTTGGTCATGATAGCATGCTCTGTTGTGTATACAGTACAAGCATTGTCTCCTTCGTGTACATAAGTGCACAATTTGTTTTAGAACATAGGATAAAATGGGGAATATCCCTTGAACGTTTGAAGGTCTTCCGCATCAGTTTGATGATAAGTTGCCAACCACTAGCAGATATTAGTGACCATCAGTGGATATTAGTGACAGATCATCAGTTGTGTACCTTAGCATCATCACCTAGTCCTTTGAGCAACCTGATGGTGGATGTTGCAATAAAAACCCTGTAGCCAACCTCCACTGGGTGGACTATTGCTTTCCAGCCACGTTGCTCTGCCTCAAATGCCATGTCTGTATACCACAGCCTCTTCCTCTCATTCACTTCATCAACAGCATCCTCCCAGGGTACTGTCAATTCTACAAAGTAAATAACACGCAAGGTGTTGAACCAGAGTATCCGGCCTGGTCTTAGGGTGGTAGTGACAGTTTGTGATAGGACTGTAAGCCGCTGGACTACATCCACCAGCATTTCTCAGTCATGGGCTTGCTCCAACTGACCACTCCTAGTCAAAGGAGGAGGCCCTCTCTTTCCCTGTTCCCCTTCTTGGACAATTTTCAGAAATTGGTTGTGTCTCCATGTGTACCTAAGTTGGGAGAGACTTACTATACAACCATTGAGGATGTGTCTGAGGGTAGCTCGAGTTAAGCATAGTGGGTAGGATAGATCTTCATTCAACCACTGCTGGAGGTTTTTGGGTGAAGGAAGGCCATCAGTCGTTGCTCTGTCTACGCAGTAAGCTGATCTGATTGACTCCATCCCCCACAGGTCTCTTCCATCCGATTTCTTTTTGTCTATGCTCTCCAATTGCATCCTATGCATCTGACTTGTCTGTGCGATAGCCTTAGCAAATAGGTTTTTTCATCATATTGTAACGGACTGGTAGGATTATGTTCTGTTTGACTGCTATGTGGTCGTTATGACTTATGTTTCAGCTAAGTACACAGGCTGATGGACAAGGTGCTGGCTGATATTCCCCGCCGAGAGTGTGTTGTATATCTGGACGATATCCTGGTACACGGAGAATCCTTTGAGTCTGCCCTCAGGTCCCTCAAACGGGTGCTGGAGAGGGTGGCAGCAGCAGGACTGAAACTGCATCCCCAGAAGTGCTGCTTCATGAGACGGGAAGTGACTTTCCTTGGTCACACGGTTGGCGAGGGTGGTGTTGGCACCATGGAAGAGAAAGTACAAGCAGTGAAGAACTGGCCCACCCCCAGTTCTGTACAGGACCTAAAGAGCTTCCTCGGCCTGTCCTCCTACTACAGGAGGTTCGTGAAGGGGTTCTCCTGCATAGCTGTGCCCTTGTTCTGTCTGCTGAAGAAAGGGGAGGCGTTCTTATGGACAGAAAAGTGTCAGACAGCGTTCACTTCGCTGCAGGAAGCCCTGCTGGAGGCACCGATCCTCTCCCCGCCTGACCTCACTCTCCCTTTCGTTCTTGACACGGATGCCAGCAACGTCGGCTCAGGTGCTGTATTGGCCCAGGTGACACCTGGGGGAGAAAGAGTGGTGGCGTACTACAGCAGGACATTCAACAAGGCTGAACGTCGCTACTGTGTCACCAGGCGGGAACTGCTCGCTGTGGTCAGTGCCATCCGGCACTTCAAATATTACCTGGGGGGCCTCCACTTCACTGTCCGGACTGATCATTCCGCTTTACAGTGGTTAATGTCCTTCAAGGAGCCGGAAGGCCAGCTGGCATGCTGGATCGAGGAACTACAGGCATATGACTTCACAGTGGTACACAGACCAGGTATGCAGCATGGCAACGCAGATGCACTCTCCCGTCGGCCCTGCGACAGCGACGGCTGCCACTACTGTGAAAAAAGGGAGGCACAGGAGTGCGAATGCTTGAAGACTGAGGTGAAATGTGCAGCTCTGGGACCTGGGGGTCCGTCTGCCGATCAGGGACTAGTGGCTGTGGATACAGTGGAGTGGAGGAAAAATCAAGAGGAGGATGGTGACATCAGGCCAGTATGCATGTGGGTGGCAGCACGACACAAACCACGGTGGGAGGAAGTATCTGTGTTTTCTCGGGCCACAAAGGGACTATGGTCAGTGTTTGAAACCCTGCGCCTGTGTAATGGGGTTCTACAAAGGGGGTGGAAGGAACCAGCTACAGGAGAGACATGGTGGCAGGTGGTGGTCCCAGGGGCTCTGAAGGAGACTGTGCTCCGGGCTGTACATGGAGCTCCTGGATCTGGTCACTTTGGGATCTCTAAGACTCTCCGCCGCCTCCGACAGGGATTCTACTGGGGCCAACACAGGCGAGATGTGGAAGATTATTGTCGCCGCTGCGACAGCTGCACCGCACGCAAAGGCCCCACAGACAGATCCCATGCACAACTCCAACAGTTTCCAACAGGGGGTCCCATGGAGAGAGTCGGGGTCGATGTTCTAGGGCCATTCCCCCGCTCGGAAAGGGGTAACCGCTACGTCCTCACCGTCATGGACTACTTCACCAAGTGGCCAGATGCATACAGCCTGCCTGACCAGGAAGCGGAGACCATTGTAGATGCTTTGGTGGAAGGAATGTTCAGCCGGTTCGGGGCACCCGAGGTCATCCACACCGACCAGGGCAGGAACTTTGAGTCCCGTGTGTTTGCAACCATGTGCGAAAAGCTGGGCTCCCATAAGACACGCACCACACCTCTCCACCCGCAGAGTGACGGCTTGGTCGAGCGGTTCAACCGCACACTGGCGCAACAACTTGCCATAGTGACGGCTAAACACCAAAGAGACTGGGACACCCATGTTCCCCTCGTGCTGATGGCATACAGGTCTGCTGCCCAAGACTCCACATCCTGCTCCCCCGCCCTACTCATGCTAGGCAGGGAAATCCGGACTCCGGCTGAAATGATGATGGGCAAACCTCCGGACACCCCGGTGGATCCTCCTGGGCCTGAATATGCCAGGAAATTACAGGACCGCCTGGAGTCCGCTCACAAGTTTGCCAGGGGCCAGCTGCAGAGTGCAGGGGCAAGGCAGAAGAGGAACTACGACGTACATACCAGAGGACGGCATTTCGAAGCCGGCGAGTTGGTCTGGGTGTACAACCCGCAGAGGAAGAAAGGCAGGTGCCCAAAGCTGGACAGCAAATGGATGGGGCCCTGCAGGGTCCTGGAGAGGCTGAGTGAAGTTGTGTACAGGGTCCAGCTGCTGCTGAGAGGAAGGAAGGTTGCCCTCCACAGAGATAGACTGGCTCCCTATCGGGGCACGGTGACCCCACTGCGATTGGAGACTGGAACACAGGGTGTCAGGGACACTGTTCGATCTTCTCCCCAATACCCCTCTGATGTGCCGTGTTCCTTATCAAGTTCCCCACAGTCAGGATCCTTTCCCCTTTTTCCGGTCCCTGTCCCGGATTCCACGTTGGCTGGACCCCCCCTCTGCTGCAGGGCCGCCGCGGCTGCAGAGGAACCGCAGACCTACTGACCGCCTGGGAGTCTTTGTTGTTCCCTCGGGGACGAGGGACTTTGATGGGGGGAGGTAGTGTAACGGACTGGTAGTTAGGATTATGTTCTGTTTGACTGCTATGTGGTCGTTATGACTTATGTTCAGCTAAGTACACTGTTAAATAAGTTCTGAGATGTCCTGAGGGTCAGTGAATAGGTCGGGGTGGGGCATGTGACAGTTCTAGACCAATGGCTGTGGGGTTGTGCGGGATGACAGGCTCTCATTGGCTGGTTTGTTAGCGGGTCAGGGGTGAAGGAGGAAGGGGAGTGAAGAAGACGAAGTTGTGGTTAGGAGTGTCGGGGTTAAGAACAAGAAGTGTGACATGTTCGGGTTGACTTTAATAAATTTACAAATAAGAGAAGAAGTTCCGTCTCGTCTGTGAGGCGGGGACGCTACAATATCATCAGCTTACAGAGAGACAATTAACTAGCTAGGTTTCTGTCCAAAGGATTTGCAAAAGTTACCCACATTTTAGAGAAACTTTAATGTATTATGCAAAGTATGTGAATATACAATGTAGGTCAATCTTGATAAAAACTTAACATTTCACAAATAAGAGGGTACAACTGAAAGAGTACAGTCATACTATGCAACATGTGGAAACTACTTGGCTATAGTCTCCTCATCTCCACACAGATGTGATCTGGCCTAGACATTGGTAAGGATATATTCCTACTATCCATTTCCAAATCTATTCCTAGAGGTGACAGATGGGACACAGTTGTATACTGTAACTTAAAATATAAACTAACTTTAAGAAAGATGGTGATTACAGTCCACCTTTCAGCTTCTGTCTTGCTCTGTGCACAGTGGAGGGTGCAGGTCCACTTATATCCTGAACCCTCTGGTGCATAAGTGAATAGTTAGGCCCCGACTGTCAAGAATTGATAAAAGTATAGATAGACAGGCTAAAAAGACAATATAGTATCATACAGCCCCTTTGTGTGGGAGAGAGAGAACTTGCCGTTTGTGGGTCTGGTCAGATTCACGTGTATTAACACACATTTTTCAGATGTGTGAATAGACTCATAATTATGGAGGGTTTTCTGGGCCAAAACAATACATATAAATACATAAATAATTATATAAATACATAAATAAAAGGATAAATTAATAATAGCTCGATCGAAGACAGCTGAATCGAACTGGTTGAGCCTGCTGGGTCTGTCACACTGTTCACTCACCAATCAGAAGCTTTAACCCACCCCCTGACCTTTGATGACTGAAGTTGAGTCTTATTTTGTTCTGACCAGCAGGTTACGCAAAGGATAAATACAAGTATACATAAAAGTATATATAAACAAATAAATGTATAAATACATAAATAAAATTCGAAATAAATAAATGTGTAAATAAATACATGAACAAAAAAATATACATATAGATGTATAAATAAATGTCTAAATACACATTTAGTCATTTATTTAGGCATTTAATTATATAATTACGTATTTATCTAATAATTTATCCTTTTATTTATATGTTTTATAGATTTTGTTTTGGCCCAGAAAACCCTACTGAGTTGGATGAGTGATAGTACAAAAAATACGACTACTACAGCCTGTTAACGTTTACATCATAAGAATAATCAGCAAGAAGGCAAATTAAAAGATTAGCTTACAAGCAACAGTTCCATCATCATTTTGGAGAAGCTTAGCCTCATTTGCCTTTTATTAACACCAGTAATACATATTACAGTCAGTAAACACCTTTCAAATCATCTTTATTTACATCTCACACCCTCAGTTTGCATAGCATTTTAACTTTAGTTAAACAATAGAGAACAACCAAACCAATGCATCAGCCTAATATGTAATCACAAATTCACAACCTTTCATCAAGGTTATTTTTTAAATATATCAAAATTAAATTATTTAGTACACAAATTAATACATGTGTCATAATCAAATCACATGTCCACCAAATACCAATTGTCTAATCAATAATCAACTGGCGTAGCCATTTCACTAATAGCAACATGTGAAGCAAATAATTAACCGCATTATAAAATGTTGGTTACATAATAGGTGGTTAAGTGCAATTATTGGATTTACACAGATTTGTCTTAATGAAGCTGCTTTAGAAGGGTCGGCTTATTATGCATTTGTCTAATTGATCAATAACAATGACCCAGCCATCAATAGACACAGTTGTATAAACTTGAAAAGTTTATTTTTTACATTAAATCCAGTGTGACAGAAGGACCATCTCATTTAGTCAGACTGACTTATTGTTACTCAGTAAGAGGTTCAGATGAACAAAACTAATTCACACATTAACTACTAAATAAAGAAGCTGTAAATATATCATCAGCTATAAAACTTCTTTCTCTTTTAAAATAGTATAAGAGACATGGTCAAATACATCAAAAACAAAAAAGAAAACAAAAGTTAGTTAATGATATTTCCTCCTAAATACCCAAAGATTCATTCTCTTAGAACCCATCTCTCTGCACTTCAATCAGCATCATACTGCAGCTCAGTCATACTGGACCATGGGGTGGTCACACCAAGAGGGCAGGTTGGAGAGTTTCTCTTCTGTGGCTGGTGCGATGGGCCAACCCCAGCCCTTGAAGAATCCAGTCAGGTTCATCTCCACAGTCCGGGAGAAAGTCTCAGCGTACAGGTTCATCTTTCCTTCGTTGTCTTTGGGAAAGTCGCTCATCGTGTGGTAGGCAGCAAACACCTTCTTAAAGGCATCCCAGCCAAACTTACCCTGGAGCTACATGCACAGAGAAAAGTGTAGAGGGAACTGTAAGAAAATTGCAGTGTTGACGCCTCACTGTGCTGACTTGGCTTCGAGACTTTCAGTACTATTTACATTTTTGGCCTTTGGCCTGTGTGTGTGTGTGGTTTTGTTCAAATGGTATTTATAAGGGGTAATACAAAAATAATTCTCTCTTACCTGCATATATGTCTCCAGGGCCACCCACATGCTCCAGCTGCTGAGTTTCCTGCCCCCCTTAGCATACTCCGCTGCTCGACTGTTTCGATTTTCTACAGTCATACAAGGATGAGCCTGCATTGAAGAAGATGATTTAGAAACAATATAATCTCCATGAACACCTTAATACGTCTCTAAATGGAAGATAAAAAGAGCTGCTTTTTGTTATTTCTATGAATATAAAATATATCATAAATACACTAAAACAAAGCAGATCTACTCCACCTTTTCTCTGTTAATCCCCAGCATCTCTTCATGCACATACACTGACCAGAGGTTGCATGTACACTCAGTGGTGTTGGGTGGGAACTCCCAGCAGCCTCTCTGCTGGTTGTGTCCCAGTTCATGGATGGGCCCCCATATTCCTACATTCCTGATATGGTCAACACTGACTAATTCAGCTGCAACACTGCTGTGTATCATTATAGGGTAACCTGCATGCATCCAACCTGAGCAGAAGAAAATCAAAAAAAGCACAGAGTTTTGTATTAATGCTAATATGGGTTTCATAGGTATGGTAGATAAACACTGTACAACTTGCTGTGCATGCAGTCACACCAAAGCACAAACTACACGCCTCATTGTAGCATGTTCTGTTACAAAACTCAAATTAACACAATTAACACTCACTCTAACCCTAACCCTATTTGAATCTTTACAATTTTTTAAAAGGACAGTTTTTGCTCCATGATAGACTAGTGACCTGTCCACGATGTACCCTGCTTTTTATCCAGCATGAGTTGTTACTGGCTCAATTTCTCAGGGAGTCCTTTACAAATTCAAATACACTTACCATGGGAAATCTGCACATCTGCTACAAAGCGTTCTTTGCGGGGAAATTTGTGTTGTTTTGCAGCCAGGTCAGCAATGGCCCTCATCATTTCATTCCAGAGCGCCGCCAACTCGTCAGGGCGATCCAGGTCCCGAACCACATTTGATGGCACAGTAAGGATGATGTTTTCAAACTCCAACTCTGCCCAGGGTGAGGGAGCAGTGCGCAGCAAGGACCATTCTGCTGCTGTTGTCACACCTGAAGAAAACAAAAGGTGGGTATGTAAAATTTCCCATGCTAGGAAAAGTATAAACCTGTTTTGTCAAAAAGAGATTACACAAACAGGTCCTCAAAAACTGATGTTCATGATATGAAGTCAGTCTGGCAGGAAATATAGGCCATCATTCAGAGAGCTAAAGCTTCATCTGCACCAGGTCCCAAATCCCAATCCCCTCTTTTGCCAGTTCTCCCAGATCAAAGCCTCCAGTCGCCCCAAAACCCCTAACCCTACCTTACTTCCTCTGCTCAGGATCACCTGCAAAGGAACCCTTTGAACCCGACTGCTTTGCCAGTGAAACCTTTGTTAGAGTCAGCACTACTATATTTGTACAGTCAACTTAAGAAATTGAATTATCAAACATACGTATAAACTTGCATCTCTTGTATGGATTCCACCTTAAGAATCTGAAAATACCTAAAAAACATTATACTTCATATTCAACATAACTACATTCTCTTACTCTATGTCCCCTTGAATCTCAAAGCAACCATACTAATCTCATAATATAGGAGACGAAACATCTTCCATTAACCCCATGAACACATAGATGCACACATCGGTAAACATAATGCACCTTTCAACCTCCTAAGCACTCACCAAATTTGTAATATGGCGCAGCTACAGCCATCTGCACTATGATCTGACACTGCAATTGTGCTTTGGCAGGGGCCACCAGGTAGAGGAGTCCACCCCAGAGGTTCCACACCTGCATCATCTCTGTGGTTATGGGAAATTGTTCATGAACACTTGGTGCTCTCTTCAACTCTGCATGATTCAGTCTGTCTGTTTGACAGCCTATCTGGATCTGAGGAAGACAAGGAATATGTTTTACTGCTTTGAAGATGAGGACTATAGAGCAGTAACTATATTCTTTGATGCATGACTGCTAACAGTAGGAAGCAAAAAGGTGCTTTACTTGTATTAGCAAACTCAATAACCCTTAATGTCTTAAAGGGGACATAGCATGCAAATTCCACTTTGTTAGTGCTTCTACACGTTAATGTGGGTATCTGGCATGTCTACCAACCCAAAAACTATGGGAAAAAAACACTTGCGCGTTTTGTTATGGTTCCTCTAAGTCAGAAACGTCATGCTTGAGTGACTCGATTGAGCTTCCTGGGTTTTGTGTCGTAACAAGGCACTGGAAGTCTCCCTACATGGCCTTGGCCCACCCCCACCTCATCCCCCCCCCGTCCCCCCACACTCGTTACACCGGGGTTACACCGGACGCAGCGAGGCTGCGAGGCAGCGCAGCGCCGTTCCCAAGCACGCAGCCGCCTGGCTGTTCACACGGGACGAGCATTTCTCCGCGCTGGTCAGCCCGCGATTCACTCACATGTGGCATTTGTCTGGATCGTTGGGACTGGGAGGCTGCAGCAGTTGCTCGGGCGCGACCGCTCCCTCTCCCATGCGTGAGCTGGAATTTGTGTCAGCGCCACACAGCCAGCAGTGTGGAAGACTTCTGCAGTGTTCAGCACTACTGTAACACTGGCACAAACACACAGAGCCCCCCCACTCGTTACGCCGGGTTTACACCGGACGCGGAAGCGCCGCTGCGAGGCAGCGCAGCGCCGTTCTCCAGCACGCAGCCGCCTGGCTGTTCACACGGGACGTGCATTTCTCCGCACTGGTCAGCCCCATAGACTGTATATATAAGGTCAGCCCGCGATTCTGCTTTCTCCGCTTGTTGTTGTACCCGTTGAATGTCGGGGTTCGGGGGTAAATGATGGTCTTCATAGCCCCCCCCCCACCCCTCTCTTTCTCTCTCTGTCTGTCTGCTTGTGTGCTTGTAGTGGATGGGCAGAGGGGGACATTTAATTATGTGATTGGGAAAATTAAAACTCCAGGACAACAGAAGGGGAATACAAAGTATGGGATGCATATTTGATAAATTTATATCATATAAAATATGTAATTTATATCGTTTAAAATCATGGGGGGAGAGGGGGGAGGGGGGAGCTGGCTCATTAGCATTTAAAGGAACAGGCACTCAAAACAGGTCACTCTGTGGAGGGCTGTTTTATACAGGGTAAAAAGGAGCTGTTTTAAATGATCCTTGTGGTATTTTGACCAAAGTATGTTACAGACATTTCATTAAGACCCCAAGGAACCATATCAACTTGTGGTAAAATGGGCATGCTATGTCCCCTTTAATGGATTTGTGGGCTGTACCTTCCATCCTTTGTTGACCATGTCTGCTGGTATGGCAATGTAGGTCTTCATACCAGGAGAGAGGTAGAGACCTGTACTGATCCACTCCAAGTCTAACACACACACACACACACACACACACACACACACACACACACACACACACACACACACACACACACACACACACACACACACACACACACACACACACACACACACACACACACACACACACAAACACAACATTTTTTAAATGCTTTAAAAAAACAAATGAAGGAAGAAGTAGACTCCTTAAGATGTTAGTGGGTTTATTTTAACTTCCCTGGTTACGAGGCTGAAATATTGAAAAGTGTGCTATGCCTAATTCTATTTTTTGGCCTGTCTGGGCCTGGTCTAAGATTTTTAATCTCATCAGAACATTCCAGGTTCAGAAGGTGTCATATTAACTAACAGCAAGGTCTGTACAATAGCGCATATACTGTATACAAGTTGAGCTCATAACATCTTCATATATTTGGTCTCACCTGTTGTGTTAACACTGATCTGGATCCTGTGGTTATAGACAACTGGCATCAAAGGATTATCCTTAATGAGAAAAGGCAGGATTGCATCTGGATTTGGGCAAACCTTATATACCTCTGTGCCCACGTTGAGGAGCAGGTGGTCTTTGGCACTCTTCGTAGGACAGGTCTCAGACACCTTGAAAGAAGATGAATAAAAGACAAGACACATCACAAAAACATCAAACAAAATAGCTTTGTGCTGCTCTATTGGAAAATGTTAAGTTTCGCATTTTGTTGACTCACCTGTGGCATGCCCACCCTCAATATGATATCAGTGAGGGCGGACAGGACCTGTGCATAGAAGGAGCAGTCATGAGCCTTCATGGTCAAGTAGGTGGAACAGTCCGTGCCCAGCTTTTTCAGACATTCCTCTTCATGCTTCGTAAGTTCACTTCCTTCGTTGACATGTCCAGCAAAGCGGTGTAGAAGGTGGCGGAAGTGGTAGGTGTCTTTGATGGCCTGGCTGGGTACAGGGGCCTTGTATACACCACCTCTGATTATTGCTCCCAACAGGCTCAAGCCCATTTTAGTCAGGATCTTGTTCCCTGAAATACATTGGAACAACCATGAGTTGATATTCTGACGTGATATGGATATTTGAAGCCCAAATATCAAGTAGTACCCAATTAAAAATAAATTTGTTTTGATATTTTCTTTAGTGTGTTTCCAAGTGCTGCAAAGTTACCTGTTGTTTTGTTGGGTAGTCCTCTTTGTAATTATGTTAAACCAACACTATGGAACTTTCTGCTGTCTCTAGTCTGCAGCAATTCAGTCCCCTACATTGTTGTATGGACCCACGCACTTTCATTTCCCCCCTACACAGGTTTTGTCTGAGCCCACCATTTTCTCAAGTTCAGCAGCCTTCATGAACAACTATTACACCAGTTACTTGGTGTACCTGTTGCAGCAGGCAATTGACTTGTTATCTTCAGAGTTTACATAAACAAGAAACCTCTAGACCATAAACCGTATGCTCTGGACACAAGAAAGTCATATCATCATGGCCAGCACCATCCAGTTTTTTTAAAGTCTACAACTGCCATTTTTGGTTAAAGTTATCAACCCATTCTTGCTGCCCTGCAGTTTGCACCTTTATCAGTCATTGAATAAGCAAATCAGTTGCCAACCCAGCAGGCTTCTCTTTTTTTACCCCTGTAAGTTCTAGCTTCAGTGTGAGCAGGGATCAGGTTCCTTGATTTCTTTGAAGCACTTTCCCGTTTATATAAACCAGTCCAGCAGCCCAGCAAATCCTCAGTTTCCAGAACATCCCTGAGTGTGTGTGTGTGTCTGTGTGTGTGTGTGTGTGTGTGTGTGTGTTTGTGTATGTGCGTGTGTATGTTTTATGTTGTTATGTGTTTAGGACTGCAATTCCGTCTCGCTATATGAGGAATTCAATGTGTGGGGTTATTTAACGTTATGCCTGATATGAGTTAATCTACATTACCATGTGGATATGTTATTGTAAGTCGCTTTGGATAAAAGCGTCAGCTAAATGAAATGTAACAATTTGTACAGCAGTACCTATATTAGTTAGGATGCATTATGTTATGATATCATGAACTTTGCAGGTGGCGCATTATCGTACCTACGAAATCTGTTAATGGGTTTTGTCCACAGTGTGTCTGTGCCCAGTACCAGGCATGTCCACCAATCAGAAGGCCTCCTCCCTCTGCCACAAAGTTCTGGATATCCTCCATGTGATCACCGCTGTATGCTGTGCACACGAATACACTCAGGTCTTTCCTGAAGTTTGTCTTCTCACACTTTAACCCTGACTTGCTGAGGATTCCTAAGGCTTGATTGTGCGATACCCCAATGACCCCATTCCGGCCTTCATCCAACCAGTGAATGGCATTACTCCAAAATTGAGTCATTGGCTGTAATGAGAAGAATTATTTCAAAACAGAAACAGTAGTTAATCAACATTGATAAGTATTCTAGACATTAAACTGCTGGTGACCAGAAACATTTAACAAGATATAAATGGAAAATAATTATATCTACTGTCTCAAAAAGATCATACTATCTACACATGATAATTGTATACCTGCCTAATTGAGAAAATTCTCATAATATGCTCATTTTGACTTAAGAAGGCAGAAATTCTAAGTCAGATCATTAATGTAGACTTTACCTCTCGTGAAAGAATTCCTTCATGTGAAATCACAATGACCCGTCCCTGTCCATAGTAGGCTCCTGCCAGGAACGCGTCTCCATGCTCTGTGGTCCCAATGGGAAAGGCCAGAGGGCCATGGACCAGAACCTCAGAAAGTACTGCTCCCTCTTGGATGTCGAACTCTGAAACCCCCTTGAGTAAGAACTCCAAGTCATCCTCAAAATCCTTTCCGTTTCTGTATTTGAAAGGGGGAGAAGTAAACCAGATATATATGACAGTTACAGTGAGTTATAGAATTTCAGGAAAGAACCAGTAACTGCTTTAAATCGTATTGTTTTTCTTAACCAAAAATGTTAAAGGATGAATAATATTAATATTCATTTACTATGACTAATATATATTAACATAAATTGGTATAATAATATAATGAAAACAATTCAGTGATAGCTTCAGTGTTAGCTTCATTATTGTTAATAATGTCATAAATGTGCAGAAAGTTTTCAAATAAGAGTAGTCTCTTTACAAAGTGAAATCTTTCTAAATGTGCAATAATCGATAAGTGTATACACTCACACTACAGCCATCCAGGAGGATGGGATTTTAGGATAGACAGGCAGGTACTCTGCCTCACCCTGATGATCAGAGAAGTAGATCCCTGCCACACCAGAAACCTTGTTCCCTTCAAACAGAAGCAGTGTGTTTTCTTTTGGGTGACTTGCAGCCCAGCTCCACGCCTGACCTGCTATTAACACTCCTCCTCCAGCTTTAATGAATGCCACTATATCCTTCTTGTCTGCACCCACACTGTAGGCATCTGTCACATACACACCAACCCCCAGATTATCACTAAAGGCCCCCACCACTTTGGCTTGGAAGCTGGATTTGCTGAGGTTATCAGCGACTGACATGACATTTTTATGGACCCCTACAGACAGGTTGTCGGATCCATCTCCTCTCAGCCAGGTCAGAGCATTCTCTACAAGAGCTGGGAGGGTCGACAGGTAACTCTCATGACCCAGAACTACAATCCTTCCACTGCCGTACAGAGACGCAGCAATCAGGACCTGGCCTTTGCTGTTCATTGCCAAAGGAAAGGCATGGTCTCCAGTCAGAACCAGGTCGCTGGGAACACATTGGCCACGGAGGTCCAGCTCTTTCAAGCCTCTCATCAGAGACATGTAGGTCCCTTCATGTTGGTTTTGCATGGGCTGGTTGGACATGGTGAGAAAGTTTGATGCTCTGAAAACCGACAGAGGGAGACTCAGACACAATACTGACTTTGATAACATATTACATTAGTTAGTCTGTACCGTGGGGAAAAATAAATATGATCCATTACAATATCAATTTCAACTTACAACTGGAGACAAAAGGATATTAGGTACTTTTGACTTGGTTTCACAGAGGCCAAAGAGTTTGCAATAATTACTGGAAAGAAAGAAGGAAAGAAAGAAAAAAAATTTTTTTACCTGTAAAAAGGTTTCTGCTTGTATAATCAGACTGCTGCAGACATCAGACGGTTTTCAAGACAGCCACTCTCATGCAGCATATATCTGACTGAACAGATGAGACAATATAAATGAGAGAAGCAGTATGGGAGTGGGTATTTAAGAGACAAAACAAAAAGAGGAGTGACTTCAGTGACACACTATTAATGCTAGCAAAGATCAAACATCAGCACCTCTCTGCTAACATTCTCAGTATATAAATAATACACTGCTGGAGATACGTCCTGAATGACAGTACATAGGAAACCTGTTTTTCCTATTGGCATGATGAGGAAGTGGATGTTGACACAACATTTTAATTTAGCTGTGAGATGAGTCACTCCAGGCATCTGTGTTTGTATCTCTTAAACAAATGATGGTTATATATATTTGTAGAGAATGTGTGTTTGCATTTAGCGTGTGTGTGTGTGTGTACTTAAACTTCTGTGAGGACAATTTTAAGCATAGACCCTACAGAGTGAGGACATTTTGGAAAGTGAGGACATTTTGACCAGTCCTCACTTTTTCAATGGTCTGCTTGAGGGTTAAAACTTGATTTTAGGGTTAGGTTTAGAATTAGGTTTAGGGTTGAAGGGGAATAAAAGTTATAAAAAATGTAAATGCAACATTCAGATTATGGTCTACTAGAACATATTCGAAACACCTGCCTCTACTATACATCTATAAACAAAACTAAGTACACATGTAAATAAAAGGAATCTCTCAAACAGGCATGTTATGAGGAAGACAGAAAAAAGAAACATTACACACATCACAATAACACGAAACGAGGAGGATCAGGTGATTATACATATTTGAGGAGGCTGTTACACAAAGAAACATTTAGTCCGGAAGTTTATCATGTTGTCCTTTTTTCCTCACATTGGATTTTTCCTCTTTACAGCGTTTCTGTTCGATGCTACGTCAAACCCGGAACTCCTCAACATGTACAAGTAATAACATTTATTTCCAAAAACTAAATAAATAAAACTACTTTACCAAGCAGGTATCTTTTACATTCGTCGCACAGAGATGTCAGCCGCTGTCAGACTGTGCTGGACAGTAAATTATACAAGGAATACCGGAAAAGTCAGAGCGGAACTTTCGAGCTGGGCCGGTTTCAGGTCGAGTGTATTTTTCAAATGGACCGCGGGTACAGCGCTCAAACGACTCCCCGCTTTAACGGAAGAAGTTGTGATCAAAAGTAGTAACTCTGATTATATTGAGATTTATAACACAGTCAGTGATTAAAGTGATTAACAGTGTGAGTCCGAGCCCCCGTCAGGCTGAACGCGGAGCCGCTGCGGTCGCTCGGATGTCGTGCACGCTGGTCGGCGCCTCCGGGGCTCGGGTCCCGCTGCTGGATGGCCGGGCTGTGCTTCTGGGCCGGGGCCCGCACACCGGAGTCACCGACAAGAAATGCTCCAGGCACCAGGGTGAGGAGGATCCCATCATAATGCAAACTGACGCTGCTGTTCGTCCTCTGAATGCAAAGTGCTCTAATGGTTGGGAAGAATAGCTTTAATTCATAAAAGTTAGGAATGTGTCTGTTCTTCTGACACATTATAACAACGGATTCCTCCCACTCCAGCTCACTGAGATTAGGAAACCATCATCCCGCTGTGTTAGACTCCGAGTTGACGGTCTCATTAAGCCCTTGTGTCTTTTACAAAAACATTAATCTGAATTCACAGGGTGACTAGGATGAAATGTCACCCCAGCTTTCTAATAAACAGGGTGGAGGCAGACATAGAGCCTAAAAGATTAGTTTATTAAACCATTAATGTAAATGTTTAAAAAAAATATATAATTAAAAGTTGTTTTGAGACCATTTTTAAGATTACAAACTATTTGCATATGGTTTTCTTCTTACTGCTTTTTTTCAGTCATCTTGACTTTTATCTTTGACTGCTGGTACCTAAGATGTGTGAAGATGAAACAATCCATTGAGAAAATAACTGCCACATTTCAATAAAACATATAAATGACACTGGTACTATCATTTCCTGCAACTTAGTAATGTGAGAAATTGATCATCATTACCTTTGAAGGACACAGCAGTTGTTTATACACTAAGTGGCCAGTTTGTTAGGTACACCTTGATAAAACAGATACAGTCTAATATAGTCCTGCAATAACTGGCAAGACGAGAAGCCTCAAATAACACAAATATCCATCCTGGAAATTCAGATTTTTGTTTAAATTGATATGGATGTGTTGATTCACCTGTGTGGTCATTTTTGAGGACACACTTAGTTGTGTTGTTAAACAGTGTTTTATAAATACAGAGAGATGTTTCTGCCCTGATTGATATGCAACAACCCATGTTCACACATTGAGTCTGCATGTTTTAACCAAAGGTCCTATGCCTCAATGTTTTTAGTTTGCCAAGAAATGTAGCAAATAACAAACAGTTAAATTGTTGCATAAATATAAAAAAAAGGAAATTAATCTATTTTTCATACAATACTTTGACTTCTCAATGAATATAAATATCAAACTGTAAATGTTTCTGTGTGTGAATATATGTTTGTGGTGACACTTACCTTTGTGTTTCCTCCAGTGAAAGTGGTGGCTTGCTATCCAGACCAGGATGTGGTTGTTACTCAGGTATAAAAACAAACAGATGTTTGTCACAGGCTCACAGTTTATATTTATTTAGTTTCCCTGTGAAATGCTCAGGCTAGAAACACCACTGCTAAAATACACTCCAAAATAAATTTAAATACAAATTGAATATAGAATATTTAATTTTTGGGATTTCGGCACTACACAATCAAAGGATCAGAAATTTAATTTTATTTCACTCTCTTGTCTTTACTGCCTAGACTCACCCAGGTTATTGTACAATCAAAACAGCATAAAATGCCACAGTTCAGTGTTGGTACGTGTCCCGTTTGCTTCACAGCTTGGTGCCAATCCCAGTTCCCTGGATGATGAGAAGCTTGGCCGGGGTCAGTCTGGTAAACTCACCCATGGAGGCGTTCTCTACCTGGTTAACCACAACCATCCATTTAAACTGCACTACTCCCTGAGCTCCAACGGTACAACCTCCAGTGCTGCACAGAAAGTGCTGAAAGCCACCAATAAGACAAAAGGAGGAAGGAACGGGAAAGAAAAAGAGACACAGTCAAGTCTGGCACCGAAACGCAGTATAAAGGATTTCTTCCCTACCTCTCCCACGAAGTTAACACAGGTTTCACTGTTCGGTTATTGAGTTCTAATCTAATCTATCTGAATGTCTTTTTCCTGAGTCATGTTACAACACATAACATTTATTAAAATGATATGCAGTGTGTATTTTAATTTTTTTCTGTTCAGTCTTATAAAAGACAACTGAGCCCAGAGAGGGGACACCCTGAGGTGAAGCGCCAAAGGACAGATGAGGTGTCCGGTGGATGGATGAAGGAAGAAGAAGAAGAGGATGAAGAGGAGAGACTGGCAGAGGAAAAGCTCAAGCAGCTGCAGGAGTTGGCAGAGAAGTCTATGACAGAGATGAGTAACAGCCCCCACCCTTCGTCTTCATCGTCATCATCATCATCGTCAAAGGCCTCTCTAAAGAGCAGCTGGCAGCAGATAGGCAACCTGATGCTTTACACTGCTGCTGGAGTCAAAGGGAGTGACAAGGTGGGGACTGTTTCAATGCTGATGAAGTTTGTCTTTATTCAAGTATTCATCTTTTTCATCACTGTGACACAGCATTGTTATCGGCGAAATAAAAGCTGTGTGGCTTTAATATTGTATAAAAATCACAATCAACCCCAGAGTAAGTTATTTTCAAGCAGGTTTGACGAATTCCAGCTTTTGAGTTGTGATGATCTTTGGATTTAGGAGTGTTGATTCGACAAACAAGATGGTAAAATACAAAAACCTTGAGCTCTAGAACACTGTAGAAGTCATTTTGTTTTATTTTCTGATAATAATATTCAAAGCATATCCATTATTGATTATTCAAATCAGCACCCTTATGTTCTGCTGCTAAACATCAGTAATATAACATTTCTTGATTTCTAGTTAACCTCTATCAGTGATGTGTAGAGCTTGACTGACATCACCTTTTCTAATTTCTTGGAGATGAAGATCATGTGTTTCAAACATTGATGTCTTCCCCTTTTTGACGTTTGAATTACAAGTTGTTCGGTTGAGGATATCAACCAGCGCAGGTGAAAATGTCTGAATATTCCTCTTCTCGCCTCCAGATTGCCGGGTTTGACATAGATGGCTGCATCATCACCACCAAATCTGGGAAAGTCTTTCCCACTGCACCAGATGACTGGAGGTATGTTTACATGTTTGCTATAGCTAAAAATAGTGATCATTAAGTGTCTGTTAATGAGGGTTGGATAAAGGACTGTCTTACCTGGTGTTGGGTTAGTTCTGAGGGGTTAGTTTTGAGCTTGCCCCAGATATGTCTGTCAAAATGTGTGTGAAGACTCTCCTTTACCAAGTTTAATGAATACAGAACATTGGCTTGAGTGTGTACATATGTGTGGTTTAACCTCAGGGACGTTCACAATGATGCTTCCTTGGTTAATAAGTCTCTTCTCTCCGCACTCTACACACACATCACGCTCTTTACTCACTTGTGTGCTTGCTCCTGCGTTCCAGCGTGCCCCCGATATATTGTCCTATCATAGACAGTGGCTTATATACCACAGATTATATCTCACAACTACATGCTTTGTTGTAATCATTCTTGTGTTTAAATCCCAGGATTCTGTTTCCAGAGATTCAGCCCAGACTGGCCACTTTGCTTAGAAGAGGATATAAGGTGAGAAGGAGAAACACAGCAGCTGCTAATAATATTAGGGAACTTTGCAAGATTAAAGGCAAGGCAAGTTTATTTTATAGCACATTTCAACAAAAAGGCTCAGGAGGTAGAGCGGGTCGTCCACTAACCAGAAGGCTGGCCATTGGATCTCCCGCATTCCGCTTGCTGAAGTGTCCTTGGGCAAGAAATTGAACCCCAAATTGCCTGTATGAATGATGTATGATAGACAAGTGCTGCACATAGATGCACTGTATGAATATGTGCGTGTGAATGGGTGGATGGCAAAACTATACTGTGCAGTTTATGAAATGAGCAATTATATGATTTTATGAAAGGCCGTGTCAAACAGGAAAATTCTCAGCATTGATTTTAAAGAACTAAGAGTTGCAGCAGCCCGGCAGGGCATAAAAACAAACATGTTTGGTTTCGACTCTGGGGTCAGAAAGCAGACTCCAGATGACCTGAGGAGCCTTGATGGTTCATAACATAGCAGATCAGAAACCGTTCAGTGCTTTATAAACCAACAGCAGGATTTTGAAATCAATTCTTTGACAGACAAGGAGCCAATGTAAAGATCTTTGAACTGGAGTGATACGATCAGCTTTAAGATTGTTGTTGAGCACAAGCATTTGGAACCGGCTGCAGATTTCTGATCGAGTGAAATATTATTGAATGTTATGTTCTGTAGCAGTATTTACCACTAGATTTAGTCTGCTATTGCTCTCCCTTTTGTAGGTGGTGCTCTTCACAAACCAGATGGGGATCGCTAGAGGCAAACTGAGACCAGAAGTCTTTAAGTCTAAAGTGGAGGACATACTCGCCAAGCTGCAGCTACCTGTGCAGGTTTGCTGGGCTGTATATACTTAAGTAGATATATCACGTAAAGCAGATATTTGGATGCTGCATGTTTCTTTGTTTCAGGTGTTTGTAGCGAGCGGTCCTGGTATCTACAGGAAACCAGTTTTGGGAATGTGGAATCACCTGTGTGAGAAGGTAATTGTCAGCTGAGATGCATGGATAAACACACACACCAATGTTTTGAAAGGTCCACACCTCATTCCATGCCTTTGAGAGGAGGCTGACAACACAAAATATAAACAACACTGAGTCATAGACACTGCCCTGTTGTCATTCCTCACAACATCATTTACTGCTGTGCCTGCATGTTTGACAGTGTGTGTCTGATTTAACTGAAAAACATCGTTGCATGTTTGTCACCTGCTCAGGTTAATGATGGTGTCACCGTTGATAAGACCGCAAGTTTTTATGTGGGAGGTGAGTAGAGTCATGGTCGTGACTGTGTGTGTTCTCAGTTATCTGATCTGATTTCACACAAATACACATGTGTTACATAAGCTACATAAGCTATATTTTTGGGGGGAAAATTCAGTTATTTTCTCTTAAACCTAACAATGTGCACAGTAGGCGATGTGTTAATTTTAACTATTAATCGCCTATTATTTAAGTTTTATTATTATTTTATCTATTATTTAACTAATCGTGAGCTTATGGATTAACCTCTGTGCTCAGATGCCGCAGGGAGGCCTGAAAACTGGGCTCCAGGGAAGAAGAAGAAGGATTTTTCCTGCAGTGACCGACTGGTAAGACATGAGATTCTTAGTCTGGTTCAGTTTGACCACTTTGTTCCACTTCTTTAACCTCATTAAGTTAGTCCTCACTGGTGCACAAATCATCTCAAATCAATATGTGTAACTGTTATCTTATTTCTCGTACTTGTAGTTTGCTCTAAACATGGGGTTGAAGTTCCACACCCCAGAGGAGTACTTTTTGGGCTGGAAGAGCGCCCCCTACAGCCTGCCTGATTTTGACCCTGTAAGTCAAATGACCAATTTGACATGAATAGTTTCTTTTTTAAAATACATTGAATTGTGTTGGTACAATAGAGTATTAGCTCCATGTTGAAAAAAAAAAAGTGTTGTAAATTTATGAGGGAAAAAAGTCATAATCTTATGAGAACTAATTGTAGACTACGTGGTATTGTAGAGGGGGAATATCAGAAGATAAGCATTGTACACACTGGGTAAAATGAGGAATGTGGAGCATCTTGTTAAGTTATACTTGAGTATAGATTTTGCAAATTACTAAATGCTTCGTCTTTTGGCACATCAGCACCACATTGTCATAAGTATCAGGACCTTAGAAAGATCGTGCCAGAAACTCAGAGAGAGGGGGGAGTTCACTGTGAGAATGATGGAGGAGGTCAAAGTTGCATTTTGTGCAAAGTTCTTGAAAAGTGAGTTAAGTTAAAGTTAAACAAACATTTTGTCTTTACTGCCGAAGAAGAATAGACTGCACCTCTCAGTACCGCAAATAAAAGAACCACAAAGACTTTTTGTGGAGGAAATTTCTTCTTTTGTGGAGGAGGAAATGTTTGATAGTCTTTTGGTAATGTTTTGTCTGTTCCTGTATTTTTGTAAATGTTTTTCTTCGTCTGAATCGTCAGAGGAAGCGTGACTCGGCTGCCAGGCTGTACGACCCTCCATCGGCCTCCCTCACGTCCAGCAGGACAGAAGTCATTGTTGCTGTTGGTTTCCCTGCTTGTAAGTGAACTTGGATGGTTTATCATGTTTCGATTTTTTTCTGGTCTGTCTTCCCGACAACACCCTTCTCATGTTGTTCTTTGTTCTCTTTCTCCGCAGCGGGTAAATCCACTTTCTTCCACACCCACATCATTCCACAAGGCTACTTGTATGTGAATAGGGTGAGTGGATATTTTATGAACAGGACTCCAGATGCCACATCTGCCTGTGTATCTATATTTTATTTCAATCAGGAGAGACATCGATTCAACGTTTTAACAACATTAAATATATATATATATATATATATACAATTAAAAAAAATGTACAGTTATTTGTCAAGTTGATAAGATGTCAAGAAAATCGAAATACAGACGAAAACAGATTCCTCGTTAGAGTTAGATGCATACGTTTATGTTTCATGACAGAAACAATGTATTGATCCTTTCATTGGGTTTTATTTCTGTGTCAGGACACACTCGGTTCATGGCAGAGCTGTGTGTCAGCATGTGAGCGCTCTCTGAAGGAAGGCCGCAGTGTTGCCGTGGACAACACCAACCCGGACCCTGAGTCTCGCAAGCGGTAATGCAGCAGCGCTTCATCTGTATTTACTGTGAAGGCGCTTTATCTCTGTGTGTTTCCTCGACTGTTTGCATATCTAGCTCCACCTCACTGGCTGCTCCTTTAGACAAACAAAAGCCTCAATAGACAGTCGTTCAAAAGTGAAGAATAAATATACACAAACAGAGGAGAATATTTACAGGCAGGGTTTTTTTTTTTTTATTGTTGTCTACACTGAGCTATGATTTAAGTCAGTGCTATTTGCAATTATAGCACTGTACCAAGAAGGACACAGTAAATAGAAAAAATAATTGGCAACACATCGAGAAAAAACTGAGAAATTACCCACAGACACAAAAAAATTTGAATCACTTACAAGAACGAAAAAGGTTTTAGTCCAATAGATGACGGATTCTACTGGAGACACACCAGTGAATTTCCAAGAAACGTTGTAAATTCACTCCCTGTCTTTTTTTAAAGGAATCGTACTAAATGGGTGCATTTAGTAATCTGTGTGTTCACTCTGTGCTGCTTTTGCTGCACAGTTGCTTCTCAAAAAAATCTGAATAATGTGGAAAAGTATAGTTTTTTTTGTAATATAATTAAAAAAGTGAAACTTTCACATGGTCTAAATTCATGACATGATAAGTGAAAATATCCAGCCTGTTTTGTTTTAATTTTGATGACGGCTTACAACTTATGAAATAAACAAAATTCAATATCTCAGAATATTAGAATCTTTCCTAAATTCAATCAAAAAAGATTTATGTCCAACTTCTGAAAAGTCTGTTCCTTTATGAAGTCAATACTTGGTCGGGGCTCCTTTAGCACAAATGACTGCATCAATGCGGTGTGGCATCTGATAAGAGGACTTTGGACAACCTTTTTTTCCCTAACCCTGATAAGAAGCTTCTGATTCTCTCTGGTTAAAGAGTGGCTTGATACTAGGAATGCAACAGTTGTAGTCCATTTCCTTCGTGTGTGGTGGCCCTTGATGCACTGGCACACAGTATTTTGAGATACATTTTTAATAATATATATTTTGAGCTGTAGACCACAATCATGGAAATTAGGATTTAAAAAATGCTTGACACATTTTATGTTTGTGAGTAATGGGTCTAGATTAGACTATATAAAATGTTCACTTTCTTAAATAACTGATGCAAAATATTGAACTTTTTCATGATATAAAAGTTTTTTGAGATGCACCCGTATATGCATGCTGTCTGAGATATGTATATACGGTATGGTTATATGGTTTTCTCTGTTTGTGTAACCAAATACTGCATTTTCTAGCTATGTGGACGTGGCCAAAGCAGCAGGAGTGTCCTGTCGCTGTTTCCACTTCTCAGCCTCTCTGCAGCAAGCCAAACACAACAACAGAGTAAGACTGTCCTCTGCACTTTGGTTTGGTTCATCTGGTCACAAAGTGTGTGTTTGTTGATGTTTTTTTAATACTGTTGTCCTCAGTTCCGTGAAATGGCTCCGTCCGAAAGCAAACATGCCAAGGTCAATGACATGATTTTCCACAGCTACAAGTAAGCTTGACTCATTGGGCCTTGAATCCTGGCAGTAATAACTAAACAGTGTAGACTTTATTGTCAGCTGTGCAATGTTTTTCTAAATCTGTGTCTCCCTCTGGACAGGAAACACTTTGTGGCTCCTGCTCTCTCTGAGGGCTTCTCCGAGATCCTCCAGATCCACTTCGTCCCAAAGTTCAAAGACAGCCAATCAGAGACCCTGTTCCGACAGTTTTCTGAGGGCTGATTGGACAGTTGGCTTTTAAAAGACCAGCCAACCGACCTGCATCTTGTCTGGGATCCCCACTGACCTATCCACCTTATACGCAATACTGTATGTCTCAATTCAGGGGCCGCGTGGACTCGAAGGCTGAACCGAAAAGAGACAGTCTGGTTTACAGAGGATTTACTTGTTTGGTCTCAGTCTCCAAATGCAGCCTAAGAACGGTGATGTAGTCTAGACTTGTGGCACAGAATCAGGAACTGTACTGGAATGTATGATATATTCATGTATGTGTCCCAGGACCTGATTATGCATACGTTTTACATGTGTTGTTTAGAAAGAATAAAATGGATAAAAAACACTTTTAAATGGTACTTTTATTTAGTATGTTTGATTTGTT
Organism: Hippoglossus hippoglossus; assembly: GCF_009819705.1. Taxonomy (NCBI): domain Eukaryota; kingdom Metazoa; phylum Chordata; class Actinopteri; order Pleuronectiformes; family Pleuronectidae; genus Hippoglossus; species Hippoglossus hippoglossus. Next base: position 24,857,270 of record NC_047163.1, on the reverse strand, counting down.
AAAAGAAAAATTATTCTTTCCATGTAAGCTTACAGTCAGGAAAATCATTGTTAGTCCATTTGATTTGGATTTTTAGTTGTGATTATTCCCATATATTGTGTAGTAAGTAGTTATAAATGCCCATGATCTCTGCTGAATTCTGCATTGCTCGGTTATTATTCCAAGTGGTCCAAGACATCGGGCAGGAACTGAATCTGCTTGCCCAGATAATTTTTCAGCCACGGCACGATGTGGAACAGGTCGATGTGAAAGTCTCGAGCGTCAGGAGGCGGCCTGTCGCTGCTGAACCCTCTCACAGCTGGGTTGTGTAGGTCACAAACGTCTATGGTGCCCCAGCTCACTACTGCCACCTGGGGATAAAAGCAGTCGATGTGATAGTGATTCCACTTTGAACGATCAGGCTCTTATTAAATAGAACACTGACCTGAAAGTAGCGCTTTCTTTTTAGCAGAAACAGGGATCCACCAGAGTCACCTTTACAAAAAGAGGCAAAATGTAACTGTCATGTGAATATATTGAACATATCAAAAACCATGGGTCATACAACTGTTTTCAGACATGACCTCCTAAGGATGTGGGAGAATTGGGCCTGGACTTTCTCCTGAGTTTGCCTTTCACACTTGCACAACACAGCAGAAGATTCTCCGTTTAGATTCGTTCACAACATCACAGAAATCTGAGCGTTCAGGTGAGGGGGGGTGCCGCAGGCAGAGACAGGATGTGATGAATTGATTCTGCTGCAGAGATCACCTAATTTGTTTACATTGACACAGTCTTCAGCTCTTTTCACTATAATCTCTCACTACATCTCTGTGAGTGTATGATTCCGTGTTTTGTCATTCAGAGATATTTGTTTTCTTTTAGTTTTTCCCATATGTGCGTCTGCTGCGTGTTAGAGCCGTCATCAACATGACCCCTCGGTCGTGGTGAATCCTGCGGAGGAGCTCCTGCTGTGTTCTCACACCGGCTCCTCCGGACTTTCTGGAGGAGGGGACTTTATACTCGGGGACTGGGCTCTCAGTTGGACATCTGTGTTCACACATACAGCCCTTACGGAGATTGTCCAGAGGAAATCCGGGATTCAGTGCATGTCTGAAAGCAGCTATACAGTGAGTGTCCAGAGTCAAGACCTTTGCAGGTGACAGCATCCTGAAATCCGGAGGTGCCTCCAGAGCAGAGGAATGAATCAGGGACATATTCTTCCAAAGTGACATCGGTGGGCTGTTTTAAGGTCTGCCTGGCCTTCTCCACACAGCCAGGCCTCTGCAGACAGACAAACAACACAGTGTAGCAGCGTTTCCATTTTTTAACTGATCTATGTCCACCACATCTACATCTGACCATGAGCATGAAAGCAGCCAACAGTCTGACGATTGCAGCTCTCACCTGTCTCTTTGTGTGTATGTGTGTTTGTTTGCGTCCCGACTTCTTATGGATGAAAAAGGCAGCAGTCTCCTCATGTGACAGTAGTTCATTTCCTGTATACAGTACATACTGGCATTTAACTGAGCATACAGGAGAACTTATTAAGGCCAGATTTATATATTAAAACTTATCATATACAATCTATCTGATGTCATGTATTCATAATATGAATTCTTCTGCTAAACAGACTCATGAGTATAAAGGCCACATACTGTGCTGCTGACAGGTAGAGTTGATTATTCTCATGGCTCTGCTGGCTGGTACAGTGCACGGCAAGCAGATAGGTCTGTTGTTTGAAATATGGCACATACACTGTTAGGTGTATACATTTTTCTCTTGTCTACCTGTAGGTGGCACAAGGATGGAAATACAAGAATACACAACTCACACATCCTCCATGACCTAAATATATGTTTACCTATAGGTGTATCCCGATTGGCTGATAGTTCAAGACTTTTCTTACCTGGCCTTCCAGGAAAGAGGGATACTCTTGTTCACGTATACTAGAGCGACATCGTAGTCGTAGAACTGGGACACATTTCTGTGTTTGAGTGCGTTGATGTTATACTTGGGGTGAATTAACACTCTGCTGGACTTCACTGTGCCATTACCTGGGAACCAAAGAAGCTACTTGTTGCTAAGGGCGTGAATTCAACACGATGGTTAACAGTGTAATATTGTGATGCAACTAGCACTGTCTCCATGTTGATTCCTTAATGGATAACATGCTAACAACTTTATTTTCTTATCAAGATCCATGAATGGGGAAACGGTTAAAAAAATGTAAACGCTCTATTTCTCAATGATAAAGAAAGTGAAAAAAAAAAGTCCTGATCCTGATCCACACCAAAATTGTATGAATTCTTCCCTAACCCATACCACATCCTTCCACCAAGTTTTTGGGAAATCTGATCAGTAGTAGTCTTGCTTACAAACACACACTGAAGCCTGCCCACAAACTAGAATGGAACTCAGGGAACACATCCCTCAGCCAAAGCCCAACAGTCCTCTCATGGAATCACATTTAAATTCAATAGATCAGGATTTTTATTTGAATCTGCACCAAATTACACAGACTCATAAATATCGGTATGATATGTGTGGAATGTGTGTAATTTTTTTTCCATCAAGATCAGTGAATTATTCTCTAGAAATGAGTTTAGTATGTTGTTTTTGCATAATCCTGCTAAGTAACTACAACTAGGTTAGAAAAATTTCTCCCAGTCTCCAACAATATTGTCCCACATTGACACTGACCGTGTTCTATGTCCACTTGGTAATTGATTATGTCTGTGCTCGCTTTGACAAAACAGTGGGCAGCTGTCAGCACCCAGTTCTGGCTCACGATGGATCCAAAACACGACTTATCAGGCCCCCATACAGGCTGTAAGGGAGGATGGTGTTACATGTGAGTGGTGATCAGCTTGAAATAAAAACCTCCTGTATGATTTCAGTGAGTGTGCAAAGCCCTTACTGATTTCAGAGTGACGTGCCAGGGCTTGGTGTAGGCTGGTGTCCCACCCTTCAGAAATTCCCCGGAGACGTCTTCCTGAGCAACCCCACACATCGTCACACTCACGTCACCTGCGTCATGAAACATAGATGTTAGAATTGACTATTAATAGCAATTAACATCTGGAAAAAATGTGTATGTTATGGTATTGTTGGAAAAAAAAATGACTGCCAGATTTTTTTGTGTCTTTTGTGCTCCAAAAGTCTCATCCGCTGTTATAAAACACTGGCAGTTGGTGAAGGGTGAGGGGTGAGAGCAGTCTCTTACTTATGATGCTGTTGAACACCTCTCCCAGTGTTTCGAAGTCTTTCAGGATGAAGACGTGTTGCTCGCCACGTTTCTGTGAGGCTAAAGAGTTCAACTCATCTTTGTTCAGCTTGTTCCCCATACCAAATACATAGACATCTGAAAAAACACACGCAAAGACACTCAATATGTTTATGTACAACACATAGGCAAGCATGTCGAAACACACTACGTCAGCACATTAAACTTTGCTTTGTAAAAGTGATCTTCGACAGTTTTCGTTAATTGCTTTTGAGTGACTTCTTGATACCCAGCATGGTCTCATGTGTGTGATCCTGAGCCGTGGTGCTGTAGCCCAGCAGTTGCCTGATCTGGGCCAGAGCGATCTGAGGCTTGCTGCCTGTGTTGGAGAAACCTGTTGGCAGAGCAACCCAAGAGAAATAGGGATGGTTTGAAAAGAGCTCTTATTTGATCTTATCACTTGAGAAAAAGAATCTGCTCTGTTCTTTCTCTGAATTAAAGAGATGGAATTAATTAGATAATAATCTGTTTCATCAGGAAAAAGATTTCTGGATTAATAAGATTATTTTTCATGAATTAACTAAATCATTTTTGGGTAGATTAGATTTTTTTCTAATGAAAATAGAAAATAATGTCATTATCTCAGATTTCTTTCTCAAGTGTATGCAATATGCTTCTGAGCACAAGTTAGAGCTTTTTTAGTTCTTCACCATCTGTTTCTATGATGATGATGTTCTGAGTCTCATTAAAACGGTTCTTGACGCTGTTCTGCTTGAAGAAGTTTATCACCTCACTGACACGGTGCAGCGCGGCGTGGAGGTTAGTGCCCGTCTTATGACCGTGGCCTGCAGATAGAACAAAGACAAAAGATTGAATGATGGAAACTTAAAAGGACCAGAAATTCAATTAACTATCAAACATATTGGTTCATCGTGGTTCTCGACTTCAGGCCTTGAATAAATAAAGACTGTAGCAGAGTCCTACTGTCGTATTTGAACTCCTGCAGATTCCATATGACGTCCTCAATGCTAGTGCTTATATCCGTTTCTGTGATGTCTACGATGTCTTTAGCCTCGCTGGCAAATGACAACACGTGGAACTTCAACTGTACCTCGTAACTGTCCAGCTAAAAAAGAAATAAAGAAGACATGTTAGTTTCACATGTAGACTATATTAATATGGTCGACATGACGGCTCCTTAAAAGTGAAACCAAAGCGTCTTGGTCAACCCCTGGTGGCTGGCTGCAGTATGGGTCATAAACCCCGCCTCTTCCATGTTAACAGATGGGACATGGACCAAACTGGTCAAAGTACTCATTGAGTACATGTTTGTAGTTCCTGTCATTTGGGATGTTCTTGACATTAAAGAATATTGTGTAGTTCCTGAAAAGTTTGGTTTTAATTAGTTGTCACAGGATTGCACAAAATACTGGAAGGATTTCCTGACAACTTGGGGAATGATGCAGTGTGGGTCATGGTGGTACCCATATCCAGTATACAAATCAAACTGAGCTCATCCGGTTCAGACCTTTCTGATGAGAGCAATGGTGGCATCCCTGGAAATGTCAAAGTCCTGCTTTGTGATGCTTCCTGATGTGTCCAATAAAATGTAGACATTAATGCGACTGCCTTCAGACACACGGATGGTTCGGCCAAAGGACATTGTTGCTGCTAACACACAGAAAGATTTTTTTTTAACTCATCTGAGTATTTGCTCACAAAGTTTTTCTGCAAACACTTAAAATGACATGTTATTTGTGCAGCAACATTTGAAAGACACAGATACAAGATACTTTTCTTTTTGGAGTCTGGTGAGACTACGTCCATGACTCCAGCAAGTGAGCCCGCCATGGCTTGGGCCACAGCACTGGGGGAGTCAAAGGTGTTTGGACCTGCAGCAAAACACAAAGATAGCACACATTAATGTTTTATATTGATAGTGCACTGTGTACTGTTTCGGTACTGCTGTGATAACAACAATTGGACGTTAATCAGATTAGCTACATTTTGTTTATCAAAAGACGTTCTTTTTCTAAAACACCTTGGCAGCGTGGTGATGAGCCGCTCCACTCCCTATTCTCCAGGCAAACCCTTAGAGCCGACCCGAGCAGATTCAGACCGGCCTGACACCGGTAGTGCGCCTTCTCTCCAGTGTGAAAGAGGCCCCCTGACCTTTGGGCCCCCGGCGGGATCCCTGGGTCATCACAGTCCTCAGCTGCATTTAAAAACAGAGAGCCAACAATAAACTTATTTTTATTTTTTAAGGTAACAACAACATTTTGGAATTGGACTAGTGTTTGTGACACAGGCTCTAGAAATGTTCAGAATCTACCTATTCATTCTCCAAAAGTCTGTCTGTGTGTGGAGCACATATCTTGTGAAGTGTGCAACTTATCAGCTCCACACTTGTCACTTGTAAGATTTGAGTAAATGATTGAACAGCACTCTGTAGCAGTCAGTGGGGACGGGGCCGTGTGCCTTCAGTCTGTGGACCGAGTTGAACATGTCTTCTTCTACCTCCTCTGGTAAACTACAGCAGCTTCTTGTTCACTGGGTCAACTTTATAATTTGATTATTTGTATGTCACCATATCAGACTCAGACACAAGAGTACAGCAAACGTGCCGATCTACACCATGGCAACAACATTCATATAATCACATCCTTTTTTGCATTTTGTCTTCATAGTAAAAGTACACCGTTCATTTTGTTGCTGCAATGCTTCATATCGAGCTGAATTTCAGAGTTTTATTTTGAAAAGTTGTGAACTTGGTACTGAACGTTGTGTTTCAGACCTCTGAAACATCCAAAATGCAATGTGTAAAAAAGAAAATTCAGCAGTTAAACAAACCGCACAAGAACAGTAATAAAACGCCAAGTGACAGTATATTGTAGAACAGTTTGAGGAGGTCTCACTAATGACAAGGAATAACTCTGAAGTGGTTCTGGAGCTTTAACACAGATAACTCCAAACAGGCAGATTAAGAACGAGCACTGCACTAGTAGAACTTGCAAGAGAAGATTATGTGGTGCTGTGAAATGATGCACACCATCAGAAACACATTGTAAACACATGTCTTAAAGCATTGAAACATACAGTTAAGTAGAATAAATGCAAAGTTTGGTCAGTGACCTGTTTTTTCTGTCACAGTAAAGTACTGTGTCATGTTAAAATCTGTTCATAGAGATCTTTTGTGTATTCATGAAAAGCTGCTTTACATTGTAAAGCTCGGTTAGTGTGAGCTTAGCCAGTGCATGCTCCCTCTAAGACTCTATATGCTCCAATACATCTGACCAACTGGGCTCAGGGCCACATGGAAGTAGACATTCTCTCATTTATTCTCCAGGGCATGAATTTAAGATGATCAAATTAAACATATATTACACTTAATGAAATGATGAATGTGATTCATACTTTATCAACGTTTGCAGCCTTTCCTTCCTCACCAAACCAAACTTGTGATCATGTGTAATTATACCACTTTATCTTATGTGCTTTAGTTTATATCTGCAGCTTTTTATTGTATCTTAGGGTTGCATTGTATTGTTTGGTTTTTGTAATGTAGTTTAATCATGGGTTATCGGCTTGTTTTTTTGGATGTAGTGTTCATAGGTTCGTTTTACACTTAGTTTGGATTGTATGTATAATGCAAATGAATTATCTATAGATATTTGTATAAAGATATCATTTTATTTTATCTCAGTAAAAACTGGTGAGGGACATCAGATGAAAATTTGCTCAAACAGCTCACTCTGGCTCATTCGCAATAATGGTCTGATGATCAATGAGCCCTGTCTGTATCAAATAAAAAAACAATATACAATATACCATGGTTGTCACAGACAGGTGTGGTGCCTGTCCACTCTCCAGAGAGGGTGCAGTTCCTCTGGGCTGACCCGTACAGGGTGAACCCTTCCATGCAGGAGAAGCTCTGCACTGTCCCAACACGGAACCACTGATCTCTGGGCCAGAAGTCGCCCTGATCCAGCTGGAGCTGAGCCGGACACAACACATCTAAAAGAGGTGAAGAGCAGTGAGGATGGAAAAGAGAACAGAGGATGCAAGGAAGAAAGGAAGGGGGGAGGACAGGAGGAGGAAATCACAGGGAGAAATATCAGTTTATGAACAGACAGCAAAGTCCTTTTGTGTACAAACGACACTGATGCATCAGTAGTAACAATATTACCTTTGCATGTGGCCTGTGACACTCGTCTGCCATTGGCTAATCTCATCAGTGACCATTCCCCAATAGCACCACAGAGCCTGCTGCTGACTGGGAAAGGGTATTTTCCAGGGCCACAGTGATAGGTCAGCACACTGTCCTCCAGCCCCCCCTGTGGAGAATGATGGAAACACATGATCACTTTTGGAGTTACGTTAAGAATTCCGTTCCTTTTCTGACATGACCAGAAAATGACCTTCCTAAGTTGTTCCTCACTTTTACTTGCACGATTCATAGCATACTTTGTCTTACTTCATGATTTTATTGTTGTTTCTAATATATCGCATTACCTTTTTTGAACCATTAAAATCAATAGATTATTGATAGTTGAGGAAACTGAAAAATACCCATAATAAATATATGTTGATGTTTTGTTTTGTTCTTATTTGGTCTAAACAACAATCCAAATACGACAAGCATATTCAGTTTGAAATGACAGATTGGAGAAAAACAGGAAATCCTCATTTTGGAAAAGTTGAGATCCACAAAAGTTTTTTTTTCTATTTCAAAAAATATTTGCCTACTTATTCCATAACATCCAGCACAAAACAATACAAAGTGACAAAGTATATTGTAGAACGGTTTGAGGAGGACTCACTAATGACAAAGATAATTCTGAAGAGTATTAACACAGAACGAGAGAACAGCCCAATCCAAACAGACATCTTTAGAACACGCACTGCACTATAGTATAATCAACTATCAAAATTATTGGTGATTTAACTCTGAAATGAATCAACTAATCAGTTAATCAAACAACAATTTCCGCTCTAATGTCCAGTTAATGTTTTTCACCTGGGTGTAGGTGACGTGTCCACCTTTGATTCTCTCTGTGGTGGAACAGCTCAGAGGCTGTGGATCCTCGTATGTTTCACCATCAAAATCATACTCTTCCTCCTGCAGGGACACTGATGCACCAACAGTAAAATGCACAGACTTATATGGCACAAATCAATAGTCTCACAAAAATGTACTGCAAATGCACACAGCATTGAAATGCTCACCCTCCTGGACAGAGATGAAGAGCAGGATCCACACTGTTGACTTGACGTACATGACCACACTCTGTGGCTGGGTTTGTGTCTATTAGTGACAAAAACAACAGTTAGAGTGTCTGTATCAAAGTGCAGCGAGTTGCTTTATTTGATGACTGATTATCCATTAACACAACAGCACCAAACAGAGAAGAAGGGATTGAGAAATTTAGGAAAGAACACAGATCTTTTACTTTCATTTCTGGTTGCGCTATTTTTAACTTTTTCTCTTCTCTGCAGTCTGATCTTTTTTATATTTTAAGGCTGCTCCTAAACATGTACTAGGACTCTCAGCTGCATACGCCTGGCATCAGCTGACACAATTTAAAATCTCACAATAGTACACCTTGCTATTGTTCTTCATAGTTCTTAAACCAAACCTCATCCCAGCAATGTTGTCATGGTGCAGTTCATTTCAGTACTTTACTGTCTCGCTGGGGTAAATTCAGCTTGCAGTAGAGCACAGGTAAAAACACCACAATACGCACATACGTAAAAACAATAACACTAACACAACAGTTCAATTATTAAAAGGTTACAGACTTCAGTTCTGTTGTGTTGCATATAATTCTCACATCACATATATTAGCATTTTTACGTTCCCCAAGGAGGTTGTTTTCACCCATGTCCTCTTGTTTGTATGTTAATTTGTTTATAAGTAAGATTCCGCAATATCTATGAAACTTGGTGAGAGGATCCGGTGAAACGGGGTGAATCCGATTGACAGCTAAGACTGACTTGCGATGAGTCCATCATGTTCAATGGCGGGATCTTGATGCTATAGCTCCTCTCCATGATCAGACAACACAAAAACAACTGAATGTATTTTCAAGAAAGTTGGTGTAAGAATGTGGTATGGGGCATGGAATAGACCATTAAGTTTTGGTGTGGATCCAGGACCTTTGTATCACTTCTCTAACATTGTGTTAACGTTTTTTCCACATTTCCGCCTGTTTCCCAGAAAATAATTCATGGATCTTGATGAAAAAATCGGGCATATCTAAGGAACTGATATCTCTGAGTGTGGAATTTGGTGCAGCTCGATTGAATTTATCAGGGACTGTTGGGCCTTGGTGGATGTATGTGCTCTACTGAGTCCCATACGAGTTGTGTTTGTGTTCCTGCTCGCTCAGGTTTGTGCGTGCAAGCATTTGTGTGAATAAAACATTTTAGGAGCTTAAAAGATCATTACTGGGATTATCAAGATTTAACCAGGACCCAGACCTCCACCCTCACCCCTTCTCCCCCATTCCACGTCACCTCCCTCCTCCTCCTCCTCGGTGCTCAGTCCTCTCAGCTGACTCGGCTTTGTTCGACACTGTGAAGGAGTTTCTGAAACTCTTTTGTAACCACTCACCCACCATCAGGAAACAAGAGAAATACAGGTTGATGCTGCTCATGCTGAACTGGGCAAAATGGACAAAAGGAGTAACTGCTAACATGGATTATTTTTAGAACTGCAGTTTGACTATTCTTGGGTGTGAATTGTGTTGAGTTTTTATTTTAATTTTTTTATCTGGATTGGGTTGATAGATGTTTCACATTGGACGCTATGCTGGAGGATTGAAGGCCGTGGGCTTTCTACACCGCGGTGGAGACATATAATCAGAGCAGAAAGTGGACAATGTTGAGAAAACCCAGGAAAACATCATCATCGCTCCCTCACAGAGAAATGTCTCTCTCACACTGCCACCCTGGATGCTTTCGTCACAACATCAGGCTCTAGTGAGACAAGGGCGACTCACTAGATTTCCCTGTGAGGGGACAACAGATTAAGATGTCTGACCTCAGCCAAGTTGCTGTATACTCAGACTCCTCAGATATTTATAAGGTGAGTGTGAGGATGACAGGGTTGTAGAGAAACTTACATCAAAGTTTAGACTACATTGGTCAAGAAAAAACTAACTGATATTACAAGCATTTTTACCAGAAGATGAAGGTTCCCTCTCTTGACTGTTGCTAAATGATACCACAAATATAAAATAGTTTCATTTCAAGCCACACATAGCTGAGACCATTCCACAGCAGTGTTACTTGTGTAGACCTCACAGTTGAGACAGGATTACCACAGGGTCATAACCCCAGAGGCTCCAAAAGCAGCACTTTGGTCATTTCTAAATGGGTCCGATTTCGGTTGAAAAATTCCGTTATAATCTTTAAAAAAAAAACAGTTTTCTGTTTATTCACGCACCTGTGTTGTTTCAAAATAAATAAATAAACTTAACAACTTTATTTACTAAAACCATCTGTTTTTTATGATACCTCCTCTTCACTAGCAAACCGGGTCGTAACAGTTCACTTACAGTATTTTCCAGAGTTTTCAGTCATTACCACATGGTCTACAGCTCCAGTTGATGGATCTTTTTGTGACTGATATGATTTTATATGGTAGTATTTTATAACGTCTTTCCGTGATGAAGAGCATGTGACGTGGTTGAAATCCCAAGAGAAAGCCAGTGAGTGAACTATATCAAAACAAGTTGAAGAACGACTGAGTCAGCCAGAGCCAAATCTCTGTAATGCTGCTCTTAATTAATGTATGACTAGTGTACTGGTGAGGCCACCTACTTCTACTGCACATGTGTTGTGCAATGGGCAGAGTGTCGATAACAGTATGTGGGTTATATGTGTGTACGTGTGTAGGCGACAGACGTGTTTGTATGTAAATTAGCATGTTACTGTTTTTAACATTAACTTTCCTTCACTATAATAGTCTAATCTTCTCATCTTATCTTTCATGCAAATTTGTTTTACTGTATTTGTTTATTTGTTGTGTATTTTATATTATTTATTTATATATATATATTTTTTTATTATATTGTTCTTACATGGTGCATATAGCAAATTAAATTTGCATCGTGGGGTAGGTCTGTCCTAAAAAAAGAAACTTTACCACATACATTAAAAAGATGCTGATCTGACTGAGAGAATGAAGAGTTACACACTCACACAGTAACATTTGTCATACAGCAATATCTATGTGAAATTAGAAAACACAACTAAGTAAAGTTGAAGCGGTCAAACCCCTGAACACATTCAAATTGGTGCTTATTGATTTGAATTTGAATTTGAAAGAGGAAGGGGAAGGAAGAGGATTATCTTTCTCTTTCAAAGGTTGGTTCTACCCAAAAATCAATGTTTTGTGAGTTACCATATGAGGTGTTTATGTTTTAAATATATTTAGATGTTGTTCTTTTTTCCCCCCGGTCTGCTTTCCACAGAATGTTTTCTGCAACCCTGCCTTTGAGCTGGAGGGGGAGCGAGAGGAGCGGGTGGAGGGCTTCAGGACGTCCTCGTCCACCCCTGAACCAATCAAACCACCAGCAGCTAGTGAGTCAATCATTCAATCAGTGTGTGCATATGCATTGGATCAGTCACTGTATCACTTGGAGTCTGTCGAACAAACCATAACCAGTAAACTTTTCAAATTGGTGGATGGTTTAGTCCAAGGCACGGTTATCCATGACAACCAAGTTTAACACTTACTGGTAGAAAAGCAGCTTCGGTGAGAAAACAACCAGTCTAATGAATTCTGGGAACATATAAGACCAAGTGCTTTCAGAGTTTTTCAGAGTCCATTGTAGAGGGTCAATAGGAGAAATCACTGAAGACTAACAAAAAATAAATTAAATTACACGATGACTCTTGTTCTTCTACACCAATAAAAACCCAGTAGATTATTTTTTACTTTAATTTTGATTCAATTGAAAAACTTTCGCTAAACGGACTGAGAAATCGTTCTCAATGGTCTCCTGTAATACTACATATGATTCCATTTATTTCAATGAAAGTAGGGAAAGAAAATTAACATCCAAATAAACAATAGAAACCATCTTGAATACTTCCATCTTCACCTGTAAAAAATTTGAAATTTTCAATATCTTAGACAGTTGTGTTGAGGTCACAGCTGGTAATTCCATGCAAAAAGAGAGAGTTAGAATCGAGTTAATGTGGACATGTATTGTGCTCTATCTTTCAGGCCCGGGCTGGGGTCTGCTTGGGGTGTGTGTAATGCGTCTGCGTGCTCCAGGTTGTGGCTGGGGGGTGGTGGTGGTCTCTGCTGCTGCTCTGCTCCTGTTGACCGCCCTCGGACTGGCGCTGGCACTCATTCTTACACGTGAGTCGCTGTTGCACCTTGAACCATTCATTGCAGTAAAATACAATAAATGTAATAGAATGGGTAGAGAGAGGTGACATCCTGTCATCTTGTGACTTTATTTTCTCCCTGCTTTAGAGATAAAAGGTCAAGCAGTGGAGGATCAGCTGTCGTCCACCAGCCCTTCAGACCTATTGAGAACAGCAGAGGGTGATTCCCATACTTTACCCACAAGCCCATTCAACAGAAGTCAATGGGACAGTACAGCAGAACCACAGACTACAAGGATCCCCTTGTCTGAAACACGTAGGCAGTTCAACTTATATCTAGTTTTGTCATGTGTTAGCCGGGTCCGCTTTATGTCCAACCTCATTGAGTACAAATGTTGTCATGTCTTAATCTGGAGGCCCGTTTCTTGTTTCTGAGAAAAGCTTTTTTGTTTCTGTCTGTCAGGTTGTGGGGGTGTACTGACAGACTCAGAGGGCAGTTTCAGTTCCCCAAACCACCCCGGCCCCTACCCGCCCAACTCCCTGTGTGTGTGGGTGATCCGAGTCCCGCCCCCCTCTCTGGTTCAGATCCACGTTTCCTCTTTGGCCGTGGAGGGGCCCTCTCCCTGTCTGTTTGACTGGCTGGAGGTGCAGGAGCAGACAGAGCAGAGCTCTGTGGTCACCAGGTTGGTCCGTCTCAAGCGACGCAAACCCTTCAAGGACATATTTACCAGTTTCTACTCATGACACAACTTAAATATGGGGAACTTCATATTTTGATGACCTCAGAAGAGATGTCACAGAGACCTGTTAATGTTATATTTCTGAGTGTTGCAGGATTTCACCAATAAAAGAGAGATAAAATGTAAATGTATTTTCTGAATCACATCTGAGTTTTAAAACATTACATACAGTCCTGAAATTGAACTCAGATTAGCCTGTGTGTTAGTTTTCATTGGCTGATCATGGAAATGATGGCTGGGCAATAAAACAATATTAATTATTATCGCAATATAATTTTCATCAATAACTATAAAAAAAAGGTTCAATCGATATATTGCTTTGCACAGTGAGGAGGTTTAACACATAATATGTACCACAGATTTGTAAAGTTCCCATTAAGAAAGGTTTAAAACCACAACCTTCGTTCAGGAGAACAAAATCTGTGATTAAACTTAAAACTAATAACAATGTGACATTAATCGTAAAAATTATCAATACCTACTGATATGAACATAGGTTGATATAATTTTTGGCCACCAATTTTACACATGTTCTGCCCGAAGAAAATTATAAGGGTTTATGTCATTACATTAATTTGTTGATAGATGGCGCTAAAGGTCTTTGCACGATTGTAAAGCACTTACTGGTACTGAGGGTTTCTGTGAAAGATTTCTACCCTAGTGAACACTTTGACCTGTGTGGCTATTTGAATTCTCGGAAAGTGTTGTAACATGATTCCCAAAACTGCAGAAATCTTGCATAACTAACATAGCTCACAGATGTTTTTAGGAAATCACAGTGCAAAGTCTAAACTCCAGTGGAAACCCTAAAGCTGTCATTTGAAGAATAAAACTGATCATTCTAAAATAAAAGGTCTGTATTTCTCTCGTGCAGGTTCTGTGGTAACGTAGCACCACCGACAGTCAACACAAACAGCAGCACAGTGTGGGTCACCTTCCGCTCCGACAGCAGCATCACCGGGGCCGGCTTCACGGCTCAGTACAGGGCCCTGCAGCCTGGACACAGTCAGTAGTCTGCACATGGAAGTTACATGTACATGCTTATATGCATTAATGTGCATCTGTGCATGTATTTATACATGTTTTCACAGAGAGCTGCTCCAGAGAAGAGTTTATGTGTGACAGTGGACGCTGTCTGCTGCCCGTGTCTGTGTGTGACGGTCATCCAAACTGCCACGACCAAACAGATGAGGAAAACTGCAGCCATAAACACAAGGGTGAGAGAACTGAGATAAGAAAAACAGAAATGTAAATAAAAAAGGCCATAAGAACAGTGGACACTGACTCTTCTTACAGAATGTGGCGGGCAGCAGTCAGGTCCTCACGGTCACCTTTCAAGTCCAAACCACCCAAAACCTTATCCTCACCAGCAGGTACACTCAAAACTGCCCCAGGCCGCTAAACACACTCTGACTCTGGCTCTTTTGTTACCTGACCACACATTCCTCTGTTTTCCATTAGTTGTGTATTTGGTATATATCCGCTGAGGAGGGCCACGTCATCACACTGAGTTTCAGGAACTTCAGCCTGGAGACTCAGGACGTGTGTGAGTTTGACTACGTGGAGGTGCACGATAGCGTCGACACCGGAGCTGGAAGAGTCCTGGGAAGGTGACACCCACCACAGCTTAGATCTTTTATTCTCTGCAAGTCAGATCTTATGTAGGATTTTGTGGGGGGGGCCCTGACCCATGATATTATCAGCGACCGCCGCAGTTACCGTAGCCTTCTTCGTTGTTAAAATCCTGTATATTAATGGTAAATTTGGGACGTTACATGGCCACAATGCTGTGAAGCTTCTCTTTGTCTGCTCTGCATTTGTCTCAGGTTTTGTGGCACCACCTTCCCAGCTGACCTGACCTCCTCGGGCCCCCACATGACTGTGGTGTTCGTGGCTGATGAGGGAGTGGCAGACAGCGGCTTCAACGCAACGTACCAGTCTGTGTCTGTACTGGACAGTGAGTTTTACAGTGCAGGATTACGGCAATACCACTCAACCGGTTTCCATTATATTTTGTGGAGGGGTGGGGCATGACCAAAGTAGGAACCCATTAAATGTTGGGGTGGATCCGGATCAGGGGGCAGATCCAGAAATAGTTTTTCACTTTCTTTAACATTGTGAGTTTTTCAACATTTCAATTGATTTCTCAGAGAATAATTCATGGATCTTAATGAAAAAAAACAATGTTTTAAATTACATTTAAATAGATTTAAATGTACTTTCATACGGGTACTGCTGGAGGTATGAGCTCCTCTGAGTGTTTTTCTAGTTTCCTTTGCAACTGATCCTTTTTCTTCCTTCATTTCACTTCCTGTCTCCTCTTTTTTTCTCTTTCTTTGGCCTTTCCTTCCAATCTTATACAAAAAACATCAATCTTATCTTTTAAACACTTTCTGTTCTTCTCCCAGCTTTATTATTTCTACATTGCCTGCATTTATTCAGCAAAAAACATTTATATCTAACCCTTTGTTTAAGGGCCAAAATTCTTCCCCATTACTTTCTTTTTTCCATTCTTCTTGCTTTCCTCTCGTCTTCAGCCTCTCTTATGTATTTTATTTTCTCTGAATCTGTAGGGACATGTGCTCCCAGCCAGTTTGCCTGCAGTACAGGGGAGTGCCTCCAGCCGCAGTGGTTGTGTGATGGATGGAACGACTGCCCTGACGGAGCAGATGAACAGGGATGTGGAAACTCCACCTACCCTCCCTTCAGTAAGTATACCTGTTATCTCTGACCCCGATCAGAGTCACACTGTTTACTGTCTCTACAGCTCTGCTGTTGAAATCGTTAATAAAAGAACAAGCTATCAAAATAGAAGCATGCAGGATAGAGCTGGTTTGTCACTTGCAAAAAATAAATTTAAATGTTTGGGTGTTGACCTTCTATTAGAACTTAATTTTCTCTGTATTGGAGATGGTGTCTTATGATTCTCTGGATTTTTTGTCTCCATGTCCTCAGCTTCATCATGTGAGGTAATAGAGGTGGAGATGTGTCAGGGCCTCAGCTACAACCTCACCTCGTTCCCAAACATCTGGCTTTCTATTGCTGACCAGAGAGAAGCTGCCACAGTCCTGCGACAGTACCGGGTAAGAGCTACATCCATGACTTATCGAATTCACCTTTCTTTTATTTTTGAATGCTGAATGATCTTCAAAGCCTTGAGTGTCATGTGTTGTCATGCAGGTGCTTATGGAGCTGGCCTGCTTTGAGCCCCTGCAGAGGCTGGTTTGTGGGATGTTTCTGCCCCAGTGCAGCCTCCAGGGTGGCGTCCTCCAGCCCTGCCGCTCAGTTTGCTCCTTGGCTGAGCAGCAGTGCAGCCAGGCCCTGGAACTCTTCTCCTTCAGCTGGCCCTTCAACTGCCACCTCCTGCCCGACTCACAGGACCCTTTGGAGTGCTCGCTGCCTTGATGCTCATCTCAGCTCTTGTAGAGTTTTTCTGAAAAACCTTTCACCGCATTGTGTAAGGACCAATTTGCATGTTCCAAAATGCATTTTTACACAACTGGAAACTTTTCTTCTGGACTCAGATCAGCTGTACCACAGCATTCAAGTGTGTTGCAAAAATGAGATGCATCATGACTGCAAACCTCACTGCACACTCCTGCCTATAAAGCATTTATGGTACATAGAGAAAAAGGTGACACAGTAGCCATTTTATAAAAAAAAAAAAAAAACCTTAATGTACCTTGATGACATGTCTATCGTGTCTTTGTTTGATTCACTGATAGAAAAATCTAACTGTTAGAAACTATCTTTTTGCACTATTTATTGCATTGACGTGATGTACAGTAAATCATGTAAAACATATGAGGCCAATGAAGGAAGATTGAATACAGAATACACAATACCTTTATTGCATCGTTCTTCAACACAGCACATTTTGATGTGCCTCAATCATTTCAGTGCTCATAACAGTCCAGACCTGATATGGTGAGAGATGCAGACATGAGAACGCAAACCTCATTTGAAACTTGTATGGAAAGGTTATTCAAGTTAAAACACATAATTGGTAACTGGAAGAAACCAGGATCTAAAAGGTGAACAAATTCAGAATTTATGAGCATTGAAAATTTTTATTCAATAAAATATTTTAGATAAATTATACCAATATCATACTTAGTACTCATACTATTAAATAATAATGCTTAAATATGTAAAGCACTTTTCATAAAATAACACTAAGTGTTTTACAGAAGAAAAGCTATAAAAACAAGACCCCACACACACACACACACACACACACACACACACACACACACACACACACACACACACACACACACACACACACACACACACACACACACACACACACACACACACACACACACTTAAAAACAAGCATTTTCAATCATGTTAAACTAGAAATAAAAGTACACTACTCAAAGGAAAACAAATACAAAATAATAAAAACTGAATAAAGGTCAGAGACGTATAATTAAATAAATAACATGAATACAATTAATTCAAAGCCAGACTAGCTTTTAAAAGTATCCACATTCTCTGCTGCTTTTGAGTCTTTTGGCTGAAGTAATAAAAAGTTGTTTCACCATGGGTTTTCTGTTCTGACTTTGAGTAGAATTAAAAAGGCCATTAAGGTACATAGAGTAAAAGGCATTGAGAAATGTATAAACCAGTGAAGTGATTTAATAAAAAAAAAATCAATTGGGAAGCAGACGAAGTAGCCAATGCTGGGACCTAAGAATTGGTGCAATGTCTGCTCTCTTATTGTTCTTGCTTAACACACGAGCAGCAGAGTATTAAAGTTGTAGGTGAGACATGTTCTTGTCAGGCAGACCAGAAAGTAGGGTCTGGACATAGAAACGGTTGGAGCTGTAATGCAACTGTCACCATTTGAGGAATTGATTGTAAGTTGCCGTTTCAGTGCTACGATTGGTCCGAAAACCTAATTTAACTGACACAAAAAGCTTCTCTAAGCTTACTTAAAAATGGTAGATTGGACATTGGCCTATAGTTATTAAATATGGAGGCACCTAAATGATTTATCTTCTGAAGTGGCTAAACTATGGCAGTCTTTTGAACAGTAGAGAAGACACTCATTTAAAGAGAATAATTGATATAGTTCAAATTAAATACAGGTGGTATTCACATTGATTCCTGACATGGTTCTGCTACACAAAGTTTGATTGCACGTTTCTCATAATCACATCTTTGAGTCACATAGTTTGTGCTATAGACATCTAAACTGTAAAGTAACAGTGAAAGAGCTGTTAAGGAGGGACAATAATTTTCAGGGTTTGGTCTAAAGCAATGGCAGTCAAACCCCACACTCGCTTTTTCTCATTGTGAAACACTGGGAGTGTGTATCCATACTTGTCACCGGAGCGGAAGTGTGTGTAGCCACAGTTCTGGGGGTTGCACAAGTGGGACAGGGGCAAAGTGAATATTTCCTCCACCTGTGTCAGAAACAGACAAAAGAGCAACATTACATCTTTGGTCCAAAGCAGAAACAAACCAGAAAAATATGTGTGTTTATGTTTAACAATTGTTTATTAATGAGTTTTTTTACAATGCTAGTTTAAAAAGTTAGAAAAGATAACACAGACGAAACCAACAATAAAAGCAGAGGGATGAAGTGTATTTCAGATTTGAAATTGTGAATTAACTTGTTTCTGAAGAGCATTTGGTCCAAAGAGTAAACAGTGACTGTGGTGTGTAAATACAAAAGAGCCACATCCAAAAACAAAATCTCTGGTGGTGTACACATGTGGAACCCTGCCCATTTCAAGCAGATATAAAATGTAGGGAAGTGCTACACACAGGACGACCGTACCTCTGCAGGGTTTGGTTTGAACGACAACTCCTCTACAGGCCCGAGGTTAGCCAGCACAGGAACAATCATCATCCCTGTCTGGAGAGAGGGACAAAAGGAGTAAACTCAACACATCGCTTTTTTACTATTCAATATGAACATATTACCAAAGAAGAATAAGACACTATGACAAGTGCAATGAAATGTTTAAGTAACATGACACCATATACCAGTTCTCTGTTGTGAGGAGAGATTTGTCTGTGACAAGGCAGTGTCCGTGCAGTAGTGGACATAGTTTCTGAAGGCCTGATACTGGATTTATGGCTAGTCCTGGAAACATTTCTTGTTAAGTCAGTGAGTTGATTTTATATTTAATAATCCACAATCATGATAATAATTGTTACAGCTGCTGATCAAAGTTATAAAAGGTTTTCAAGTCCATGCTTCTAAGATGGTCAAAAATTCAACATTTTGGAGTTTTGGACAGCTGGGCAGAAGAAACCAGCATCTTCACAATATCGACTAGAACCCTTGTAATTAACGATATTTTCATGACTATTTTATCATTTATCACATATATTTACAGAGTAATAATAAAATGACAGATTAATTCTTCCATTTTTTCCCAAAAGCTATGTGAATGATAACTAAATATAAAGAATACATTTGCAATCAGGATAGATTGATGAAACAAATAAAAGCCAGGCGGCTGTGGCTCAGGAGGTAAAGCAGGTCCGGCTGTGAGTGACGCATGACAGAGAAAGTGCTGCACATAGAAGCATTGTATGAATGTGTGTGTAAAGGGTGAATTCCAAAACTGTACTGTAAAGCGCTTTGATTAGTCATCAAGACTTGAACAGCACCATATAAATGCACAACATTAACCATCTACCACTTGCATAACCACAATTTTACCATGCTCACCATAGATTCATGAACAGTATGACATAGTTCAGAAAATAAAAAGGGGAAGAATAATCACAGCTCTCCACTTAACCACATGACCAAAATTCTTAAAAACAAAATTATCCGACTCACATTGTCCCTGATTGGCTTCAGGACACCCCAGACCCTGTCTGCTGCCACATTAACACCCAGCTCCTCCCAGGTTTCCCTCAGCGCTGTGGCCACCACGTCTCTATCTGATGGATCACTCTTTCCTCCTGCAAAGCTACACACAAATGGAAATAAGGACAAATACTCTACTGGCAGTCTAACACAATTTTTAACAGTTTCAAACCAGCCACAAACCTGACGTCTCCCTTGTTCCTGCCCAGTTTTATGGAGCGTAGGGTGAAGAGAAATGCCGGCTGCTCCTCAACAGCGCAGAGCGAGACCAGGACAGATGCGTATTTCAACCGCTTCTCTCCTTGGCTCTGACTTGCTGCTTTGCTCCATCTTGCTGTGTCATAGAGCTTCAGGTTGGCCCTAAGGCTCTGTCGACACCTGTTTTCATTCTCCGGGGATAGACAGTCTCTCCAGTCATCCACCAAACGAGGGGAAGCCTGATGAATATCTCTGCTTTGCTGAAGAAAGAGGCTGGTGGCTTGGGATCTACTGTGAAAGTGGTTTAAGATCTGTGATGTAAGAGCTGATAAGCTGGCTATGTGCCGCCTGTGATATAAATGGCTATGTGGGTTACACTGAGACTTGTTGGTGTAACTGAGTGAAACATGGAAAAAGTCCCGAGGCCTCCTCCAGGGTAGAAGGCAAGTTGTGTTGGTCGAACAGCCCTGGTGAGGGCTCACAGCTTGAGGGTTCGGACCTGAAACTTTCACTACAGTGGATTTCCATGAATCAGTAACTGGTTTGGTTTTTACAGAGGTAGAAAGTTGAGAGGTCTGATGACGACTGGATAAAATTGTTTTGGATACAGAGTTATGAAATGAAACCTCTCTCAGATGATGATTAGCACACTCCCAGTTGAATAAATGTGGCTGGATTGAATTGGATACAGTCTCTTTGGATAATGATGATAACCCCTCATCGCGTCGGCCTCCTCCGGGAATCCCTTCACACCGGTTTCCGCTCACATGCCTTGCACCCTGGCACACAGCAGCAGTGTGCTCAGGGAGAGCCGCCAGGGGAGATACTCGCAACAGCAGCAATGACCTTGTTGGACAGGACCATGTCAGGATTTGAGGGGCCCTGAACATCCTGTGAAGAAAACAGACACATCCAGAGACAAGTTCAAACAGCATTTCAAGTTTGTACCCATCAGCTAACTAGACCACTTAGCTCAGGTAAACATGAGCATACCCCTACCAGCAGAATGAGGAGGAATGATTAGCTCTTGTGTGAAGTGTTAGCATGACCCAGTTTGAGCTTTGTCCATTCAAGCCCTGGACCTTACCTGGAGCCGAGTACTGGTACTATCAAGACTTTGTGTCAAACTTTGACTGTTAGCTACAGCTGTTAGTTTATTTATTTGAGCTCTGACAGCGACGTCTGAGACAGAAAAAAAACACCACACTGCGTTTTGGGACTCTCTGATAACCACCGAAGCTAACCCAGTCTGTTTTAAGAGCCGTCAGTGTCTTCTTCGGGTTGTAAAAGCTGTCATTAAGCGCATGCTAACTAGCTAAAGTAAACATTAGCATAACACGAGCAAAGTGGAAAACTAACTAACGTCAAATCTCCGATGCTGTTAATGGTGAGGAGTCGTCCTGTCCCCCAGGAGGTCGGAGACACACCAGGCACCGACCTTCATGCAGAGATGGAGTCTGGACGTGGAAAACACTCACCTTCAAAGTGAAGTGAGCAGCCGCTCTCTGCCTCAGCTAACCGGTGTTCTGCCCCAAGTCAATATGGCGCGGAGCGGCGTCATGCGCGTCACTTCTGCCTTCACTGCGCTGACGCCAAACACGTGTTTCACAGCTTCTCCATTCAGCTGCCACAGATGATGTGTGTGTGTGTGTGCGCAGTGTGGACTTTAACACAGATGACTTCATAGGGAAAAAACAGCCATTGTTGGACATTTCCATCACCATTCACGCCCCAGAGAGAAGAACCAGTCTAACCTCTTTGAATCACTATAAGTTATTTCCTATTTCACTGGGTCACTTAAAACCACAGCTCTTCAGTTGTTGTAGTTGTTAAAGTGCTTAATATGATCAATTTCTTAATACACTATAATATGATTCTTTTGTTGGTTGTTTTCCAAGTGACGTGACGTTGCCATGTGTCGATGAGGCCTCATCTGTAGGATTTCTCCACCTTGGAATCACCTATGACACAAGACAGAAACTCCTCACCCCACCTGTTTTACCAGCCCAGCCTGAAACCTGGAGGTTGCTTCAGGTTTTAAGCAGCATGTGATTCATGTCAACTGGCATTTCAAACTTGCCATCTCTGTTCCTGTCACCTTACTTGAAGAGGGAACCGAGTGGTTGTCCGTATATATTCAGCTCTGATCTCTGTGAACTGCCTTCTTCAACCCAGGACCATATGGCCTCTGTGTGGACTGAGGAGGAGACCTTTGTCTGCTCAGTGTGCTTGGACACCCTGAAGGACCCAGCCACTCTACCCTGTGGACACTCGTACTGCCTGGCTTGTATCCAGAGCCACTGGGACAAGAGAGACCGTATGGGTGAGTACAGCTGCCCCCAGTGTCGGCAGGTCTTCAGCCCTCGGCCCTCGCTGGCCAAGAGCACTGTCCTTGTGGAGGCCATGGAAAAACTGAGAACCAACAGCTTCAAGCAAAGCTTCTCCGCTGCCTCCTCCGCCCCACCATCCATGCCCATCTACCTGGAGGTCCTACCACATTTAGGGTCGCGACAGGGCAGTGTGTACCCCCAGCTTCCCACGTTGGACCCCAGATCCTGCCCTCAACACAACCGACCCCTGGTACTGTTCTGCCGTGAAGACAAGGAGTGTGTGTGTGAGTTGTGTTGCCAGCATGGACACAAGGGACATCGAGTGCTCAAACCACAGGAAGAGAGGAAGGAGAGGCAGGTACGTAATGGAAAAGGACCACCAGGTTTAAATGAGTGCTGTTTTATAGTTTGTTTCTGCCATGATGCTCTGTGTGTGAAGAATGTGAAGCATTTTCCAAATGTACCTGAACTTGAAGTTCTTGTTAAACAACTGTCTTTAGTGTTTACTCCTGTCACATGTGGTGAATTTTAAGTGTTCTGGTCTCTTTTCTTTACTAAGCCATGGATCTCGTGTGTGTGTGTGTGTGTGTGTGTGTGTATAGAAAGAGCTTGTTCACATGCAAGCAGAGGCCCAGAGGAGAATTCAGGAGACTGAAAAGAAACTTAAGGAGCTCCCACATCTTGCTCGCCAGCACAAGGTATTTTATCATGTTTGTGTTACGTCTCTGTTTCCGCTATCATACCTGTAGATCAGTTTAAGACATACAATACATGTCTACTGCTTTTGTATTTTCATAATGCCTCATCTGTGATCCCTGTCTTCCTCTCTCCTTACTCCCAGGCGTTGGTCCAGGCTCTACAGCAAGAGAGCACAGATTTATTCACAGAGCTAGCCAAGAACCTGAGTCTAACAGGCACCCAGGCTGGCGAGCTCCTCAGCACCCACGAGACCTCCATAGGCAGCCAGGTTGAGGTGCAGATCCACAGACTAGAGCAGGAGGTGGCACAGCTCGGCTGGAAGAGTGAAGAGCTGAGCAAGCTGGCCAGCATGCAGGACCACATCTGCTTCTTGAAGGTGTGAAGCAGGGTTATCTTGGAAATCAGAGTCTCACAGGATTAATAAATGAATGCAGGAGATTGACTTTATTGTCCACCTTATAGTGGAAATTTATCTTTGGCTTCTTGTAAAATGCAATAAAAGTACATAAAATACACACAACACATCAATCAATACATACCAATAGTGCAAATGAACAGGTAGCAGCGGGAAAGTTATATAAATAACATAGCGGTATTATAAGATAACAGTATGCAATCATAAGATAACAGAGACAAGAATTGCTGTTGAAAGGTTATATCATTTGTTCTCAAGAATTTCCTAACCCTGGAGCCACTGGGTAAGATGGGTGCCACGGGAGAGTCAGTGCTGGGTCAGGAGGAAGCGGTGGTAGCCTCCATCCGCTCAGTCATGCAAGATTTACAGACATCGATACAGGACCTCTGCAAAGCCAGTCTGGCCAAGATCAACACATTAGGTCAGCACCTCCTCTCCTCTCCTCTCCTCTCCTTCGGACAGTCAAAACTTATCGTGTCTTTGTAGTGAATCATGTCCCTGTGGCTTCAACACCCAGTGGTGCAGTAGCAGGTGCAACAGTAACTGATAACTGTGGTCAGGACAAATCACAAAACACAGGTACAGAAACTTTAAATCATGCAGTGTATTGACTATTATATGTGTACTAAAGAAAAGGACACCTGATGTATTGCTCACAACTCATCCTCTCGTTTCTGTAGTGTATGAAATGATGACAGACGCTCCACCTTTGCCGCCTCCAAGACCTCAAGGTAAGTTACTTTAGAAACTTAATATATACAGTCTGTGTACATGTCTAACTCTAATAACAAATTAATTCCCTAAGATAATATTTGCTTCGTGTAATTCTACTTTATTCTCCCAGAGCATGAGTCTTCATTCAATTACCCAGCTCTACATCCTGCATGTCCTGAAGGTAAGAATAAGAGGGCCTGCTACAACGTCAAAAAGTGTTTCAAATGATATTAAACGTAATGGAGTTGAGGTGTTCAATATTTGCTTTACATGTTTTATTTCTTCCCTCTCTCCTCATTTCTGTGGACATGAAGCTTCAGCCCCACCTCCACCCTTCCATCCTCCTCAACCTCACGGTAAATACAAAAGCTTTGTAAACTGCCTGCAGATAGTAATCTATTTACTTTACTTTGAGGATTTAGGAGGTGTGTTGCAGATGAGTTGTTATTCCTGATTTCATAAATTTTTTTGTTTTTTTTAACTCTTAGCACCTCCTGCAACAACAACAGGGCTTGTGAACCCAGAACCAAAGTCTAGAGGAGAATTGCTGAAATGTGAGTCCATCATGCTCCACAATATGAAACAGATTGCATAGACCACAATGTCAAAGTTCTCACTTAAATACATCCTGTCCCTTCAGTTCGCTTTGAACCCACCATGGACCCTAACACGGTGTATCGCCACATCCAGTTGTTGGATGGAGGTCATAAGGCCACGATGCGGGCTGAAAACCTGAACCCTCCAGACCACCCTGAGCGCTTCCACTTCTGGAGACAGGTTCTCTGCAGAGAGCCCCTGGCTGGGAGCCCCTACTACTGGGAGGTGGAGTGGACCGGCCAAAAGGTGGATTCTTTCGATTTCAGTCGTGAAATGGGTGGTTTCAGATATAGACATATGCCATATACAATATATGAATGGAAATCACATATCCCATTTGCCCAAATTAAAACTCAACAAAGGATGATTTACCACTTTATAGCACATTGAGATCAGATACCATGTACACAAAAAATGTCTACTATTCTCAATAAACACAGGCAAAAACATCCATTCTCTGATTTAGTTAAAGGACATAATTGTTACATTACTCTAATTGAATAAACATCATCCGCCTAAAAAATCTGGATCATTATCCAGATCCACACCAAATGTTACCTGTTCATAGATATAAGCACTCTACACATGCCTGATTTTTATTTTTTTTACTAAAGATTGATTATTTGAGAAATTCACAAAAATGACCTATTATCTCGATCACAAATGGACCAACAATCCATAACAAACAGAGCTAGAAAACTGGTCATTATATCAATATCAGAATTCTTTGCTCCCTAAATCAGCATTGGATCCACTTTTGTTTGGGCTGTTTCAACTGGATTTCATGTCCTCAGCCAGAAAAGTCACAGATCACTGTAGGTTATAATGAGGTCTTAATGTTTTCACTGAGAGAAAGTGAGGATATCAGCTGTTGTTTGTGCACTAGATTCTCTCTTAGCAAAGCATTATACTTCAATATTTCCCTGTCTCACCATGCAGATCACCATTGGTGTGGCCTACAAGGAGATTGAACGTAAAGGATCTGATGACAAAAGTCGTTTGGGCCACAATCCCCAGTCCTGGAGCTTGTACTGGACCGGCACTGGTTTCTCCTTCTGGCATGACGGTCAGGAAAAACTCCTCGGCTCAACTAAGGCCAAAAGGATTGGTGTGTATCTGGACCAACATGCAGGGACTCTGGCCTTTTACCGCATCACCAACAACCAGGCTGACCTCATCCACCAGCACCAGACCCACTTCACTGGACCACTGTACCCAGGATTCAGATTCTGGGCACGAGTAGGGGCCACGGCGACGGTCTGCCAACTGGATTGAGTTGTTTATTTTTTTGATACAACCTTGGTTGAAATCATGACACTAACTCATTCTAGATAAGAAACTAATTGTTTTCATAATATTTTTTTGAACCAACCTTTCATTGCCTGATGTAAAGTTTCTAAAACTGTCTTTGTAAGTGAATAAAGGAGGAATATACACATATTATCATCATTCACACTTGTGTAAAAGTACCTAGTAATTCCACAAATTTCTTTCTGTATGTGGAACACATATCTTGTGAACTGTTCAACTTATCAGCTTCACACTTGGCATGTGTATTTTAATGGCCCAGGAAAGTGCAGTGTCAAATTTGGTGTTTTTGGACACGTGATACGTTCAATATAAAAAATCCTTTGAATGAACAGGCAACCAGCGCTCTGTAGTGGGTTGCATAGTGGGTCAGTGGGAGTAAGGCGATGTGCCTTCAGTCTGTGGATGGAGTTGAACATGTCCTTCCTGTCTGCTGATAAACTACAGCAACGGTCGACAACTGTGTCAAACCACAGGTCAGAATCGCTGCCAGATCATTTTGATTAGTGGATTATTTTTATTGCAACATATTGAACTGGGACACAGACACACAACACAGGTGCTGTTATTCATCATGGAAACAACATTCATAGAATCACTTCCTGTTCGGCAATTTGTCTTCAAAGTAAAATAGTTAATTTTGTTGCTTTATGTCGAGCTGATTTATTGAGTTTTTATTTTGAAACTTTATGAACTTGGGTCTAAAGATTGTGTTGATTTCTTAACAGAAGTAGACAATATGCAATGTATGAAAAAAAAACCCTGTTAAATAATCATTTAAATTTATAAATTGACCACACATGAACACTAATAAGGCAATTTCAGTTTCATTTTACAAAAACATTTACTACAAAATCTTTGTTGCAGAAAACCAGGTAGGATGAACACGTTTTCTAACTTCGCTCAGTACAAAAACAATAAAAAGTGACAGTATATTGTAGAATTGTTTGAGGAGGACTCACAAAGACTAGGAATAATTCTGTAGTAGCTCCTTTCTTCCTGTGTTACTAAGGGAATAACAAGTGACCTGCTGATCTTATCTTTGCCCCCACACCTCAGTGACCTGGATCATTTGAAGCCCCCTTCCATTCTTAAGTTACCTCTAGTATCTTCAGTATTCCCACATGGATATGCAAAGAACCATCTGACCTGCATTGTTCTTTTTTTCCCCTCCAGTCTTTTCACTGGACACGGATTAGCTGTCATCCAAAAACTTGCAATGGCAAGTCCACATTTGTGTTCAATCACATATGTATGTGTTCTCAGCTCCTCCTCTATTGGAAGAAAGTTAATTTTTTTCAATCATTAATTCCAAACATTCAGAGGCATAACCTCATGTGTTAGTTAGCTCAAGAACCCTACTCACAAGATACTCAACAACTTGTGTCCTAGCATGGTTGAAAAAGTTTGAAAACTTAGAAAGATGTCACCTAACGAACACTGGACCTCTAGGTGCATAATAGCTGCCTTGAATTTCAAAGTATTTTATGTGAACAAAACCAGATGACAGATCATTCTATTTTTGATTCACAATAAAGCTTTACACAATGTCATAAACACAGAGGAAAGACACTATCTATGTGTGTCGATGGAAACACAACCACTTGGACAAACTGCCTCAGAGGGTAGAAATGATACCTGACCTACATCTACAGAACAAAGACCTGGCGGGTGTATGTGTACATCTGACATGTGAAGCCCCCAGTCATAAAGAAATGAGTAAGGGTATACAGGTATAGACGTGTGTAATGGCCGAAAAAAGGGAGTGGACTCCTGAAGAAACAGGGAGGAGCCAGATGAATTGAATTGATGGGGAAAGTATATAGCTGTGACTCTTGACCCTGCATCAGTCTATCACACCTTCTGCCCCTCTGACACCAACATCACCTGCCAGCGTAACCATGAGAGGTGAGACTGCTCGTAATCAGAAGAAACTGTTAACAAGCTGCAAATATAAATGCAACAAGGAGACGGATGGAGACTAGATGCTTAGGAGTAAAATGATCTGCTCTCCTGAGAGGCAATGTTGGTTTTCTCTCTGTTGCTATATATTCCTTTGCTTTTCTCCTCCCAGCTATTGTACTGCTGTGTCTGCTGGGAACAGCTATGGCCGAAGAGGACGGTTTTACCTGGGGTGGACCTGGCGAGAATGTCAATCCTACCGAAGACAATGGTGAGAGATTTTTCAGAAAACAAGTTAGAAAACGTCTGCCCATAATGTGATTTACAAAGCTTCAAACTGGTGCAAATGTGTGTGTGTGTGTGTGTGTGTGTGTGTGTGTGTGTCTGTATACAGTGTGTCTCACGGACCAGGCGTCATGTGGCTGCTGTCTGATGCAGCAGCAGATACACAGGCTGGGGTCGTTCCTCAATCTGACTTTCAACGCGTTGGAAAAGGAACTCATAAAAACAAAGACTGTCCTCAACAATGTCAGAGGTGAGGCAAGAGCATGTGTTACACAACATAATGCAACTGGACTTTTCAGTTGCAGCTTCATAATAAGTCTATTTCTGTATCCCACTGCACATCCAGACAGCAGAAGCGCCTTCTCTGTCGCACTTACCAATCAAGTCAGTTTGAACTGCTTGGGTCCCTTCCGTGACGAGAAGCTCATCGCCTACAAGCACGTCTTCATCAACCTCGGAGACAGCTACAGCGTGGACACTGGTATCTTCACAGTTCCCCGCTCTGGTGTGTACAGCCTTGCCCTCACTGTCTACAGTGACGCAGGGTCGCCTGGCAACAGCCTCGCCGCATGCGCCAGTCTGCAGGTCAATGGTCAGGTGGTGGCAGGACCCAGAGAACAAAACATGCAGGACCAAGAGGACAGTGCCACTATTGTTGTGGCTCTACACCTGAGCGCTGGGGACATAGTGGCTGTCAACTTGCCCATTGGATGTTTCCTCTGCGACGACAACAGCCACTACAACACCTTCACTGGTTTCCTCCTCTATGCTACTGACTGAGTTAGGGAAATGTAGCTGCTCTGGGTTTCAGTGCCAGCCGTCACCATACTGACATGGTTTGAACCTGCTAGAATGAATCTTCCTGAGGGGACAGCTGTGCCATGTATTCCCTAATCTATCTGATCTTTTGTACTCTTACCCATCACAGCATAATGCGCTCACATTCATTTTGATTCTTTTTATTTCACCATATGCTACTATTCCCATTGTCAATGTTATCTATTAACTAAATATGTTTTGAAACAAACATCAGACATCAAATTAAAAAATGTTTTTAGCCTGTGTTCCTTCTGTTGTTCATGTCCCAACCTTTCTTACACCTGACCAACATCGCACATATAGTATCTCTGTTCTTAAAACTTTAAATCTTCCAGCGACTGATGTTGTGTGATGGAAATTGTGATTGAAACGTGTGATCTGCTAAATTCCAAGAAAATAAATTAAAATGAATTTTGAACAAAACGGCAGCATTGTGAGATGTTTTCTTTTTTAGTCTCGACAATAGCACACTTCAGAGTTAAAGTTGCAGTGTGTAGAATTTAGTGACATAAAGTGGTGAAGTTGCATGTTGCAGCTGAACACCCCTCACCTCATCCTCCCCTTCCAAACATGACAGAGAACCTGTGGTAACCTTCAGTTTTCATAAAAACTCAAAGGGTGTTTAATTTGTCCAGTCTGAGCTACTACAAGAAACATGGCGACCTCCATAGGACCCCCCCTGATGTAAATATAACGTATTTCAATATAAAGGACCATTCTAGGGTAAAGAAAACAACAATTTGTATAATATAGATGAAACACACTCGTGAAAATATCACTAGGAATATTTTATATTAAATAGATCAATAGATCCCTTTCACCTAAATCTTACACACTGGACCTTTAAATGAGTTGACTATCGATTTAGCAGTGCACTCCTATAGCACTGTCGGGTTGTCGGTGGAAAGTTGTAAAAGAGGATAAAAATAAATGCAGCAAAACAAGAAATCTTTTTTAAATTATTTAGGTATTTTAGGTATTTTTATTCCTTGACAAAACCTGAATCCTACATTACCCACGATGCAAATGCAGCCACAATCAGTTTAGTTGGAGATTTTTGTCGGTTAGGATAGTGTCAGCTAAAACTTAAACACAGATGAGGACTCAACACTTCCTTTGTTTCAATTTCAAACTCATTGTCTTAAGCCACAACTTGCTAGGACTCCATTTATCAGACAGGTGGCAAAAATACTTGTCTCTGTATGTTGGTCCTGCAAAAAAAAAAAATCTTCAAGTCTTTATTTAAAATCAGTGTGTAATCGGATTTGGAACTATGTATAAAAAAATCTGCAAATATGTATTTAGAATCTGTGTGTGTGTGTAATCCTATTTGAAAATGTGTAAAGAAAACCAAATATGTAATCAGACCTGAAAGTGTATTTATATCTGTAAATGTGTAGACAAATCTGTAAATGCATACATGCAGATTAATGGCTGAACAGTCGTAGTCTCAAGTATTTTGCATGACCCTGACCATGTGTGAGCAGTGAGCAACACACACTCTTGACTTTTGCACATGCACTGCACAAAGGTCAAGTGTGTGGTAGCCACCGCCTGATGAATGTATTGGTCATTCCTCCTCAATGGACAGGATGAAGGAAAAATAGTTGGGGCTGTTCAAATGGGGTTTGATTAACGTAGTGAAACCAAAAGTAAATAAAAAATCTAATAACAATTTTGCTTTTAGGATATACAGCATGCTTTGATTGAAAGAAAAGATTAATCCCACAAGCATACAGATAAGTGATATTGTTTTCCTTAGCTAACTGAAAGCGAAAGATAGTATTATGATATTATTATAGTGCAGTGTCTGTTCTAAACCTTCCTGTTTACTTGGCCTGTGGTAATACTGGTGGAGTTTTCTTTCTGAAACTGTAAAAGTGACCTGCAGTAATTGAACTGCAGAAAGTAAAGACCTGCTGCTGGACTCAACCACAACTGCTTCACAAACAGCTGTCTAGTTCAAAGTTCAGTGGCTCGATTAAGTTCGCAGAATCCTCAACTGGAGAATCAGTTTTCGTAAATGCACTGTTGTCATACAGCTCTTTTAAAAAATATATGTGCATGCACAGAAGCAGGCAACAGCAAGTGGCAGAGAGTGTGGCTGGAGTGCAGCTCCTGTTTTTATACTCTTCCTCCAGGAGAGCTGATGAGGTGATGGCTGATTGAAAGCAGCAACCACTGCACAGAGGAGGGAGACAGGAATCCTGAGCTGAAGCCTGAAGGAGCAGCACAGTACACATTAGTGCAAGTACGTTCTTCTTGGGGAAAGTAACACAGACAGACATTATGCCAGCGGAATAAATTCGTATGGCAAACTTATAGTTTGAATTTCATTTGCAGAGAGGTGCTGTCCCCGTAGGTCATCTGATCGTCCTCATTTTTCATCAAGTGAAAACACCTGATGCTGTGGGTCGTACGAGGACACAGAAGAAGACATGCTCAACTCGGCCCACAGAGAACCTGTTAGAAACACCGCCCCCACCTACTGCTACAGAGCGCTGTTAGTCATCCTTGTTCCATTCTTTTGTGATCCCAAACTTTTAATTTATCTTTCTGTGACCGGACAGTGTTAAGACTGACAAATTTGTCTTTAAAAGAGCCTAAGGGTCATACTAAACCCCAATGACCTCAGTGTGCATGGACACAATCACATTTCGGTGGTTCAAGAAGAGCAGAGCATTCAGTTCACATTCAATCTTTATTTTAAAATGGGAGGACTAGAATGGAGGACCTGAGAAAGGAAAAAAGATAGAGGATCATAAGTAAATGTAAATAACGTAGGTCGTCCAGCTGCCTAAAACAAGGAAAAGAGTGAGACTCAGTTGGTTCAGGGTCACAATAAAATATTTAAAAAAAACAATCAATACATTTAAAGGTCGAACAGCCCATCAGCAATGTGATGCATGAGACGTCCGACAAACAGTATAAAACCAACGCAAAAACCAGTGGCCATACAACACTGGTGTAGGCAAAGCAGCAGTCTGGCACTTGATCTTGCTCAATATGAGGCACTACTTAACAGCGACAATGGGTGGCTGACTGATTCTGTACTGTGACTCAAACAGGGCAGAGGGGAACCCTGAATCGCAAACACAGCAGTCATCCCATCCTATCTATCTATCTATCTATCTATCTATCTATCTATCTGTCTATCTATCTATCTATCTGTCTATCTGTCTATCTGTCTATCTATCTATCTATCTATGCCAAAGTGTCCTGAGCCAAGACGCTGAACCCTAAATGGTTATTCCATTACAGTGTTAATCTGTGATTGAAAAGTGCAGCATGTAATTAATTTAATACTAATGAATGAGAAACTAACTAGTATTTCACGCTGTTAGGTCTTATAGATGATGCCTGAAACAAGGAGTTACTGTAGTTTCTTCTTTTTATTCCACGGAAAGAGTATTATCAGTGGCACCTGTGGATCAGACACTGTGCATGGCTAAACACAAAACAAAATGCAGCTCTGTGAACTGTAATACTTGGTTTCTGATGAGAGCACTGAACGCCACACCTCATCTCAGGTGATAGATGATACCTGGGTGGCATCAACAACAAAGCCAGGAGGGTGTGTGTCTGCTTGAGAGTGAAATTTAGAAAATGAGGGCCCCTAGTGATGAATACATTTCCTGCTATAAAGTTAGAAAGGCAAATGGGGCAGGCGATAAATTAAAATTGGGAGGAGCGATGTCAAAAGAGGAGGAATTAAACAGAGAATTTTCAAGGGAGGGGCTCCTAGAAAAATATATAACCACAGTTCATGTCTTGTGATAAGTCTACGGACTTTCCATCCTTGTGAAGCTTTTATCGTTGACCAGCATCAACATGAGAGGTGAGAACGGACACAAGTTGCACCTACAGAGGCATAATATTTATAATATCTACTATCAAAGAAGTAGTTCAGAATAGAAGTAACCTGACTGAAAGTTGCTTATTAGCGATTATAGTGTCAAAAACTTTTATAATGTGGTCAGATAACATGGTTAAAGATTTTTCATAAATATTGAAATTAAACATTATCAATAATAAATTAAAAGTAAGATTAAAAAAATGATGGAACACGGGAGGAATAGCATGTTTAATTTCTGATGGTCTTTATTGAGGCATATGCTTGTTTTCACTTCAAAATTAGAAGAAGGAGAAAGCACCTAACATCTAATGCAGAGGACTTCATTGATAAAAGCTTTTGCTCTTTTTTCCCCAGCTATTGTATTTTTTTGTCTGCTGCTGGAGGCTTTTTGTGACAAACCAAGTTACATCTGGCCGACTGCCGACCATGCTGTCGACCCACACTTGATTGGCACTGGTGAGATATTGTAAAGGAAGTCTGTCTTTTTTGTTAATATATACTTTTGTCTGCAACCTAATGTATGACTGTGTGTGTGTGTGTGTGCGTGTGTTTGTGTGTGTGTGTGTGTGTGTGCGTGCGTGCACGCAGAGTGTCTTTCGGCATCGTGTGGCTGCTGCGTGATTCAGAAACAGATGGCCAGAATGAAGAAACATTTTGAACATGTCGCTGTGGAAATGAACAGGTACCTGACAGAATCAAAGACGGCCCTTAACCTGACAAGAGGTGAGCGACACACACGAGTCACACAAAACCAACAGACAATCCTTTAAAGTACAAAAATGATCCATGTCATTTACCTCTAACCTGACTATTTCGTCTTCTATGTGTTTCCATCAGGTCGCAGCGCCTTCTCCGTCTCACTGACCAATAATATGTCCTGCTCTGTCCCCGCCGGTAATGACCAGCTCATCATCTATGGCAACGTCCTCCTCAACCTGAGAGGCAGCTACAACGTGCTGACAGGTATCTTCACCGTTCCTCAATCTGGTGTCTACTGCCTCACCGTCACCATCCATGCCAATGCTACTTCTGGCACAAACGTGGCCAGCTGCGCTCGTCTGCAGGTTAATGGCACAGAGGTGGTGGCTTTACTCAGCGAGAAAAAGGGCAACGACCGTCAAGACAGCAGCAGCATTGTTGTAGCCTTGAAACTGGAGGCTGGGAATGAGGTGGCTGTCCTTCTGCCCAACGGATGTGTGGTCTGCAATGAAGGCCAAGGCCAGCACTATAACACCTTCACTGGCTTCCTGCTCTATGCTACTAGCTAAGTCTGCAATGTGTAGCTGCTCCGGCCTTCTGCTCGGTGAAAACCTTCATGGTGAAAGTCATGTATCCAATAATCTCTGTCTGATTTCATGTAGTCTCATCCATCGTAACGCAATGCTGTCATTCTTATTTTGTCCAGAGAACACGTCCCGTCCATTACCATCTTTTGAGAGACACCATGTTTTTAATCCATTTTATCTGCATTCAACCAGAAAAAGTTGATTAACCTTTTTCATGTCATTGTCACATTTGTAACAGCTGTTGATCTTTCATTTGCTGAAACAGTGTCATGTTAGTTGTGATAGAAATATGAATTAAAAAAATCTGTGTATGAATCGTAACATAAAAAATAAACCATTCTTTTGAAGGAAATAGTTTGTGGTGTTGTGAATTATGTCCATTCCTGACAAATACAAAGATACAAACGTGACGGAATTGAAATTAAATGAATACATACAAATACTTGTCACATTTTTTAACTGTTTGTATGAGTTAAATCTTTTTTCAGCCACATAATAATAACAATAATAATAAACTTTTGATTATATAAAAATACTGGCCGATACTTAAAAAAGGGTTTAAAACAGAGAAAAGCAAACAACTAAAAATAGGAGATACACATCATTAATCACCCATTAAAGAATTTCTGAAGAGGTGGGTTTTGGGTAATGTCTTATGTGTGGGTGGGCAGGTCGATGCAGTCTTGGGGGAGTCAGCACATTGACTGGATCCCCCTGTGTCATTGTTCATGTACAAAAAGAGAATAAAAAAATGCTCTCCTCCAACATATGTCAAATTGTCTCTTTTGAACAAATGAATAACTTACATTGAAGTTTTTGTATGTTTGCTATTTAATTTTTTGTTATATTTGGTTGTGCTTTCCAGCCATTAGTGATGTTTACCAAACCCCACACATGTTTAACATTTCATTTATGTATTTTGTATTTATGTAAACTAAACTAAACTAAAAACTATGGAGGGGAAGAAGGATGTTGAATGGAGCCGCTGTGTGACTGGAAGCCAGTGAGGTTTGTGAAGGACAGGGTGTTATGTGATCATGGGAGGGAGAGCGGGTCGTCCACTAAGAAGGTCAGCAGTTTGATCTCTGTTCTCCCCGTCCAGCATGCCAAAGTGTCATTGGACAAGATACTGAACCCTGAAGTGCCTCTGATGGATGTGCAGAGTGTGCTAGAGAAAGTTCTGCACTGTATGAACGTGTGTGTGAATGTGTAAATGACAAAACTGTACTGTAAAGAGCTTTGAGTGATCATCAAGAGTAGAGCAATATGTATAAGCAATATATAAATTCACATCATTTTGAATACACTGTGAACTTTTAGAAAAACTTCTCACAGTCTGTACTCAGGACCCATCTGCAAAATGAAGTGAAGAAGATCTTGCCAGGGTTAAGTAAGATGTGACGTATTATGCATCTACATGATTTCCCTATTTTTCTACAACCACTTTGAATATAATCTATTATTTAACACAACAACAGGATGTATGATGCGTGCAACCAATGTATATAACATACATAAAATCAAGGTGCAACCAATGGAGCTATTTTTGACCTATATGTGTCCAGAAAAATGATTAACACTGAATGTAAAAGCTTTTAAACTGTAATGGAGCGCATCAAACTCTATCCTTGTTGGTTAATGAGAATGAACAGCCACTTCTTCTCAGATAATAGATGATACCTGGCCTGCATCATCGACACAAAGCCCCAGAGGGTGTGTGTGTGTGTGTGTGTGTGTGTGTGTGTGTGTGTGTGTGTGTGTGTGTGTGTGTGTGTGTGTGTGTGTGTGTGTGTGTGTGTGTGTGTGTGTGTGTGTGTGTGTGTGTGTGTGTGTGTGTGTGTATCCCCATTATACACTGACACAGGGCAAATTTTTAAAAATAAAAAAAACAAGGAGGTGCAATGTCATAAGAAGACGGATAAAACTGAGAGGTAATGAGGGAGGAGCTCTAAGATAAATAAATATCCATGGTACTTCCTCTCTTGATCCAGTCTATCACACCTTCCATCCCTCAGAGGCTGTCATCATGAGAGGTGAGCCTAAATACATTTAGAGGGGCAGCAATGGTTTGCATATATAACAATACAGGAACAGGAATCTAATGCAAAGGTCTTTTTGGTGCTTCTTGCCCTCCCCCCCCCACCCCCCCCACCCCCAGCTATTGTGTTGCTGTGTCTGCTGCATGCTGCTTTTGCTGAGTGGCCGTCTTTTTGGCAATCCCTCGACTGGAACGAACCAAAAAACGGTGAGGAATTGTTTTGTACATAATCACGGTTTGCTAATATGTTCTTTTCTGCAAGTGTATTTATGTGTGTTTGTGCTCAGTGTGTGAGGAGCCATATACTTGTAGCTGCTGTCTCATCCTGCAGCAAGTGAACAACCTGAGCTCGCACATCAACTCGACCCTGAATGAGCTGGACAAGGAGTACACACAAACACTGCAACAGCTCAGCAAGTTTGAAGGTGAGTAATGTGCACTACACAAAGCAGGACAGACACAAACCCTTGCACAAACACCTTAGACGTGTCTCAGTAATAATGAGATAACACTGATCTACTTTTTGTATTTCCTCTTCTTCCCTCTGCATCTGCAGCCAGCCGCACTGCCTTCTCCGTCGCTCTTCAATATTCAAGTTTTAGGTGCTATGGCCCCAAGCCAGGAGACATCACCGTCATCTACAAGCATGTCTTCCTTAACCTGGGCGGTAGCTACGACGTGAAGACGGGTATCTTCACCGCTCTCCACGCTGGTGTCTACACCTTTGCTCTTACCATCCACAGTGACGCTGGGGTTGCTGGCGCCCTCCTGGCCACCTGCGCCGAACTGCTCTTTAACAACAACGTGGTGGCCAATTTGAAAGAGGTAAATAAGGAAGACCAAGAGGATGGAGCCACTATTGTTGTTGTCCTGCAACTGAATGCTACAGACGAGGTGGCCGTCAACATGCCCAAAGGCTGTTCCCTCTGTGATGACGACAACCACTATAACACTTTCAGTGGCTTTCTGCTGTTTGCTACTGATTAAGTTAGAGAGGTGTAAAATGCTGGGTTGTGTACTCTTGTCTCACTAACAAGGTTAGAGTCTAGATGAAATCTTTCTGTGGTGCCCTCATCTCATCTCAGTCTGTCCTTTTCGATTGACGCCAGGTCTTAACTATCCATCACATCTGGATTCAGTGCATGTGATTTGAAAGCTTGCAAACCACTAGGCATGAGTATCTGTTGTTGTGGAATGTTTTTCATGCAGGTCTTATTAGTGATGTTGATGTCTACATTGAATTGAATTAAAGTTTTGAAACATTACCTTAACGTTGCCGTCTTTTTTAAATATATTTTTAAGATTTTGGATGGAAATTCTCTGCCTATTGTATGAACTTAAAATTTCCGTTAGGAAAGCATTATATTCATTTTTTTGTTTACCCTGGGTATGATCCTTTTTTTAAAGATCATATGACAATTAAATTTCTATAATATCACTTGCCAGGTAAAGAAAAAGTCTATGATAAGTTGAAGATTACAATACAATGCATATTGTAAAAAAAAAAGCGCTTAGTGAGGCAGTAAACTTGTTTTACTTTTCTAATTTCCTTTTATCATGTGCAATAAGCAGTAGAGTCAATTCTTAACCAGGGAGGTCCATGCGTTTGACCATTCCTCATAATGTCCAGTTCCCATTCTCAAAGTGCAACAAACATCCATGAACATAGAGAACACTGACACCTTAAAAAGTAATTAAAAAGTAATTTAAGGTCTTTATGCCACATGTTCAGTAATAACTGTAGAACATAGAAGGAGGTTCAGAAAACATAGTACATATCCTTCTGTATATAGTACGGTTTTCACTTTAGCAAAAGATCATCCAAAAATATGATTATTGTGCCAGTATGGATATTGAATCCAAACATTACACTGGATACACTGGATACACTGATATAGTGTATTTTTGTGGAACAACAGTGCAGCTATCGGAGGTAAAATAATTAATAATTTAACCTTCTAGAGTGATTGAATTTACACACCAATGTAAACAGGTCTTGGGGACTACTGCATATGTGGGGAAAAAAGAATAGTTTATGTTCTTCTCTGGCTATAGAGGGAGCTGGACAAAGTCTGATAAACTCCCTCAAGCCACTTGAGTCAGGGCCGGTTGGGTCTGAAGGCTACAACTCTGCAAATTAAAAAAGAATAAATACAAAAGCTTTCCAGACCACTAAAGCCCCCACCTAATGCCAGTTTGATGCTAAAGGCCCTGGGCTTCATCAGCTGCTACTAGCCAAAACAAACTTGGTGGTCAAGTTGCATCGTGTCAAATGTAGCAGTCAAATCTCGACAAGGAATAAGAAAGATATTTAGATATTATTCAAACAAAAGAGATATTATAAAAAAGAAAATGGTTAACCTTATTGTTAAGGACCATAGATCTTACTTAGAAATGGAGGACATGACAACTCCCCAAAAGTGAAGCCTCCCGGTGGCTGGCTGCAGTATCGGTAATAAACCCTGCCTCCTCCATATTAGTGGATGGGACCAAATTAAAAAGTTAGAGTACAAAGATGGTTTCTGTCATTTTAGGTAGTTCTTATCACACTGATGTTTGCTCAAGCCTGTATTTTTACAGTAAGTTTGGTTTTAAATAGTTATTTTATACTGGAAAAAACGGGGTGAAATGTAATGATTGACAGCTGAGACTGACATTCAAATCTGGGATATTTTAACTTCATTTCTGGGGAAAGTGGAAATGTGTCAGTCTATGACATCATGTTCCTGAATTTATTACTAAATACATTAGTTACTAAAGGCATAACCCACTTGAATCCACAAAAATAAGATGTTGGCAGTGAAGTTGCATTGTTTCAAATGTAAATATCAAGATTTGACAGGAAAAAGAAAGTGAGTGTAAAAAAAGATATTTAGACATAAAAACATGTTATTAAAAAAATATGACAAATAAACAATGGATAACATCATTTTTGCCATAAAAAACTAAACTGATAATGACAAGTTCCTCCGTATTTTCTTCGGAGGAGGTGCATGTGTGAACGCAAATGTCCGAGTGAGAGGCTCCACAGTTTCTACCGCCTGGCCTCCTAGTATAAGGTCTGTGGAAATCCAGTAGAATCTGATGTGTGAACACAGCAGGCGAGCCAGCGCTGGATTTTTCGCGAGTGACAGACGCAAAACTGAAAAAAACAAAAAGAAAGTATCTTCTGGTGAAAAAGCAGTGATACAAGACATTGACGAAGATGTCAGGAGAGTTTGTGGTGATAAGAGCTGACACCGGTGTCTGTGTGTCAGGATAATCACGTGATCTTCGCAGCAGAGTTAAGACGTCACTTCCTGCCTCTGTCTGCTGCTCCCGGCTGCTCCACCTCTCGCCTGAGGATTTGTTGCTGTTTTGAATGCGTCTGTGCAGATACTCTCCCGCTGCATTTTGAATGTGTGAAAAGTAAACTCTTAAAGTGGATCAAATAGTCGACCAACATAAAAGGGACTCTGTTCTGTTTGCGATAACATTGAGTGTTAATTTGAAGGAGGACACAGTTCTCCATCTGGCCCACTTTTGCTCTGAATGGGCCTCAGTCTTCTCTCTGTTAATGCTCATGGCTGCTTTTTCATCATTTAATACAATCATTGTAATAAATCTGAAGTCTCTCTTCGTTTAGAAAGTGCCCCCCACTCGTCAATAGTGATTTAGTTATGCACTCCGCTCCGGTCAACAAGTGATTCTGCTCTTTTCTAATCTCTCACATGTAGAACTGATCTTATTAACAATATTGTGTGTTAGTATTTATGCTTCTGGTCAAACTGGCTTCGCTTCTTCTGCAACAGTGAAGTAAAAAACACAGTGGGACACTACTACAAAATGGACGTGGTGGAAGACTTGAATCGATTATGTTCACTGCATGGATGCATCACAGTTGAGCGAACAGCAACGCAGTCTTAAAACCAAACATACTCAGGCGGTTTGCTTCAGAGGCGTCTGAGTTCTTTTGAAGTTTTAACATATGCGCAAAAAAATGCTGGCTAATCGCTTTGAGTTCTCATCCCTTCCAACTCAATCTGGTGCATATTTCTCTCATGTCTGTCCCTAGGTCCTGGGGGGTTCCGCCATTAGCTTGGGCGTATATATGTGCCAGAGACAGAACCCCCACACTGAGTCTCCATCCACCCAGTCCGTGGCATATCCTCCCAGACCAGCCTGACAAAGACATCCCTTTTCATTCCCTTCACATTCATTCATCCATCCGCAAAATCCTATAGAGCCTAAATTTCCATTCAAACCATACACTGTTGTGGTGTGGTCCATGCTAGTGAACTCATGGTTAATACATGTTGAAATGTTCATTGTAGCCTGTTTCATGACAAACAAATAGATGCTCAGCTTTATTTTAAGGCAAACATAGAAACTGCTGAGTAAAGAACCCGCGGTAAAATGATAACCAGCCTAAATTCACAAGAGTGAGGAGGCACAAATCCCTCTTGACTCAGCCGCTAAAAGAAAAGAGGCCGAGCCTGAGGACAATGCTGTCACCTTAAATGGCAGCTGAAAAGGAGCTTTGTCATGATTGTGAAAACAAGAGTAGCAGTGGCAAACAACACCAGCCAGTGGTAACACATCCCATGACCAGTGGAGGTACACATGGTCAGGTAAAAGTGGGAACTAAAAACTTTTTTCACAGCTGATATTTTGACAAATGAAACACAGATGTAACCTGTGACATTATTTTCATTTTTAACAGTCTCCTGCACTTTTCTGTTATGATATTATATCAAAGATCTACTGCCATGAAGTATCCTTGAATAATTTAATCTAGAGGGACAAATCAGCCATAGAGCCCAAAGAGGCTGTGTATGTGCAAGCCCCCCAAAAAATTAACCCCAATTTTCAGGAGTGCTGTGGTCGTTTTTTGGCTTCTCAAAAAACTAACTGGACATTATTTTGCACCTTGATACCTGTATGCAATACACATTTAAACAAAATAGACATAAAACACCTGATACATCGTGGCCTCCATTTAGCAGATAACACTATGTGAACAACTAGGTCAGGTGACCTGGGACTGAATACATGCAGGTGGAAAGCACAAAGCATTGTCCCAGGAGCCATGACAGCTCTAAAGTAGCTGTCAACAAAGGAGACACCTTGTTATCTAATAGGACTAGAGAAGAAAACCACCTCCGGTTAAAACATGTCACAGAGATGAATGACAGCATGAGAAGTGGCACACACAGCTGACTGACATTTTGCTCCAGGCTTTGAAAATATGTAGATAAACACACAAAAGAAAACCTACAATAGTCCTACGAAGATTTACTAGTGCGTTTGCTCCATCACAAAATATTGTGAATGCCAGCAGGGTGTTTTGTGTTGAAACTGATTTTCACAAAGCATAGAGTTTGTGTCACAGTTAACATCTAAAAATTTCTGTACGTTGTTTTTTTAAATGCTACTTTTATTTTCTCCAGTGAACTATTTTGTCATATTTGGTGGGCAAATAAAACGTTTGATGCACGAGATGGAAAGACAGAAGCAAAGAAATGTAATTACAATTACATCCATGAATGCCTGTAACAATTTTCCTGAAAATTCATCCAGTAGGATTATGGTGAGAATTGTTTCTTGAGGATTACTTTTGCGTTTCCTCACAATACTTTGCATATCGTGCAATACTTTGTTCTCCCTCACAATACATGTTGCGTTACCTTGCAATACTTTTGCATAACCAAACAATACTGTTGTGTTACCTTGCGTTACTTTTGCGTTACCATGCAATACATCTGTGTTATGTTACAATACTTTTGCATTACCTCACAAT